>NC_064561.1:170429560-170732590 GCF_937001465.1 Orcinus orca | reverse complement strand
CAATAACCCCAAGAAATAGGAAAATGCAACTGAGAAGAAAGTTTCTTCCTAATATCTGCAATTCTGAACTAGTTAAGTAAAATGGTGAGAAGAAACCCGAGATATTGATCATTTTACTAGATGAAAATGATACCATTTTCCTAGATAGTTTGGATGATAAAAAGCCATTGAGTGGGTTTAGTTTAGTTCAATTAAATTTAGCAGGAACCTCCTGCTTTAACCCAGTGGGGGGAAGCAGTAACAATTTTCATATTGACCAGAGTATTAGTTACGCAGAGATGAATGTAGTCACCTTTACCTTGGCAAACAGGCTGTCCCCATACTGATGCAGAGAAAGGCTATTCTAGTGAAAACAGACAAGTAACAGATGTATTGGAGAAGTGGAGGGTGAGCCAATGAATCTGCCAATCTCCAGACAGCCTGACCTGTTACGCTGAGTCTTCTGAGTTTATTCAGTAAATGTCCCACCCGCAGCCACTAAGCTGGGCTACTACTAGTTCAGCTCCACAAGGCATCCAGGAATCCCCAAAGGGAAAAACAATCTTGCAAAACTGGTTTCCCGGGTCACTATGATTAGAATAAGATTCCACTCTGAGAGGAAGAAACAAATGTGAAAGAAAGAGGAGAAAAATCAAAGGTTGTGTTTCTCACCTTTCAACCTCAGGGAAATGGGGTAGCTAAATTACAAAGGAAGTCCAGATGGGGTGGGACTCCAGGCAATTTCCCAAGTGGGGAGATATTATACAAATAGATACATGGCATATTGAAGATCATTTCTTCTACATGAGAAGACAACACCAAAAGAACTGATATGCACGATCTATTCTTTTATAGGAGGTATGGGAGGAATTTACAAACAGCCAGAAGCTAAGTCTTCTCTGCTTTGAAATAAAGTTCTGGAGCTTCTGCCTGAGAGTCAACCCAGGTATCGGGAATTTACAGTCCTGGAGGAAGCAGACAGGAGGGAGAGTTCCTTCCCTAACATTGGTTTTCTCCCTCTTTCTAAACTGGATTGTAAAAGCCTTTTTCAAAAATATAAAAATTGGCATGAATAAAAGGGGGCATTTGGGGTTTACGGAGGGCGCAGTGTAGTAGTGGGCGTGGTTGGAAAGCACCAACGGAACACTTTCCTGGAGTTAATCCAGGAAAGATTAACTGCTGGCCAGAGCCCCAGCGTTGGCAATTTATGGGGATTCCCCTAGTAGTAGGATGACACTTTGGCTCAAATACATCTTGAACTTTGTCCTAGACCAAGTATCATTTCGATTTTCTCATCTTATTCTTTGAGTTCAGCTAAGTGACCAAATTACTCTCTAAAAAATACTTTGGTAGATATTGCCTTCATGTCTTGTTTCTGAAGACTGTGTTTTCTATAGTTAAGGATTGTTACAGAAACTTCAGTTATTATCTCCATTTCCTAAGAAGCTTGAGCCTCTGCGCAGTGGCATGGTACCAAGGGTACAAATATCCCTTCTCGCTTCTAGGTCAAAGCTCTGAATTATTTCCCGTACTTTTGCCTTCTTGGCTACTTGCATCAATGCTTATGAATATTTTTCTGACTGTAAAACTCTTCACATCAGCATTCTAGAGTTTTCACATGGCTGCCTTCCTAGGCACAGTTGGTAGGGGAAAGTACTCCATTCGTGTATTTATTCATTCATCAACCAATATTTATTAAACATATATTGCATGCTGGGCAATTTTCCAGGCGCTGAGGAGACAGTAGTGATCAAAATAGGCAAAGATCTCTGCCTTCATAGAACTTACATTCCAGTGTGTGGAGACATACCACAAACGAGATAACAAGAAAAATATATGGGACATTAGAAGTAATTGTAGAGGAGGAAAAAATATTTTCCTCTAGGTTCAGTAAGTGGGGTCTGTGAATTAAACTGACAGAAGACAGATTAGCAGGAGAAAAGGCATCCAAGTTTTTTTTTTAATATTTTACACTTTACATGCATGGGGGCTTCACAGAAAAGCAGTGAAAAACCCAAGCAAGGGTTAGACTCAGGGGCTTATATACTGTTGGTTTGTTTAAAAATTAATTAATTAATTAATTTTGGCTATGCCGGGTCTAGTTGCGGCGTGCGGGATCTTAGCTGCGGCGTGTGGGATTTTTCTTTTTTCTTTTTTTAGTTGTTGCAGCATGCAGACTTCTTAGCTGTGGCATGCATGGGGGATCCAGTTCCCTGACCAGGGCTCGAACCCAGGCCCCCTGCTTTGGGAGCACAGAGTCTTACCCACTGGACCAGCAAGGAAGTCCCTTATATACTGTTTTAACAAAGGGTGATAAATTGTGGAGAACTGAATACACAAAGGAAAGGGGGTTGGGGCTCCTAGGGCCAATAAATTGTGGAAAGGCGGAAGTTGCAGAAGTCTAGGGGGAAGCTCGTGGTAGACAGGCTTATTTAGTAAAGTCTGTTCCTCAGATTAGTCTTGGTGTCATCTCTGGTGAGAAGGATTCTTCTCCTCTCCCTGGTCCAGGGGCACAGGGGCACCCCTGTGTCTGCTTTTTCTCAATTGCCTTCAGCTCAAACTGATCCTCATGCCCAAGTGACATATTTTGGGGTGGCGTATTCTGATCCCCTTCAGGATAACAGGGCAGGGGAACAGGATGGGGTGGAGGTAGTTTGCAATTTTAGATAGAGTGCTCAGGGAAGCCCCACTGATGGGGGTCAAGACTTTAAGGAGAGAGGGATCCAGCCTTGAGGGTGATGGGGGAGAGCATCCCAGGCAGAGAGAACAACAGATGCAAAGGGAGAAACAGGAGAGGAAAGTGCACTCGGTGAGGTGGAGCCAGTGAGGGAGGAGGGTTAGGAGGGAGACGGAGAAGGAAGGATGGGGCGAGCACACACAGGTCATGGGGTAAGATGGGAAGATATTGGACCAGTTTTTTTGTTTGTTTTGGTTTTTTTGCGGTACCCGGGCCTCTCACTGTTGTGGCCTCTCCCGTTGCGGAGCACAGGCTCCGGACGTGCAGGCTCAGCGGCCATGGCTCACAGGCCCAGCCGCTCCGCGGCACGTGGAATCTTCCCGGACCGGGGCACGAACCCGTGTCCCCTGCATCGGCAGGTGGACTCCCAACCACTGCGCCACCAGGGAAACCCTATTGGACAGTTTTGATCAGAGGAAGGTGTGATCTGACGGACGTATTAACAGGATCACTCTGACTTCAGGGTCGAAAATGCATCGCTGGACGACAGGGGTAGAAGCCTGAACCCAGTCAGGGGACTAGCATGATACAGGCAAGGGATGGTGATGGCTTGGGCCAGGGAGGTGGCAATGGGGGAGATGGATGGTGGTCAGATTCTGTATTTATTTATTTTTCAGGAGAGTTTACAGGATTCATTGACATATTAAATGTGGGGTGTGGGAGAGGAGTCAAAGATGACTCCCGAGGTTCTGCCCGAGAACCTGTAAGAATTCTTCCGAGTTCTAGGCTAAGACCCCCTGTAAGAAAAGACAGATTAACAAGAGAAAAACAAGTTTATGAACATGTGTACCTAATGCGTATGTGGGAAAAACCAAGGGTAAGTGAATAACTCAGAGATGTTTTTGGAATTCAGGCTTAAATACCGTCTTAATAAGGAAAGGGGAGGGAGGATGTTGGTCTCTTAGATGAGAGCGAATGATTTTTAGAAAAGACAAAGGGATCCTTAGAAGCATAGATGGAGGATATGATAGATTGTGACCGAGTCTGTTTGGATGTAGTGTGGACTTCCAGTTTCCTCTCCTGTGATAAGACTCAGTCTTCTCTGATGAAACTCTCCAGGAAGGAATCTATGACAATTGAGTTTCTTTTTGAAGACCTGTCTTTAGGCAGATAAGGGGAGTTCAGAGAAAACCTCTCCCTGCACTTGCTCTTTTTCAAGTGGTTACAGCTCAAAATAGTCTCTATCCCAAAGCAGCGTATTTGGGGGTGGCAGGTCCTTAATTCCTACAGTCACATTTTGGGGTGGCGTATTCTGCTACCTTTCACAGTTTATTAACATTGATGAAGACTCTGAGAGGAGTTGGTTGGTTGGAGGAAGGGGGAGAGTTATCAGGGGCTCAGTTTTGTATACATTCAATTTGAGACAATGATTAGATATTCCACGACAAGTATCAAAAACACAGTTGGATATATGAGTTGAACGTTCAAAGAAGTCTTAGCTGGAGATAGTTGTTTGGAGCACATAAGCATATTAATATTTAAAACCATGAGGGAGACACAAGGGGGGCGGATATGGGGATATATGTATAAGTAAAGCTGATTCACTTTGTTATACAGCAGAAACTAACACAACTTGTAAAGCAATTATACTTCAATAAAGATGTTAAAAAAATTTTTTTTGAAGCCATGAGACCAGACGTGCACACTGAGGAAGAGTGTACAGCCTTGGAGTTAGAAGATCTGGGTCCAGATTCCAACTCCAACATTCGGGCTCCATAATCAACATCACTTCTTCATCTGTAATGTGGCTATGTGTTGTGGACCGAATGTTTGAGTTGCCCCCAAATTCATCTGCTGAAATCCTAACACCCCTTGTGATGGTATTAGCAAGAAGGTCATGAGGGTAGAAGCTGCATGAATGGGACAGTGACCTTGTAAACAAGACCCCAGAGGGCTCCCATACACACCACGTATGAGAGGAGATGACATCTATGAACCAGGCAGTGGGATCTCATCAGACACTGAATCTGCAGGCATCTTGATCTAGAACTTCCCAGCCTCCAGAACTGTGAGAAAGAAATGTTTGTTGTTTAAGCCACCCAGTCTATGGTAATTTTGATACAGCAGCCCGAATAGACTAAGATTCTATGAGAATAGTAGCATCACAATGGTACCCTTAGAATAGATCTAAAGTGGTACTTGATGCTGAAAAAATGTTGGTTAAACATTGTCAGTGAATAAATAAGTAGTTTCATTCTCTAATCAACTAAGAACATGTGTTCTACTTGTCAATTAACTCTACATTTTGACATTCTCTCATTCACCATCCTGGATTCTGGAGTGAGGAATTGGGTGGGATGGGAGGGCAGTAATTCGGTTGTATTTGATTGAATAATCTGCTATTAACTGAACATTTACTATGTGCCAGGGGCTGTCATCTCTTCAAGTGTGTTATCTGATTTTATTCTCACTAGAACCCTAGGAGATAGTTACCATCAAAATTCCAGTTTTACAGATGAGAGTAGGTAGTATACCCAAGGTCATGGTGGATAAAAATCAGAACTTGGACCAGGACTCAGGTCTAACTGATTCCAAAGCTTAATCATTATTCTGCACTCTCTACCATGTTGGGAGAGGGGAGGGGTCTCCTAACTCTGGTTAGTGGCACTTCTTAGTCTTAACTCAATTCACCAGTCACCTTGTATTTTCTTTCTTAGTCCAAGGTTATACAGCTGCTAAGTGGCTGGTGGGATCAAACGCCAATTCAGGTTTTCCCACAAGTGCAGGCTCCATGTTCTATAACACAGAGGTCATTTTGATATTCAGTAAGGTGCCCTTTCTTCCCCTCTTCCTCTCCCCAAATTTAAACATAAATAGAGAAACATCTTCGTAAAATCTCTGGTTTATGGCTCCATTTCATCTTCCCATGTCTTCACTTGGCCTCTAAATGGTGATTTTTCAACCCTGGTCATGCTTTTGAAAAAACCTGGAGAGCTTAAAAAAACCACAGGTCCTGAGAGCTGATCATGGACCAATTCAACCAGAATCTCAGGATGAGGTTGGGGCAGTGGTCTTTATATATTTTTTAATCTATCTGGGCAGTTGTAAGAACCACCAGCTTATGGGATAGGACAAAATCAAATGCAGGTGAAAATCACGACCATTTAGCTAGACCAAGGGTAGACATAAAAATCACATTAAAATTGTTTTAATCTTTTTTTCTAGTCCCAAGCACTTGATCTGAAGGATAGACCACATCCATCAGAATCTGGAGTGGGTAATTAAATCAAATACATCCCTCAAATGATCCTGCTTGATGGGCATGGCTGCTATGTCCTATCTCTACCCTGATGCCTTTTTGTTGAGAATCAATACTTTGAGGAAAATAGGAGAGGTCTAAGTTACTTTGTGTAAAATGCAGGACCGCACTATAGAGTCAGATGGAGGACCTAACTAAAGGGGTTAGTTCCCGGGTGGTGATAATCCCCAGCTCACCTTTGCAGGAGAAAAGAGATGGAAATGGGAGAACTTCCGGGAATGGGGGAGGAGAAAGGTATAGGGACACTTGTACACATGTTTCCACTTCCCCTTTATTAACGCCATTCTGGCCTTGGGGCCAGTCCCGGATTCCAGCAGGAATGGAGGGATGGCTGAGCAAATTCAGGCAGGCTCAGCGGAAAGGGCAGAAAACCCTGTGGTCAGCAAGACCGCTGAGTTGGGAATTCATTCTGGGACAGTCATGCCGGGATGGCTGACCTTTGGAGACTGCTGACCTGCATACCTGTGCAAACTTGCTTTTAGAAAAGACACCATAATTTTATTTTTTAAAAAAATTTAGAGTCTCTTAAATGTCTTCTTCACCTTTCTATCTTTTCTAATATATCCTTTTGGGAGAGTGAGTGACTGTGGCATAGTTTAAAAGCTTTCGTTGTTCTTCTTTCTTAGGTGGAGATCTAACGGGTAAACATATTACTTCTTGCAGAGTAGACACCTGAATATAGCTGGAGACAGAAACTGATGTGCCAACAGTAATTGGCACTGAGAATCTGTCTGGCTGGTTTGCCAGAGGGAGAGGAATAGTCTTGGAGTCAGTGGCTACTGTCCATTCCTTTCAATCTCGTAGCTGTTAGTGGACTTCAGATAAACCAGCTTACTAAATGACAAGGCAAGTGCTGAGCCAAAGTCTCTTCCGGGCCTCCGTCCAGGCAGGTGTCTGCAAGCGTGATCTATGAGCATGATGAATGGACAGATTAGGCTTCTTCCATTAGTGTTTGTTGCCCAAGGGACTACTATGACCCCCGCACCCCACTCCCCACCTTTGGGAGTGTTTGATGTCCAAGGATACAGATTTAGTACATGAAGCTATCAGGCCTCAGAGCACATCTTCCGCTTGCTTCCCTGACCTCGTTTTCACTGGGGGTGGTCTGATCGCACTGGAAACCAGATGGGGGATGAGGCAGGAGCAGTGCGCTTGCGCCCTGGCAGCCCTCCGGAGGTTCCAGGAATGCTTTATCTCAGATGTCTTGCCAGACTCTAAAGTTCCTTGAGGACAAAGGCATCTATATGTTTTAAGAAGCATTGAATTTCAGGATCCAGTTAATGCAGGATCTATTACAAACTAACAAACCAGAAAAAATATGTACATAAAATGGTAGATGCCTATGGAAACCTGCTTCACCAGCCAGAGGGTGGATCTGTTATTTCCTTTTTGGTGTAATGCCACAGAATTGTTGGTTTTCTGTTATAGTTTGCTTGTCTGTTTTCTTAATTTAAAACATTGTAAAATATACAAGCAGTATGTGAAATTGTATATGGATAGTTTAAACAACAAAATCAAGGAGCACCTTTTAAATCACTATCTATGCCAGGAAATGGAGCATCACTTCTACCCACGAAGCTCCCTGTGTGATTCCGTTGGATTCCGTACCCATTCCTGCCCTCGCCCCCCAGATAACCACTGTCCTGAATTGTGTGTTAATCACACCCTTCCTTCTTATTGTGTGTGTGTATGTATAGCCATAATGTGACTGTATCAGGAAATAGTGTATTTAGCTTTGCCTGATTTTTGATCTTTCTATGAAAAATACTGCATGATTTGCTTCTTTGGCTCAACATTAGTTTTTGAAATCCGGCCACATCGACACATGAAAACTGATCTATTCATTTTCGCTGCTGTGCAATATTCCGTGGTATGGAAAACAATGAGTTACGTTCTGTTGATAAATACTTGTATTGTTTCTTTTATGAAAAACACTGCTAAAAACTTTTGTGAATGTGTTTCCTGGTGCACACATGTCAAGTTGGATTTTGACAGCTCTCTGTTTACCAAACTCCTTTGATTGAGAAATCATCAGGCAATGAGAAAATTCCTCAAGACTGGAGCTGCCAAACATTTTCCCTATTTTTAAGAAGAGGGAGGAGTTGGAATCTGGAATATGTTGAAACAATGAGCGTGATGAGGAGTCTTGTCAAAATTCTGAAAAAAAAAATTAGATGTGATTTGTTCTTAAGAGTGCTTAGAAAGAAAATGAAGTGCTGGTGACTTAGCATCATGTCGCTAAAAAGAAGCTATGACAAATTATTTTAATCAACCCCTTTGGTAGGATCACTGCACTGGTAGGTCCAGGAAATGCTCCATTTACCTTATTCTCCTATGAGCATCCTATGATACTCTGTATAGATTCTGCACCATAGAACTGTTCAGTGTGGTTTGTATTTATTCATTTCCATGTCAGCTCTCTAGATCACAAACTCTAGTGGACAGGGGTCTTATCTTGATCATCCAACAAAGTGCTTGGCTTCCAAATGGCCCTTCCTAGAGGTTTATTGGATGAATTCTCTCCTTGAAGACCATACCAGGAACATGGGATTGAAGTGGGAGGTGGGAGGATTAGTAGTTTTAGGAACATCATATCTAATGATAATTGATTAGTTAGAAACTTCCATTGAAGCCTTTGCTTTGTTCTCAATTTTTTTGAGAGTTCAGATGAGTTTTTCATTTATTTTATTTATTTATATGTCAACTTCATTGAGATATAATGTATGTACCACATAATTTACCCATTTGAATTGTACAAGGCAATGGTTTGTTTTGTATGGGCAACCATCACCACCATCAATCTTAGAACATTTTCATCACTGCAAAAAAAACGTAAACCCATTAGCTATCGCTACCCGTAAGCTCCCAACCTCCCCAGCCCCAGGCAACCACTTTCTAGTCTCTATAAATTTGCCTGCTCTGAATATTTCATATAATGGAATCATATGACACATGTTTTGTGACTGGCTTCTTTCACTTACCATAACATTTTTAAGGTGTATTCATGTTGTAGCACATAGTACTTTTTTTTATTGCTGAATGATATTCCGTTCTATGAATATACCACATTTTACTTACCCATTCATCAGTTGATGAACATTTGGGGTTTTTCCACTTTTTCACTGTTTTGAAGAATGCTGGTATGAACATCTGTGTACAAGTCTTTGTGTAGAAGTATGTCTTCATTTCTCTCTGAAATGGTTTTGCTTTGTTTCATTTCTCTTGGGTCTATATGTAAAAGTGAGATCCCTGGGTCATATGGTAACTCTTAAGTTTAACCTTTGAGGAACTTGTCTTGGTCAAAATTTTCACAAGCAATTTAGGTGAGGGCAAAATTTATAATGATCAAATCTGTGAATGGTATAAATCTGCAAGGAATCATTCATTGCTTTAGGGTGACGAAGTTTAATATGGAAGCCACTAGCCACGTGGGACTGTCGAGCACTTGAAATGTGGTTAGTCTGAATTAAGATGACTTACAAATATAAACTATATACTGGATTGCAAAGTCTTAGTATGAAAAAGTCAGAATGTAAATTCTCTCATTAATAATTTTTATACTGATTATAGGTTGAAATGCTAATATGTTAGATACATTGCAGTGAATAAAATACATGACTAAAATTAATCTCACCTGCTTCTTTTTACTTTTTCCATGTGACTCCAAGAAAATTTACAGTTACATATGTGCTCCGTATTCTATTTCTATTGGGCATTGCTGCTCTATTTCTTTCATATTCCTTTCCTCCTTCAAACATTAGATGAATACTAACCTGGCAGGGTTTGGAATCAGACTGACCTCGATTCAAACCAGATTCTTCTTAGATGTAAAGCTGTGGGCAGCTTACTTAATATCTCTAAGTCTCATTTCCCTTAACTGTAAAAATCAAAAACTAATAATATATATTTAATCAAAATGTTATGAGAAGGCAATGAAAGAAGTTGTAGAAAGAACTTAGCTGAAGGCAGGCACATAGAAAGAGTTAAATAAATGTTAGTTCTCTTCTCTCCTTTACCTCATTTCCATTCTGTTAAGTGATAGGTAATTAACCTGGTTAGACCATTTACAGTCCTGGGTGGTAATATACGCTACCTTGTGTGACTTACAGTGTATTTATTTTAATAAGGAACTTCAAAATATTATGCTTAATAAAATGATTTTAATGGTTGAATTTTTCTAGCAGGCAGGATCTCATAAATAATATGAATAATCACTTTCATCTTCTCTTTGATTTTAGAAGCTAACTTTGCCCATCTGCAGTGCAATATATGCCAAGTCTTAAAATAATTCCAGGCTCTTTGAACTTACTCAACGTTAAGGATATGTTGAGATTGTTCACATGTGTTTCAGGATGTCATTCGAACCATCCAGAACTCATTCAATATGGAAAACGAAGTGAGAACTTCTCAAGGGAACTTATGCTCTCTCTAGAGGTCAATGGAATTTCCTGTTTCTGTTTGGACTCAAAATATCACATGAAGTTCTACTTTCTCTGAACACTTTGGATCTGGTTTGACCCAGGAAGGCATAGTTTAATTTAAATGAAAAGCACACGCATATCACAGACTCTTCACCACCTCCCCCAGTTCTGAGGCGTGTCTGCTTGACCAGAAACTGATTTCTTTCAACGACATTGATCGTGGGTCGTACTCTCTTCACTCTGCTGAGGCTTCCTTCCTTCTCCAGCATCAGCAAAACCACCCAGGATTTTTTTTTCTCCCTTTTTGCACTCGGGAAGCAGACTGGGCATCAAATATGGAGAGAAATGGATGCAAAGGAATTTGTAACTATCCTTCCTTAATTGAAGAAAAAAATTGCCTCTCAGAATGGAAGTTTCGTATAATCAAATAAAACCTCTTGATGGACTGAGGGTTCGAGGCAGTTCTTTCCTTGCTATAGGTCTATGTAAGAGAACAGACACACAAAATTACATTATCATTGCTTGAGCATTCATTTCTTTCTTGTCTGCGTCTTGCCTCCCTAGGTGATCTGTGTCTAGAACATTCCTATTTGGTATGCAGTTAAAAAAGTAAAAATAAAAGGCGGCCTCTCTACTTCTTGGAGAAATGTAGGGAGCTTAGTCTGAAGTAATAGGACGGGTATCCTCGGCAGGCCCTCTGACCATCTTGTTCCTATTTGCTTGATTAGGGATTAAACATCTTTCAGCCATGTGTGAACTTGGCACAGTGGAGATTCCTGCTATAAGTTTCAATTCCTTCGACATCCTGCTACACCCTCTGAGAGAAGTTTCTAAAGACTTCCGTCCAGCTGTCACCAAAAGTGATGAAGGGTCCTTTACAGACAGAATTGCTTTGATTGCCCCTGCCTACGTATACAATGAGTAGAAAAGTGTTTATTGCCGTTTCAAGGGCAGCAGAATGTTGGAAATCTTACGCTAACCTAGCTAGGTTTTTTGCCTAAAAGATGGGAGAGGTCGGCTTGGTTCTGACAAAATTCTTCGGTTGTTTGGGACAGCAGCAGAGATTATTCAGTAGCTCAGAAAGGCAAAGCAAGACGCAAAATACCTCTGATTTACCGGGATGATTTACCAGGATCGGCTGAAAGAATGCCTTGCAGCTTCTGGTCTAGGAGGTATTTCTCAAATTCCTGCTTCTAACATTTACAAAAAAGTATGTTTGCGCCAGCCTTTTTACACCTAAGTCATGGTGTTCCTCAAACAGGAAAGATGTCATTGAGAAGCAGCCAGAGAATGACACGTGTTCCTTCTTCCTCCAACTCATTTAGAATTTTGATGATTCCATACCTTCTGGAAAACAATACAGATGACTAGATATGGGTCGTTCTGAACAAAATTAATTATTGCCCAGAGGCAGTAGCCAGACACACCTACTTTATTTTCAAAATTATATTGTTTGTTGAGGAACAGATGGCGGGGAAGGTGGAGGTGGCAATAGGTAAATTTTCTATTTGGGGACAATCGTTTCTACCTTTTCTCTGTCAACATTGACTAGAAACCAGAACATTATTCAATTAATTTGCAAATGATTTTAGTTGATCAATTATCATCAGATTATAATCAGAATAAATAGAAGTAGATTTAAAGAATAATTAACTCATAATCTACTTCCTTAACATAATAACTCAATTTTTCCATATCTTTTCCAGTCTTTGTCTACTATAAGTCAGGGAAAATAGAGCTCCTTTTAAACTCTCATGTCATTTAATCAAAGGTTTGAAAATGAAACTATAGAGCTTCAATGAAAACATATATCTGTACATATTAAACGGGGCAAAGAGAAATAATATTTAATGAAAAAAATATGAGCCAGAAGAATTTTATTAAAGTTATGAGCCTTTATGCCAAAACAACATAAAAACTGAATATAAAGCAAAAACTCATAGCTGTATAAAGAAAACTTAAAGAAAAAAATTGCTCTGGGAGATTTTAATATATCTCTTTCATAGTTTAATAGACCAAGCAGATAAAAAATAAGGAAGAATAGAGTTTGAAAAATACAACAAACACCGTCAACATCATATATATATATGACTTTATATCCTACAGAATATGACTTTTATGACTATGGACATTTACAGAACTCAGCAGGGTAATTGGTCTCAGAGAAAACAATAAATTCCAACAAGTGGAAGTTTTAGAAGCAGTATTATTTGATCATAATTCAATAAAACTGGAAATCAGTAATGTACGTATAGATACCGAATTAAAGAAAGATTTCCATAACCTTGTGGAACGGTTTAATGTCCTATTTTATCAGCAGGAATGATAAATGGTATAGAGGTCCTACATTAATTGAGAACTTGTGAATACAAGTACGACCAGTGGTACTTGTAATTGAGAGACTAGCATCTTATTGGGGGATTCCAGATTCCTTAGAGTTCCTGGACCAGCTTTCCATCCTTAGAAATGTTTCCATAAATTCAGAAAATCTTTGTAAGGGATTAACTTTAGGATCCTAACAGCTGACAAGCCAGAATGAACTTTAAATGTTATTTCTTCTTCTTTCCGGCATTAAGGAAATGCGGACCACAGTAACAATGGAGCTTTTCCGAGGGCCAAGATAAGATCTCCCTTCCGCGTCTGGAGCTGAGCTCTGAAGCACTAGACTCTTAATCAGCAGAAAGAGGAAACCAAGGCTTCCCTCCCAGCTCATCCTGGACTCCGTGGAGTGCAAAGCCACCTTTTACAGAATTAGCTGGATGCTATCAGCTCAGGATCCTTTTTTTGTTGAATTCCCCTCCGCGTTAGACTAAACAAAGACTGTGTTCCCATTTTAATGTGTGGTTCCTTAAAAGAAATTCTTCCCTATTTCATAAAGCTAAAGAGCTTAATTAAGTTAGGCTTAATCAGCCTGTTCTGTCTATATCATGATTATATATATATATATATATATATATATATATACATTAAATTAAAAAATGTATTTCATGAGGTAACCAGTGTGGATTGGGTTGGAATGGGGTTGAGTTGTCTTTGATGAAAGAAACCTTTTAAAATTTTAGATAAAAAGAGTTAACTAGGGCTTCCCTGGTGGCGCAGTGGTTGAGAGTCCACCTGCCGATGCAGGGGACACGGGTTCGTGCCCCGGTCCGGGAAGATCCCACATGCTGCGGAGCGGCTGGGCCCGTGGGCCATGGCCACTGAGCCTGCGCGTCCGGAGCCTGTGCTCTGCAATGGGAGAGGCCACAAAAAAACAAAACAAAAAAAAAAGAGTTAACTAGGTTGAGCCCTGCCTGTGACAATAAGAAAATTTTATTTTATTCATTTAATAAACCTCAGAAGATGTGTGAGGAGTATAGATAGATGGAAGACAGCCTTTCTCTTTGACTCTGACATGTAAACAAGCCATCTGAACCCTTTCCATATTTCAAATCCCCATTTGTAAAATGGGATCAATTAAGAAGTTGAACGTGAGCTGGCGTTGGCTGAATGTGAATCATCTCCTTGTAAAGCCCCATGCTTCTAGAAGATGCCATGTTGAATAAGACTTCTAATAACATGCTCTGAAGTAACCAGGAAGAATTTTAGCTTCATTCAAAGTAGAATGTTTACCTCAGAGGGGTGAATAAAGATGAAATCCACAGGCCTGCAAACTCTTGTTTGCATCTTGCAGGCTTAAACACATGGAATTCTAGTGCAACAGTGTTGTTGACAGGGCCAGCACATATTATTAAAACAAGAAGCCCAATTTAATAATTACTACCTTATGAGGCCCTCAAATATTTTCAACTGACTCCTCCTTCTTTTCTTTCTCTTTGCAGTTTCTCCTTTCAGAGAGCTCCTCCCCCACAGGGTCTTCTCTTTGGAGGCCTGTTCTTCTGGAAGAGGGGGGTCTAGGGGAAGGGGGATGGAGTCACTCAGGACCCCACGCTTGGCCCATGGAGTCTACTCTCCCTCCACCACTTGCCAGCCAGGCCCTGGTGATCAGAAGATCAAAACACCCGGGAGACACATCAGAAGGAAGAATACTTCCAACCCTGCCACCATCTTCAACGCACCGTTCTCTGTGCAATGTGAAGTCACATAAAATGAGAATGACACTTTCACTCAACTTCCTTTGTCACAGAAGGGTGCCTGATCCATTTACATGCTTACTGGGAAGAAAACTGGCTTGGAAGTTTGTAGAGCTGGTTGCTAGAGAATAAAAATATGCCCATAATAAAATAATGCCAAAAATTAACGAGTTAATTTTTCCCCTCAGTGTTTGCTTAGAATATAAAAGGAGTAGTAGTATTTAATATGCAGTAATTAGGTGGTAATAGATGTGTGCATACATTGTGACATGTTTTGAACTTCTTGAAAGGAACTTGTTCTTACTCCCAGAAGAGCAGAAATGTCAGTGTTTAGCAAACACTGACTATTCAAATATGTGATTTGATTGTTTGGAAAATCTCACAAAGTTTAGAACAAATAGTATTCTTGAAAAAGAAAGGAAGCATAAGAGTAAGAACGCTTATTTTGATGTGAGTTGATCTTCTACATGACAGCATTCTCTCATTAGACTGTAATATTTTCAATAAATCTGAAGCTATGGTGAAAACTTTCAGCCAGATCACGTTGACTGTTCACAGATGAGGTACACGACCTCTTAGAACACTCATGCTGGTAGAATGCAGTAAACATACAATTTCCTATCTCTCACGTGTGTTCTCTTTTTGCCTATTAGAAGACTGAACTTCAAGGATCAATCAACAAAGCGTATGCAGGAAGTCCTTAGGCAATTTTACTCAGCAGTAACTTTGGATACACCAACGATAAGAGCAAGCATGGTAAGATGCTGTTAACTCATCCAAATTCATGTTTTGCTTTAGGGTCAAGGCTGCTAAATCAATTCACTCCTTACATGTAATTGGGGGTATTCATTTAGCCGTCTTGGAAAGGGGGGTCCCTGAAATTATTTTTATTGACTTTCACATTTTTATTGACTTAGGTAACTGTTAGGACCAGAGGGAAGCTGGATTGGGCCTGGGGGCAGGGGCGGTGGTGACAGCTGACTGTGCTAAAAGGCAACTGCAGAGACTGGGGGAGAGAATCCCTTTTAGGCCACAGTGAGTCAATCAAATCAAAGTGCCTCAAAAAGAACCTTTCTCTTGTTACCAAAATATCCAGAGAAAATCCATCAGTTGAAAGACAAACTGACTCGAAGTGATGTGATTATTTTCTTCCCTTTTCTTTCTACCAGTCTAAGCAGCGTACATGACATTGTTTTCATTTTTGTTTTGTCTTTTTTTCTGGAGTTTCACATCATATTGATCTCTCAGCTTGTATTTACTTTATGTTGAACTTAGACTCTTTCATTTGTCTGATTCTTTAAAAAGCCTTCTTAAAATTTTTAAAAATATATTAATTTATTTTTTATTGAAGTATAGGTGCTGTACAATATTATATAAGTTACAGGTGATTCACAATTTTAAAGGCTATACTCCATTTATAATTAGTATAAAATATTGGCTATATATTCCCCATGTTGTACAATACATCCTTGTAGCTTATTTTATACCTAATAGTTTGTACCTACTAGGCTTTACAGTAAGTCCCCTACATATGAACCTTCAAGTTGCGAACTTTCAAAGATGTGAACTTGCGTTCGTATGTACAATCATGTAAGTTAGTTCACATGTCTGGTGTACATTGTCATGTGCGTGCATTCTTTACAAACAGTTGTGCTTTTGTGTACTTTGCTGGACAGTACTGTATAGATTACAGTAGTACAGTATCTTTATTTCAAGCCCAGGATGTCCGGAAGCAAGTGTAAAAGCAGCAGTGATGTAGCTGGTACTGCTACCAAGCACCAGCTTTTTTTCATACTACTGTACTTTTCATGGTCCTGTCCTATAAGATTAAAAATGTTTTCTTTATTTTTGTGTTTGTTTTTTATGTATTATTTGTGTGAAAAGTATTATAAACCTATTACAGTACAGTACTATATAGATGATTGTGTTAGTTGGGTATCTAGGCTAACTTTGCTGGGCTTACGAACAAATTGGGCTTACGAATGTGCTCTCAGAATGGAACTTGTTCATATGTAGGGGACTTAATGTATAAGAGGATTTCTCAGGAGCAAGTGGAGAAAGAAGTTTCTCAAACCTTTTGAGCACCACAAGGCAGGAAACTAAGAGCTGGGAAGGAACATAATTTGCTAAGATCCCCAGTGGTTCTCAAATCTGGCTGAACCTAAGAATTACTCAAAAAAGGTTGTTAAAAATACTGATGTGATGCTGAACTATTTAGGGGGAAGTATATGGATGTGTGTCATTTACTTTCAAATGTGGCAAGAAAAAAGAAGAGGGCTAGCATGTGAAAAGGCAGGTATAGTGAGATGTTAATGGTAGAATCTAGGTTGGTGTGTACATATGTTCCTTGTAAAATTCTTTTAATTTTTCTGCATGTTTGGAACTTTTTGTAATAAAGTGATGGGAAAAAACAAATATTAGGAAAAATATAATATTTGAAATAAAGAAGAGAAATGGTGGAACACATACTGAAATGAGTACAGTTGAAGGTGAATTAGTAAATTGCAAAATTAGATTTGGGAAGTGTTTTCCCCCCAAAAAAGCAAACAAATAGCGAATAACAAAATTACAAAATATAAAATTATGAGATATATGGGATGGCAGTAAGTATGCGGAGTCCCAGAAAGATAGAAAAATGAAAATTGAGAAAAGGTTATATGTGAGAAAAGCAAAGGAGATTAAAAAAACATGAATGCTGGTTTCACCCTGCCTCCTTTCTCGTGACAATGAAATTTGAATTTCTGAAAACGGGCCCCAGCATTGGTATTTTTTAAGCTCCCCCAGTTATTTTTTTTAATTTAATTTTTATTTTATATTAGACTATAGTTGATTTGCAATGTTGTGTTAGCGTCAGGTGTACAGCAAAGTGATTCAGTTATACATGTACATATATCCATTCTTTTTCAGATTCTTTTCCCATATATGTTATTACAGAATATTGAGTAGAGTTCCTTGGGTGCTATACAGTAGGTCCTTGTTGATTATCTATTATATATATAGTAGTGTGTATATGTTAATCCCAAGCTCCAGTTCACTTTTAATGAGCATTCAAGGTTGAAAGCTGCTGACTGAGAAAAGGTGTCTTGGGAGACTAATATGCTTTAAAACCCAACAGATATGGAGGTACAGAAATCATTAAAATGGGAAAAGTGCTAGGACTTCAACGACAGCCTGGGCTTTCTTTAGGTTCTGAAAGATTGGCTTTTATCTACTGGTAATTTCTCAATTGCAATAAGGACAGAAAAACAAAAATATTTAACAACTAATTAGTATGCTACTTCCTGACCAAATTCTTGTGCTATTGGAAGTCAGCAAAATTGACTTTCACATACTTACAGTTCAATTAATACTTTTTTGGCCTCAAACAAAAACCTTCATCCATGAAAATGAAAGACATGTTAGTTATAAAGTGAACTTTATTGTTTTTGTTACAGTGATAGATGTCCATAACTCCTATGCTAAGAGCCTTTTTGTGCATGACTCATCATCTTGAAATGGAGCCAGTGCTATCTGTGTTTGCCCTGGACTAGACCAGTGTGTGGAGTGACAGAGTCGAGGGGAGGTGCTGGGAAAGGTGCGAGAGACTGAGCCAGGGCAGTTCCCAGAAGGAATTAAGACATAGCGTCTGAATAACTGCTCATTTAACACTGCAGCTTCTGCACCAGGGGGCTGTCTCCCCTCAGCCTTTGTTATTCAGGAGCTTGGGGTGGCTCATGGTGTATCCTCAGTCTCAGTCATTCTGTGTGTTATGGGTTTAGTTGTGTTTTGTAAAGTCCTAACTCCTAGTTCTTCAGAATATGACCTTATTTGGAAATAGGGTCATTGCAGATGTAACTAGTTACAGTGAGGTCATACTGCGGAAGGGTGAGCCCCTAATACAACATGACTAGTGTCCTTATAAAAGAACACCATGTGAAGAAATAAACGCACACGGGGTGAGTGTCACGTGAACGTGGAGGCAGATGCTATGATGCTGTCGACCCACCAAGGAGGGAGGCCTGGGACAGGTCCTTCCCTCATGGCTCTCAGAAGGAATCAACCCTGCTGACACCTTGACCTCTGACATCCAGCCTCCAGAACTGTGAGACAGTAAATTCTGTTGTTAGGCTGTCCAGTTTGTGTTGCCTTGTCACAGCAGCTCTAGTTAACTCATACACTGTGTTTTGATCTGGTGATTGCTCCTCCCTCTGTCATGTCTAGTAGGTTCCCTCAGCTAGGACACTAGACTTTTGACCCTGAGCTTGATGTACTTGCAAGGTCTGGTTCTCTTTGAGCTCCATCTGCTCTGCAGTTCTGCAGATAAACAGTCTCCCCATGTCTTCCCAATGTCCTTCCATTGTGTCACTCTAGTCAGGTATTTCTTTCAGGATTTTGATACTTACTCTGTACAGCCCCAGGTCTGAGAAAATTATGTCAACTCTTATACTGCTCTCTTATTTTGACACATGTTATTTTTTTGGCAGTTGTTTTTCATAATTTTAATTTGGGGGAGAGGCTTTTACTTTATTTCACTTAAAATGGAGTTTCCTTACTTTTTTCATCTTTCTGCTGTTTCTGATGGATGTCAGTGAACGTAGTGGAGGGAACATAACTTCCTTCTGTCATCCATGAGTAAATATTTAAAGAAGATTTACAGTGACAGACATTTCCACGACTGTTTCTCAGGTAAATAAACTCTGGCAAGGATTTTATTCAACAGAAAGGGATTCATGATGAAATTGAGAGTTAGTAGCTTAATGTTCTCTGTCATGTCAGTAGTTTAATTTAAGCCAACTTAAAACATTTATAAACACCATTGTCAAGCCCAGGGCTGAGTGTGGGACATTTCAGTCTCTTCTTTCAGGGAAATTAGTATAGTCTCTTTGTGGGGCATAGAAATTTAAAAAACTAATTATAATCCAATGTGGTAAATGTAACCCCAGAAATACGGATGGACAGATTCTGTGGAGTCTAGACTCCAGATTCTGGAGGAGTTTATAACGCTACACTGATTAGCACTCACTGATTTAAAATTATATTTGTTACTTCTAGAAGTTGATTTTGCTGGGGATAGATGTGGTTTGCTTCTGGTCAAGGTGAAACCAAGGTTCTAGGGCCAATCCCAAATTTAGTTTTATTTCAAGGGTTGAAAAGCTTTTATTGTGAAGAATCAGATAATATTTTAGGCTTTGAGGGCCACACTAGTTCTTTGTTGTATATTCTTCTTCTTTTTCCTTTTTTTAAGACAACCCTTTAAAAGCCATTCAGAACTCTTGGGCCATGCAAAAATGGGAGTGGACTAGAGTTGGCCAACCCTTATTCTATTCTAGAGTGTATCTTAAATCCACTCCACACTGCTCTCTAAATCTTGGGAATGGCCCTAAAACCATCAGAAGAGATTGCAGATAGGAATATCATTCAAAGTAATCGAAACTCAAGGTGTAGCAGATTGTGTTCTCATTGGTTGCCTTCTGTGGGAGGAATGTGTGTACCTACTCCTGCCACGTGGCTTGCAGTGTTCCACCCAATGGGTGAATTCACTTCAGCCACACATTGATGGCAGGCTCGGCCACATGGTCTGCTTCTGTAATATGCCAGTGAGCATGTACTCTACCTCTTCCCAGTAGAGACTTCAGTGATGTCCATGTGATTGCACCATTACGTGGTTCTGCCATTGCATGGACCTGCCATTGCTTTCTCCTTCTTCCTTTAGATTGACATGATTCAGGTGGGCTGCACCTTGGAATGAAGATGACACACAGAGCAGAATCACAACCAACTCTCAGTTGACCTGTAAAATAAGTGAGAATTAAACATTTGCTCTTAGAAGCTCATGAGTTTATTTATTTATTTTTTTGCTTACAATTACTCGTCTGAGAGAGCTGTCTTGCACATACTCAAAGACACCCATGTTCCCAATGAAGTTGTTTCAGTCTAGTCTACCCTCCTGAGCTGAGCAGCCATGGATCAAAAGAATGGAGGACATTTTAATGCATGAATAAACTTTAAAAAATGTATTCTCACACTTCACATTTTATCTATAAAGTTAGCTCATTTTAGAAAAGAGGTAAATCTTGCCATAGGTTTCTCAGAGTTCTATGCAAGGAAATTTAGAAAAGTAGAATGAGCTGCCACGCCAATCAAGCTATTGTTATCAGAACAGCTAATAGTCCGGAAACCCAGAGCATAATCAACTCAGCAAAACAATCACTGTGAACATGACTTGTATTTATGAATAATGCAGAGCTGAAAGGGAAATAGTAGCACTTCAACCATTTCTAAATAAGGTCTATAAATAGTAACTAGTTTTGATCACTAGACCAACTGAGGAAACCCATCCACAGTGCTGAGCCCTGTTGCTCACACATTACCCTATCTTCATATGCTGAGATCTGCATCTTTGGATTCCACTGTCAACTCAGGATTTTGTCCCTGCTAGTTAATAACTAGACAAGATGAGCGTCTAATGTTGGATACTCTTTTGCAGACGGCTCTTATGTGGGCTCAGTATATTTATTAATAATACAATTTACCCTTGAACAACTGTGGGTTTGAGCTGCCCAGGTCCAGTTAAGCAGATATTTTTCTGTAGTAAATATGACAGTGTAACACGGTCCCAGTTGGTTGAATCCACAGATGTGGAAGAAGTGGAAATACAGAACCACACTCTAAGTTATATGTAGACTAACTCCTTCCTTGTTCCGGGGTCTACTGCAACAGCTGACACTTCCTGAACATTTTCGCTGTGCCAGGAATTATGCTAAATGCCTTGGATGGCTCATGCCCTCAACCCTCGCACAACTCTGCAGGATAGGTACTATTATTAGCTGAAAGATGAGGAAGCTGGGGCTTAGAGACATAAAATAACTTACCCAGGTCTACACAGCAAATAAAAGACTGGGTTGAGTTTTAAATTCTGGTTAGTCTGCCCTGGAGCTCACACTCTGGCCCCGAGGCCACCTCTACCTTGTGACTCGTGCTCTCTGCTGCCGTCAGGCCATGGGACCTTGTAAAAGCCAAATAAGATCACGTCTGTGAGCTCCCTTTGGAAACTGCCGTGCACTGTGCAGATGTGAGGTGTCAAGGTTAACACTTTTTGTAGCCTCAGTTGTTTGGGGGACGTAAACAGCCACAGTGGAGGGTTCAGGTGTGGAACTTTCCAGGTGTGCCTGCGCATCTCTCTTTGGTATGATTAAGTGATGGGATGGCCTGCCCATCAAAAGAGATGAAGGAGCTGGTGACTAAATTCCAAATGAATTTATGAGGGAGAATTTGTCTCCTGTCCTCCCATGTCTCAGAGTGAATTCGTTAGCACAACATCTCTTATTTTCTAGGGCAAGCATAATGTGTGGCCTGAAAACCAACCTCTTGGGATCAGTTCCTTGGACTCCCCACACCTCGTTTATTGGATCAAATATTTAGCATTTCAGGCTGATTTTAAAAATGGAAACGAATCAGGAGACAGGGGGTGCCTCTGGGATCTGAAACTGGTTTTTGTCCTCTTTTCACAGAAGAACAAATTTAGGAGATTTGTATTTAAATCACTTTGGTGGAAACACTGAAAGGACAGAGCTAAGATTTGGGAGTAGTAGGTGGAGAGGCAAGCGTATCTTCCCGGCGACGGCAGATGGAGCGCTCCCTCTGCTTGTTCAGAAGAGCTTGCAGCGGGCCCCTCAGGGTGTGGGCTTAGGACAGCATGCTTCTTGCCCTGGATGCCTTCCAAAGTGGGCCCCGAATCCTTTTATGGAATTGGGCATCTGTGACTTTTACAAGCCTTGGACTGTAACTAGGGTGCTTAATTGTGAAAGGAGAGACAGAGAGGGAGAGATGAATGAGTGAAGGAGAAAAGGAAGCAGGACACTTAGAAAGGACTTAGAAGAAGGATGAATGTGTTACCCTAACCATCAGGGAGGGAAAAAAACACCAAAACCCCAAACCAAAAAAAAAAAAAAAAAAAAAAATCAAGAAAATCTAATGTTGAATCTTTTACCTAAGATCCCTGGTTTTAAAATTTCTATATTCAAGGTATGAAAACAGAATCATATAAATACAAGGCTATGAAAAAAAAATCTTGAGACTTCAATCAGAAGAGTTTCTGAAATTTTTCCTTAACCATTTATCATTTGTAACCTAGAACAATCCCTGGGTGGTTCCTTACTTCTCTTAAGAGTAACTGTCACAAAATATATGATGCCTCCTTATTTTGAATGATAAATCTTTAAAAATATTAGGCCCTAGTGTCTCCTTTAACTTTCAGGGAGTCCTTATAACAATAATTCGATTTAGAGGTTTTTAAAAGTATAGCATTCTGGAGTTAGAATGAATTCTAATTCTGATTTAACAACGGCTTTGATACATCCCCAAATCTTTCATTTTCATCATTAAAAAAAATTCCCATTGTTGAGATTCTACGTATTATGTGCTTCCTTTGAAAGCAGGGACATTCTAGTTCATTGTTTCTTCATCGTTGTTTTTGCAAGGAAAGCAGCATGCTTTCAACATTGGGATATATTTGAAATGCACGTCATCCCAGGAGTTGTAAAGAGGCTCTGAACCAGCTCGTACAAGTTTACGAGACTTGGGAGGAGACAAAAACATCCAATTCTAGTCCATGGAAAAGGCAGAACGGGGGCCGCTGACTCGGCTTCATCAGATTTCCTTCTGTCAGGGCTTGCGCCCTCGAGGCTGCATCAAATGACAAGCGTTGGCTTCTCGTATAAAAAATTACAATCGTAGCTGCCATAGAAATGCTGCTTGTATTTAATTTTGCCACCCACACTTTTGAAACTTGGCAGCAGACAGAAATCTGAGCCATTCTCTAGAATCATGCAATAGATGAAGAGGAGGTTTATCCTATAAGAGTGGGAGGGAATGGTTGAAAAAGTGTCAAAACTGTATACATCTGACAAAAGGAGAGTCTGCACCCGATTGTTAGGGATTAGGAGATGCCGCACACAGAAGCATGGACTTTCACCCATGTGCATACCGTGCTCGAACTTAGGGAAAGAGAGGGATGGGCAGATCTGTTCTGATCCCAGGCGGTCTGCAGTAACAAAATAAAAAGAATCTCTTACAGTGTTCAGGCAGGATCTAGAGA
Source organism: Orcinus orca (assembly GCF_937001465.1). Classification (NCBI taxonomy): domain Eukaryota; kingdom Metazoa; phylum Chordata; class Mammalia; order Artiodactyla; family Delphinidae; genus Orcinus; species Orcinus orca. The sequence goes on along the minus strand of NC_064561.1, from coordinate 170,709,045 downwards.
AGTAGGTTTGGGGAACCATGTGGGGATTTCTGTATCCAGTGAGGATTTGGACTAGATCATGCTGCTCACCTTAAGAGTTTATGAATTCCAGCCAAGGCCCTTCTTCTGCCCCAGGTAGAAATACACTCCTGCCATCAGTCACCCTCCACACACTTGCTTCCCCGAACCAAATAAGTTCTACGTAAATGTGGTTAATGAATCTGAGCTAATGTGAAAACCAGTGAAGTAAAATCCAGGATTCTCTTGCTTTCTCCAGTAGAATATTGTTACCCTTCTGGAAACTGTCCACGCGTCTTGGTGGTTTAAACCCAAACAAGTGAGTCTAATGAAGGGTTTCTCAAGTAAGAGAAGAGGACAGGCGAGAGAGAGAGAGAGATCACACATTTCTGTTAACCCAGCTCCCACGTGAGAAACGTTTTGGATGGGATGCCTTGTGCAAGTTTCACGGTCGTGGCAGTGATGTTTGTGGAGAATCCGAGGGCTTTAAAAAGGAGTGTGTTTATAATGTGAAAAAAACTCTGTCTGTCACACATAGCAGCTGTTCTCTGTCTCTCTTTTTCTGTCCATGTGGATGGACACAGCGTTCTGTGTCCACGTGTGGGGTGCACAGAAGTTGTGGGCTACTGCTGCTGTCTGGACCCTCCGTCCCATTGGCATTGGAGATTTTTTCCTTCCATTACTGAGGAGGACACTCATGTATGATCATCTGGGGGCCATAATAAAGCTCCGCCAGATCTTTCCTCCTCTCTTTAGATTCCAAATCCTCCCCAACCCCCTTCCTGGGCAACTCCTTCGGTGCAGTGCTTCAAGGTGGCTAAAAGGGCAGGAACTGGGCAGGGGGGGTGGCGAGAGGGAGGTGGGAGGTGTCTGGGAGTGTCTTCTACTCCTCTTTCAGTTGGAAACTGCATCTGAAACCTGAGCCAGGAGGTGCTGGTCATACATCTGCAGCCGGGAAAGTTACTGTTATAACCTAGAGGACGAGGAAAGCAATGGAAAAAAGAAAACCTTGATGTGAACGTCACGTAAATCATGAAGCAAGGGTCCTGACTATCTAGCTACATCTAACCACGTCCCTTTTCTGAGATCGTCGCGGTGCTTGATTCTGAAAGTCGTTCAGATGATCCAGGAGGAGATGCAGAAAAATAGCTAAAAGGCAGCACTGTCCAGTGGAACTTTCTGTGATGATGGAAATGTTCTATATCTGTGCTGTTCCAACAGTAGTGACCAGTCACTTGGCTACTGAGAGCTTGAAATGTGAACTCTAGTTTTAATTAATTTACAGCTAAATAGCCACTGTGGCTACTGGCTATAGGACAGGTCTAGGGCAGAATTGTGCACTAATGGAAATGCTATAACCTCCTCTGTCCCATGTGGTAGCCACTGGCCGACTACTGAGCACTTGAAATGTGGCTACTGTGACTGAGGAACTGAATCTTTCTTTTCATTTGCTTTTAATGAATTTAAATATAAATCTGGAAAGCCCTTCACGGCTACCGGTTACCATACTGGCAATACAATTTAAAGGCGAGTTTATGATGCAACGTGCTTTGCTGCTCTCAGAACGGTTGCTTTTCTCTTCTCTGTGATGACGTGCTCCACCCTTCTCTTGGTTGAAGAAGAGCTACCCTAAAAGCACTTGTGTTCCCCATCACCTTCGTCATCCTTGTCACCAACTTGTTTCCGGAGCCCATTAGAGAGTCTGGTGCCAAGCGGGTCACGATCTGCTTCCTATCTGTGAATGTTCTGTCTGTGGACACGTGAACCAAATCTAATCCCCTAAGCGGCTGCGCACTGGGCTGCCCTCCCGTCTGCCCAGGGGATTTACTTCTGAGAACACAGCTAAGTTTATTTTCTGAATTCGTAATTCTCCAGGCTCCGGCTTCCTCTCATTGTTTGTCTTAGCCAGTTGTTTTGCTTTTGAAGCTTTACTCCACTGTTTTACCCTTTCCTCCTCCCAGAGTCTATGATTTAACTGTGTTCATACAATTGGAAGGAGCTATCAGCTTCGGTTGGATTCCTTTTCTGTCCATGACATTGATGAACATCCCCACAAATATCACCTTCAAGGAGAAACAGAATCACCGTGAAACTCTACATCACTCCTGGCTTTACCGGTCCCTGGGAGTGACACTTGCAAATCATGAGAAAAAGAAACCAGAAGGAGGCTCTACTGATCACTTCGAGCTTCAGTGCTTCATTTCATAGTTGAGAAAACTGAGGTCTAAAGAGTGAAAGTGCCTACTCGGGGTCACTCAGGTATTAGCAGAACCCGGCCTGGAACCAGGTCTCCTGACCCCAAGTGCTTCTTTTAAATCACATCACACTGCGTCTCCAGAGGCGCTGAACGCCAGAAGAATAAGATTTACATGAACGTTATACAATTGCAAGACAGTGTAATAATGCCGTTAAAAGGGCTATTTAATTTCAAGAGGTCAGATTTCTCAGGGCTCCCTCTTATGGTGTGCCCTCCCTCAGAGGAGCCCCTATTCAGCCTGTTTTGACACGGCTGCCCGCAGGGCCGAGCTCAGTCATGTGTGTATCGTCTGAGGCTGCTCAGAACTGCAAGAGCAGATTATGTGGCCCCTTGGCCCACAAACTCTAAAATATTTTCTACCTGACCCTTTATAGAAAATGTTTGCAGAACTCTGACGTAAATTAAAGTGTAGTAATAGGGTGTATTTGTTTCTTATGGGCTGTTGTTACAAATGACCACAACCTTAGTGGCTTGAAAACAGCATCACTTATTATCTTACAGTTCTGGAAGACAGAAGTCTGAGAATAGGTCTTTCCTGGGCTAAAATCAAAGTGTCAGTGGGTGGTGTTACTTGTGGCAGCTCTAGGAGAGAGTCTGTTTCCTCGTCTTTAGAGTCTGTTCCCTCGCCTTTTCCAGCTTCTAGAGGCCGCCTGAATTCCTGGTTTATGGTCACTTCCTTCACCTTTGAAGACAGCGGTGCAATGTCTTCAAATCTCCCTCCCTCTCTGGTCCTCTTCTCACATCTTCTTCTCTGTTTCTGGCCCTCCTGCCTCCTTCTGTCAATTATAAAGACATTTGTTTGTGATCACATTGGGCTCATCTCGATAATCCAGGGTAATCTCCTGTGGACTGAAGAAAAACACACAACCTAAAAGTTGCTCGATGCGTTTTATTCGAGGACCTTACTGAGGACTCTCGCCTGGGAGACAGCCTCCCAGATTGCCCTGGGGAACAGTTCCGATGAGGTAAGGGAAGAGCCAGGGTACGTAGTTTTTGCTGAAAACAAAACAAAACATGTAGTCGAACATCAAAAGATTACTGCTAATCACAAAAACCAGACATCTCAAGTTAGTGATTTTAGTGCTTTTCTATGTATGGGAAGATGCTAGAGTCTGGGCTCATTGAAAGTATTCTTTAGATGTGCAGCTTGACTATCTAGGGCCAGTACTTTTTCTCCATCCTGAATCCCCCTCCGGGAGCACTGACGGGGCAGCCGCAGTGGCTGAAGTTTTGATGGCAGGCAACATTCCTTGTTTACTAGAATGGCAGGCAATGTTTCTGTCCACACTCTCATCTCAAGGTTAGTCTGTTTCCGCCTTAATTTGATCTCCCTTATTTTGATTTCCCTTTGCCATGTAATGTAACATATTCATAGGTTCTGCTGATTACGATGTGGACAATTTTAACACAGTCAAAATTCTGCTCATGACGTGAAGACCAGTGTGGCACTAAGCCTCCCAGAGGGACCTGGCGTTTACAGTGAGTGCCGCAGTGATGTGTTGTTATGCATTTCCTTTACATCCTTGAACAGGTCAGTTAAGTCTCAGCTTGGATGCTTCCTTATTACAGTGGAGATAATACTAGCTAATTTATACAGTTGTTTGATGATTGAATAACTTAAGGAACATTCCTTGGACATGCTTTGGCAGGTAATACTACTCAGTAAATGCCACTGCCCCTTCTCCTGTACGCTGTGTGGTCGCTCCCAGGTGATGGGTCTTTTTGCAAAGACGTTGACTGCAACTACATGGCTTCCCTTTCTGGAAGAGAAGGCATTCGCTTGATTCCTTTGTACTTTCATCCCCAATAGCGGCATGTATCTAGTTGTAGAATGCTAGATTATTATTATTATAAAAATAATGAGTCACTCCCTGACTTTTTTTTAAAACACAATAATCCATGGAACACTGTTTAACAAATTGTATAAACACATGGGTGGTTTGTTTGTCAAGAGCTGTGCCCCACTCATCTCATTCATTCCATTCAGGGCCATCTGGGTAGGGGAAAACATATGGTGGAAGAACTGAGCTAAGGTCTTCCTCTGTAGTTTCTTTCTGTAGTTTTTGTATTTTCTTTATGGCTAAGGGTCCAGGTACTGAGACACACCTGTATTAAGCCTTTATGACGGACTCCTTTTTTTTTTTTTTTTTATGATAGAGTCTTAATTACACTAATCGGTGGGTCGAGTAAGTGAATTCCAGAAAAATCCCCAAGTTTAACCACTTTCAACACTGTCTCATGATCAGGATTCTAAATAGCACGCCATCTTTCACATATACGCCATCTGGAGTAGGACTCGCTTCCCCTGGGATTGGCTGTGCCAGAAAAGAGGTTCCATTTGAGCAGAGCCATCCTCAGTCTAGAGAGTGGTTAGGTGACTTTGCCTCTGGGTGAAGGCTACATAGTTGAAGTTAGGAGAAGAGAGTACTTTTGTTGCTTTAACATCAATACAGACACTGAATCCTTGACCTTACATTCATGAATAAGAAGCAAAGAAATTCCTAAGCTGCTGGGAATATTAGCTACCATTTATTGGTCACTTTCAATGTACCAAGCCTTATTCTAGTGCTTTGCATTAACTCATGTAATCCTTCTCATACCCCTAAGAAGCAGATACTGCTACTATTATTCCTATGTGACACAGGAGCAAATACTACTATTATCCCCATCAGGCAGGGAGAAGTTGAGTGACTTGCCCAAGGATGCACAGCTAGTAGGAGACAGAGGTTTCTAAGCCAGGTCGGGAGTCCCTCCCTGGAGGGCCTGAGGGGATTCAGGTCTTCTCTCTTCTTTATCTTCTCCCCAGGCCGGGCAGTTCTAGAAGAGTAAAGCAGTCTTGCCAATAGAAAGAATAGAAGAAAAGGGATGAGGACCTAGTACAGGTTAGATCCAGAATTTTCTAGCATGTTTATGAATGAAAACCATAAAACCAATGTCAATTCTGTTATTTTCATTTCTTCCAGATTTCCCTCTTCTCTTTGTTATCGTTCTTCCCGATAAGTTTCTCTTTATTTTTATTTGAAAGTTATGGTAAGAACAAGCTTCTTTTTCTCAGCACTCTTTCCTTTAACAATGGGACCCCGTCAGCCTCTCTGTCCTGCTGCCTCCTTATCTTTCTCAGAGAAATTTAAATTCCATATTGGCCACCAAACTTACGCTTTGTCAATGCTTTTAAGAAAGAACTGGAAAGCAAGATACAACTCAATTCAAACATCCAACTTCTTGGCTTTATACCTATAGGATCTTTATACCCATAGGATCTCGGCTTGCCTTTATACAACCACAGCTGTTTGTGTATAGATCACGCATCTTGCTAGCAGCTCATCTTACCTCAGCGCTGCAGAGCACCTACAAAATGCTGAGGGAAAACCAAAGAAGGACTGCTACCTATGTGCACCAAGATTATACATACTGAAAACAGTATGTTTGTTGTTACGAGTGGGGTGTTTTTAAACAATTCGTGAAACAATGTTCTGTAGATTATTACATAAAAAGAATCAGGGGGTAGAGAGTGATATACTGTGTCCCAGAATACTGGTGAAAAAGAAATGTGGAGTCATGTGTGGGAAGCACAGAAGGAACTTAAAAGAATCCAAGAAGGTTAAGAACAATAACTAGACTGACAAGAAGGATACTAGCAATGCGACCGTTTGTTGGGTAAATAGGCATTAGAATGAGAGATCTGATTGCTGCTGAGTCCCCTAGGGAGTAGTTCTTTTAACATTTAATAACCATTTATTGAGCACCTACTGAACACCTTCAGGGGTCTAAGTGCTGGTGGTACAGTGGAAAACAAAGTAGACGCTTTCTTATCAACTTTCTATCTTAGTGCAGGAGCCTGCCAAAAACTCAGTGAGTATATAATATGTAGGGTGGTGATGCGTGCAGAGTAAAAGGAAAGAGAGAGGGGTGAGAGGGAGAGTTCTATCTGATACAGAATAATAGAAGAAAGCCTGCCTGAGAAGGTGACATTTGAGTTGAGACCAGAAGGAAGCAAGGAATTGAGCTACACAGATATCTGGGGCAAAGAGCATTCCAGGCAGTGGGAAGGGCAGGTGCAAAGGCCCTGAGGTAGGAGTGCACTTGCGGGTATACAAAGACAAGCAAGAAAGCCAGGAAGACAGTAGAGGAAGAGGAAGTGGGGCTAAGTGGAGATTATGTTACTGCCTGTAAGCCATCTAAGGACTCGGTTTTTGGAACACAGGAGTGGCATGATCTGGTTTAGATTTTTAGAAGGATCACTTTCGCTCAGTGTGAAGCCAGACTCTGGGGAGGGAAAGACTATGTAGCTATGAAAACTCTCTTCCAGATCTGCAAACTGTCAGGAAGACTAACTGTTCTCAACTATTTTAATGGAAGACTTTATTCAGGTAAAAGAAACAAAGCCTTTGGCATGCTCTTCAAAAGACCCAAGGGGAGGGGGGAAGTATTGGGCAAATATAAACAACATTGCATTCAGGAGGTGAAGTTGAGACATGATTTCATCCTAGCATCTGCTATAGCCAAGTCATTATAGCACAATCAGAGCCAGCTGGGACCACGGAAGATGACTCCGCATCCTGTTGATGTGGTACTTGGCACAATGTGGATGGGAGCCAATGAGGATGGGAGGGATGGAGGCCCCGTGACTGCTGCCAACCTTTGTTCAAAGCCAGTGGAAACTCTTGATTCAGCTCAACCCTTTTCTGTGGCTAGCTAGGGGGAAGAACTTAAAGGGAAGATGCTGAGGCTGCCATGATAAGTGTGGGCCTCCAACGTCCCACTGGAGCCAGTACTGAGACTTTTCCAGTTCCTTTCTAAAGTGGTAGGTCTTTTTGCCAGTGTGCCGGGTACCATGCTAACTTACCATATTCATTGTCTTATTAATTTGTTTTCACAACAGCTCAAGGTAGAAGGTAAATACTATTATTGTCATCCACATTTTATAGAACTGGGATCTGAAGTTTAGACACTTTCATAGGAACTGGGATTCAAAGCCAGATAATCAGACTCCTGTTTGTACACTGAAACAATAACACACTGTCTCTCAGTGTTACTTGCCAATGCCTCACATGAGGAATGGCCTAACTGATGGCTAAGTTTATTCTAATTGGTTTCCCTTTAATAGATGTTGGCATGGTTTTGCATCCCATGAGGTCTGCACATTCTCAATACAGGTAATAAATAGCAAGGTATTAGGTTGAGGTGAGAAAATGCCAATGTGCAAGGCCTACTGTTAGCAAACCTAGTAACATGAAACAATAGACTTACAAAACAGGCACTAGAGGGCCATGCTTGACTGTAAATTTTTTCATTGCTTTGCCAAAGGATTTGCCGGAGGGTTCCTTTAAATAGTGGGCTCAGTAACATTTATTCAAGGGATCAGGGCTTCTGACAAACATAGCTACATGATTATCAGTGTGGAGATAGTTAATGGTTGTTGGTAAAATGGTTCATCTGGGGCAAAAAGCATCTGAAATGGTTCCTCTAGTGCTGACAATCGAGCAACACAATTTCAAAGTGCAAGTTTCCTATTGAACTGTTTTACAAGCTGGTAGCTTTTAACGAAGACTGAAAGGCACGCTTGCCACACACTAGCAGAGAAACGCTGTGCGTTCACCATCAGGTTTTAGGTCCATATTACTTTCATAATATGGGGGCTTTTTCTCTAGTCTTGCCATTCATAAAAATGGCTAGGTATTCTAGTGGTAAATGCTCTGTAGATGGTAATTTATTAATAAACTGGCTGGAGAAAGAAAGAGATGGAAATGGAAGGTTGTTTCTTTGCTCTTTCATCCTGACTACACAGTTCAATTCATCCATTCTTTAGGGTTTAGGAACAGATTCGTGGTGGAAACCAGAGTAGGTGAAGGCAGTGAGTAACACTGCTTCTCTCAAAAGTGGGAGAGTATTAGTCTACTAATGCCCCACCCGAGGCACCTGGGTTCTGTGTCAACTTATGTGGGCTGCACGAGGTAAGAAACAATCTTTGGGGCTGTAAGAGAAAAAGGGGGAATCACCTTCAGAATTCACAGCCACAGGTCTTCATCGAGAATTGTGGGATTAGCAAACTTACCCCTCTGCCCTAAAGCTGAAAGCAGTGGATGGAGAGGGGAGCTTGGTGGAGGGTCTAGAACCTTGTTTCTGGAAGACTATCAACCATATCATTTAATTCTGAACAGAGACCAACAATCTAAGCTCAGATGAAGCAAGTACCGTATACGATCTGATATGGTTTCCATTCCAGCCCCAAACAAGAACCTCCCCACCCGTGGTCCTCTTGGTTGGTTTCCATTCCAGCCCCAAACAAGAATCTCCCCACCCGCGGTCCTCTTGGTTACCAAGGATCTGATATTGGCTTACTGATATTTATGATGAACTCTGTGTTCACATTTCCCCTGTCCAATCACTCGCTCAATATTTTTCCTTAATGGGAGTCGATGTGCTGAAACTCTTTCCAGAGGGCTTTCCCCCGCTAGGTAACTGTGAATTCTTTTTCTCCCGCCCCCCTTTTTTTAATTGTTGATTTTTACTGTTTATAAGCATCTTCACAAATATTTTGAAGGATTATTTAAAATTAAAACCAGTACTTGTTCCCACCTTGATGTTAAAAAAAAAAAAGAGAGAGAGAGAGAAACAAGAACATCACTTCTTCCCTGCACTTAGTCTATATTTTGGGCAAACCTTTCATCTTTTAGTTGAATTAGGAACAACAACTAGATGCATGAAGGATTATAGGAGTGAGAACTAAAAAGAATTTTAAACATCTTAAAAGCTTCAGCAATTCAAATTATCAATAGTTCCAGTGTATCTTATTTGCAGTCAATACGTTAATAGTACAATCTGGTAATTTTTGCTTATTAATTTTAGGAAAAAACCCCTTCATTTTAATGACATCTCTATCAAGAAACAATAATAATCTATGCTAAATAACCATATATTCAAAGACATACTAATACTAATTTTATTGAAAAGAGCTATTTATGCTGATTGACTTACGTGTGAGAGAGCCTTTAGCCCCTCTGGGAAGTTTGTATTTTGGCTACAAAAATCTTTCCAGGGCTGTAAACTGACAGGCTGGTTGTAGATTTTTTTTTTTTTTAATTAAAAAAGAAGAAAAATTCAAGCAAGCCAGCATTTCCCTGAAACTTAGATATGCCAGTGGAAGTGACTGTGGTCCCACTGTTCTTGTGTTTACTTTCCCTCCCTGTGGTCAAGGTACCATGCTGTTGTACGGTAGTTTTTTTACTGTGCCTTGTATTTCAGTTCTAGACGCCCAAGCTCCATTGAGTAAGTTGGGTGAGTTTAAGAGCAACTCTGAAGCAGAACTATCCTCACGGTTTAGTAGCTACTGTGAGTGTATCATACATGAGAGTTAATATACTGTGAAGACACGTCCAATCCTTTCCAGTCACTTACATATGCTTTTTCCCCGAACAGAGTCTGCATTATGATGACTCTATTAATAAATCAAACGGTCCATTTAAAAGAGACTAAATGGAGGAAAAATTATTTCAAGCTTTGTTTGCCAGTGATTTTACTTATGCTAGTTCCCAAATCCTATGAATAAACTGGGTTATTTTAAAGGAAACTGCTTCACCAATCAGTATATGCAAAGCATCTTGTGCAGAAGTGAGGTCTCTCCCGAAAGAAGTTTTCGGGAATTTATTTCTATTGAGGAACAGAAGCTTAAGTTATGAGATGCTCTAACATCGTGTGTGTGTGTGTGTGTGTGTGTGTGTGTGTGTGTGTGTGTGTGTGTGTTTTGCCATAAAAAACAGCATTGTAGTGAATGTTCAAATACACAATGGCACTGCAGGCAGACTTTCGCTAGAATTTTCTGTGACAATGGGGTAGAGTCTAAATGCAGTGTGAGCGACACTGACCCAGCTCCAGGGAAACGGCTGCATATCATTTAGGAGAAGAGTGGCCTTTGCTTTCAGAAAGTTAATCTAGCCTGGAAATCTATACTACAAGGGTCCCAGCACTTCATGTTTTTCATTCATTGTTCCTGTGTATCTTGGTAAAGATGAATTACTAACACGCTCTTTTAGTTTTATTCCTAAACTCAGTCTCCAGAGTCTAAAGGGATCTTTTATCATTTCTAATAGCAAATCCATTCAAATCTATGTGTTAAGATGAGTAAATCAAAGTTCTTGCCAAAAAGTCTAACAGTACTGATAACGACATGATGTGATGTCATTATGTGTAAAGGTCATTAGATCTGTAAACATTTTGAGGTGAGGAGGGAATTCACTTTATTCCACAACTTTCAACATTTTTATATTTCAATGTAAGATGTTTATTTTCTTTTACATACACGTAAGTTAAATCCCGTGTAAGGAGGCAGAGCCCAGCGGTGGGAGTGGGGAAGAGAGGGTGAAAGCACAGAGGCCGGAAGAAGGGGAGCAGTGGGCGCCTCCTCTGGGAAATTGTGCTTTACTGTCCAGGAATTCTGGGAATCTTCTCAAGCTTCTGGGCTGCCCTGAGAAAGTAGCTTGACCTTTGCGTGGCCAGTCAGTTTTGGAGATGAGATTCCAGCCTAGTGACTCCCTACTTGTAAAAGGGGCTCTGAATGTTTCCTTTCTAGTTTTTGTCTCTGTATTCCCTCTGCCATAAAAGTATCATCTGGGGCTTCCCTGGTGGCGCAGTGGTTAAGAATCCGCCTGCCAATGCAGGGGACACGGGTTCGAGCCCTGGTCTGGGAAGATCCCACATGCCGCGAAGCAGCTAAGCCCGTGCACCACAACTACTGAAGCCCGCGTGCCTAGAGCCCGTGCTCCGCAACAAGAGAAGCCTTGACAATGAGAAGCCCGTGCACCGCAATTTAGAGTAGCCCCCGCTTGCTGCAACTAGAGAAAGCCCGCGTGCAGCAACGAAGACCCAACGCAGCCAAAAAAAAAAAAAAGTATCATCTGGAAGCCTTTATAAACAAACCTTTCAGTGTTTTTTGAAGTCTGTAAAATACAAGCAAATTAGAGCCGTGTAATATCTTTAAAACTATTACAATCATTTTCTTTTCTAGATGCAAACATTTAATACTGATCCTAGGGTCTGGGATCGGAGCCTGCTTTGACCTGGTGGTGAGAGGTGGCTGGGCCGAGCCATCCGGGGACGCTCCCATGGCCCAGTTCGGGTTCGAGGGTGACCTGCACTTGCTGCTGCAGCCGGCTACACCCATGCCCAACGCAGCCCCTGCGCGCTGGCAGCGCAAAGCGGAGGAAGCTTCGGGCCGGGCCCCTCGCCTATGTGGGCAGCCAACCGATCCCACAGCGCCGGGAGGACCCCGGGGCCGAACTCCCGGCAAATTCAGCTCCAAGATTCAGACCACTCCCAGCAAACCTGGCGGCAATCGCTCTATCCCCCGTCGCAGTGCTTCCCAGATGGAGGTCGCTAGCATTCTCCCGAGCAAGGAGAAGCAGCCCGAAGACAGTCAGACACCCACCAAGAAGGAACGTCAGAAAGCATGGGCTTTGAACCTGAACGGTTTTCATATGGAGGAAGCCAAGATGCTTCGGCTCAGTGGAAAACCACAAAATGCCCCAGAAGGTTACCAGAGGAGACTGAAAGTACTCTGTAGCCAGAAGGCCACGCCCAGCTCCAGCAGGAAGACCAGCAGTTACATTCCTTCGCGGCCAGACAGGATCCTGGACGCCCCTGAAATCCGGAATGACTAGTACCTGAACGGTGTAGATTGGAGCTCTGGGAATATACTGGCTGTGGCTTTGGACAACAGTGTGTACTTGTGGAGTGCTAGCTCTGGTGACATCCTGCAACTGCTGCAAATGGAGCAGCCTGGGGACTATACATCTTCTGTGGCCTCGATCAAGGAGGGAAACTACCTGCCTGTGGGTACCAGCAGTGCTGAGGTGCAGCTGCGGGATGTGCAACAGCAGAAACGGCTTCGAAACATGACCATTCTGCCCGAGTGGGCTCCCTCGGTTGGAATAGCTATATCCTGTGTAGTGGCTCACTCTCTGGCCACATTCCACACCATGATGTTCCGGTAGCAGAACACCATGTGGCCACACTGAGTGGCCACAGCCAGGAAGTGTGTGGTCTGTGCTGGGCCCCAGATGGACGACATTTAGCCAGCGGCGGCAACGATAACTTGGTCAACGTGTGGCCTAGTGCTCCTAGAGAGGGTGGCTGGGTTCCTCTGCAGACATTCACCCAGCATCAAGAGGCTATCAAGGCTGTGGCTTGGTGTCCCTGGCAACCCAATGTCCTGGCAACTGGAGGGGGCACAAGTGATCGACACATTCGTGTCTGGAACGTCTGCTCTGGGGCCTGTCTGAGTGCTGTGGATGCCCATTCCCAGGTGTGCTCCATCCTCTGTTCTCCCCACTACAAGGAGCTCATCTCAGGCCATGGCTTTGCCCAGAAACAGCTGGTGATTTGGAACCCAACCATGGCCAAGGTGGTTGAGCTGAAAGGTCACACAGCCCAGGTCCTTCGCCTGACCATGAGCCCAGATGGGGCTACAGTGGCATCAGCAGCAGCAGATGAGACCCTGCGGCTGTGGTGCTGCTTTGAGTTGGACCCTGCCCGGCGGCGGGAGCGGGAGGAGGCCAGCACAGCCCAAAGCAGCCTCATCCACCAGGGCATTTGTTAAGGACCAACTCAGCTCAGTTTTTGGTACTTTTTTCTTTTTTTTTACTTTTCTAATAAAGTCACGTCTCCCTCTTAAAAAAAAAAAAAAATGATCCTAATATGCGACCTTGCCTTGAATGTTCAGTATCCTAAAAATTAATTTGCCATTTGTCTTATAAATGATTTTTAAAAATTGTGTACATTATGGTATGCTTGAATGCATTACCAAATTTATCTGTATTTCTTTCCTGTCATTCACTGTTTAGTAGAAACAACATACTCACAAAACAGTTCATGGAATATAAAAATCCAAAATTCTTGTGACATTAAATACTGAAGCTTCGTATTAATTACTGCAATATATATCGTTATATGATTATAGCTTACAATATCCCTGAGCATATGAACTATGACTGACTTATTTATCCCCAATTCTAACCATATTTCCAGACCTAGGCAGGCACTTAGCATGTGTTCAATAAGTGTTTGTTTAGGGAATTAATGTAAGTCTGAAAGAAATGGCATTGAAGTGCACATGTTTGTTATAGACTGAAAGTTTATGTTCTCCCCCACAAATTCATATGTTGAAATCTTAATTTAAAAAGTGGGGCCTTTGGGAGGTGATTAGGTCATGATGCTGGAGCCCTTATGAATGGAATTAGCACCCTTATAAAAGAGACCCAGAGTACAAGAATGTACACTCTTGTCCTTTTGAAAAGGGTACATAATTTAAATAGCAGAGATAAACTCATTGCCAGAAGAATTCAGTGAATTTGGAAGTGGATCCTTCCCTAAGGGAATCTGAGATGAGACCTCAGCTCTGGCAGAAACTATGATTGCAGCCTTTTGAGACCCTAAGCAGAGGACCCAGTGAAGCCAGGCCAGACTCCTCCCACAGAAGCTAGGATTGGAACCAAGATGGCAGAGTAGAAGGACGTGCTCTCACTCCCTCTTGTGAGAACACCAGAATCACTACTAGCAGCTGGACAATCATCGACAGGAAGACACTGGAACTCACCAAAAAAGATACCCCTCATCCAAAGACAAAGGAGAAGCCACAACGAGACAGTAGGAGGGGCGCAATCACAGTAAAATCAAATCCCATAACTGCTGGGAGGGTGACTCACAAACTGGAGAACACTTATACCACAGAAGTCCACCCACTGAAGTGAAGGTTCTGAGCCCCACGTCAGGCTTCCCAACCTGCGGGTCTGGCAACGGGAGGAGGAATTCCTAGAGAATCAGACTTTGAAGGCTACTGGGATTTGATTGCAAGACTTTGACAGTACTGGGGGAAACAAAGGCTCCACTCTTGGAGGGCACACACAAAGTAGTGTGCGCATCGGGACCCAGGGGAAGGAGCAGTGACCACAGGGGAGACTGAACCAGACCTACCTGCTGGTGTTTGGGGGTCTCCTGCAGAGGCGGGGCAGGCTGTGGTTCACCGCAGGGACGAGGACACTGGCAGCAGAAGTTCTGGGAAGTACTCCTTGGCATGAGCCCTCCCAGAGTCTGCCATTAGCCCCACCAAAGAGCCCAGGTAGGCTTCAGTGTTGGGTTGCCTCAGGCCAAACAACCAACAGGGAGGGAACCCAGCCCCACCCATCAGCAGTCAAGCAGATTAAAACTCTCCAGAAAGTGGGCATAGAGGGAACCTACCTCAACATAATAAAGGCCATATATGACAAACCCACAGCAAACATCATTCTCAATGGTGAAAAACTGAAAGCATTTCCTCTAAGATCAGGAACAAGACAAGGATGTCCACTCTCGCCACTATTATTCAACATAGTTTTGGAAGTCCTAGCCACGACAATCAGAGAAGAAAAAGAAATAAAAGGAATACAAATTGGAAAAGAAGAAGTAAAACTGTCACTGTTTGCAGGTGACATGATACTATACATAGAGAATCCTAAAAATGCCACCAGAAAACTACTAGAGCTAATCAATGAATTTGGTAAAGTTGCAGGATACAAAATTTATGCACAGAAATCTCTTGCATTCCTGTACAGTAATGACGAAAAATCTGAAAGAGACATTAAGGAAACCCTCCCATTTACTATTTCAAGAAAAAGAATAAAATACCTAGGAATAAACCTACCTAGGGAGACAAAAGACCTGTATGCAGAAAACTATAAGACACTGATGAAAGAAATTAAAGATGATACCAACAGATGGAGAGATATACCATGTCCCTGGATTGGAAGAATCAATATTGTGAAAATGACTATACTACCCAAAGCAATCTACAGATTCAATGCAATCCCTATCAAATTACCAATAGCATTTTTTACGGAACTGGAACAAAAAATCTTAAAATTTTATGGAGACACAAAAGACCCTGAATAGCCAAAAGAGTCTTGAGGGAAGAAAACGGAGCTGGAGGAATCAGACTCCCTGACTTCAGACTATACTACAAAGCTACAGTAATCAAGACAAGATGGTACTGGCACAAAAACAGAAATATAGATCAATGGAACAAGATAGAAAGCCCAGAGATAAACCCACGCACCTATGGTCAACTAATCTATGACAAAGGAGGCAAGGATATACAATGGAGAAAAGACAGTCTCTTCAATAAGTGGTGCTGGGAAAACTGGACAGCTACATGTAAAAGAATGAAATTAGAACACTCCCTAACACCATACACAAAAATAAACTCAAAATGAATTAAAGACCTAAATGTAAGACTGGACACTATAAAACTCTTAGAGGAAAACATGGGAAGAACACTCTTTGACATAAATCACAGCAAGATCTTTTTTGATCCACCTCCTAGAGTAATGGAAATAAAAACAAAAATAAACAAATGGAACCTAATGAAACTTCAAAGCTTTTGCACAGCAAAGGAAACCATAAACAAGACCAAAAGACAACCCTCAGAATGGGAGAAAATATTTGCAAACGAATCAACGGACAAAGGATTAATCTCCAAAGTATATAAACAGCTCATGCAGCTCAATATTAAAAAAACAAACAACCCAATCCAAAAATGGGCAGAAGACCTAAGTAGACATTTCTCCAAAGAAGACATACAGATGGCCAAGAAGCACATGAAAAGCTGCTCAACATCACTAATAATTAGAGAAATGCAAATCAAAAGTACAATGAGGTATCACCTCACACCAGTTAGAATGGGCATCATCAGAAAATCTACAGACAACAAATGCTAGAGAGGGTGTGGAGAAAAGGGAACCCTCCTTCACTGTTGGTGGGAATATAAATCGATACAGCCACTATGGAGAACAGTATGGAGGTTCCTTAAAGAACTAAAAATAGAATTACCATATGACCCAGCAATCCCACTACGGGGCATATACCCAGAGAAAACCATAATTCAAAGAGACACATGCACCCCAATGTTCATTGCAGCACTATTTACAATAGCCAGGTCATGGAAGTAACCTAAATGCCCATGGACAGATGAAAGGATAAAGAAGATGTGGTACATATACACAATTAATATTACTCAGCCATAAAAAGGAACGAAATTGGGTCATTTGTTGAGATGTGGATGGATCTAGAGACTGTCATACAGAGTGAAGTAAGTCAGAAAGAGAAAAACAATTATCGTGTATTAACACATATATGTGGAATGTAGAAAAATGGTACAGATGAACAGTTTGCAGGGCAGGAATAGAGACACAGATGTAGAGAACACACCTATGGACACCAAGGGGGGAAAGCGGCGGGGGCAGGGTGGTGGTGGTGGTGTGATGAATTGCGAGATTGGGATTGACATGTATACAGTGGTGTGTATAAAATTGATGACTAATAAGGACCTGCTGTATAAAAAAATAAATTAAATAAAATTTAAAAAAAAAGAGACCCAGGGAGCTCCTTCCCCCTTTTGCCATGTAAGGACACAGCAGGAATATGGCCATCTATGAAACAGATACCAAATCTACCAGAGCCTTGATCTTGGACTTTTCAGCCTCCAGAGCTGTGAGAAAAAAGTTTCTGTTGTTTATAAGTCACCCAATCTACCAAACAGACTAACCCATGTTTTTAAACACATAATGATATTTATCATGGACTTACTTTTAATATGTTTTTTGATTGTCTCAGAATTTATTCAATGGAATTAAAACATTTGAACATCTCACATGTAATAGTAACAGTACATCAAACATTACAATTATTAACAAATCCATACCACGTCAGTACTAAGGCACTTGATTTGCATAGAGATAGACAGAACAAAATCTGTTTTATTTGTATGAAGCACCTTACTTAGAACTGGAATTCAGCCTCTTATTACCACCATCCATGCATGCTTGAGACTCAGCCTGTGTGGACGCCATCTTGTTTTGGGGGTGCGGCAGAGATAAACAAGAGCCCATTGGGTGGGGATCAGTGCTTCACTGGGCGGTATACAGTCTCTAGGAGAGGATACACATCTTTTTTTTAGAAGTTTGCTTTCTTCAATTATATGATTGAAAAACACTGAGCCCCAGCTCACATGGTCTTGGAGAATCTCGGATAAACAACTTCACATTCTTTACTCTCAACCTGACCAACAACTGTGTAATTCTAAATTCCCATGACGCCGTGGGTTTGACTTTCTTGGACTCTGCCCACGGTCTGGAACTAGGTGGTTTCTTTATTTGATAAGTTCCCTGGCTAAAGTTTCAACGAGACTGGAATTATTCTCAGGGAAATGCTATCTCTTTATCTTAAGAAAGGTTTTTTGGACCAAATTTTCAGTGTTCTGGTTGATCCAAAGTATTAGGAGTGTTTGTTGTCAGCGAGTCTCGTCCCTTATTGGTGGAAAATAAAAACAGTCTATTTGAACCATGAGAAGGATCACAGGATGTCCTATTCCAAAACCCCTTCATTTTTTTTCAGATGGGGAAATGGAGGCCCAGAGAGGTTAATTGAAGTCATGCTTGCTGTGCACTTGGGGCAGGAACGGGATCCTTGGTTTAGAGAATGAAACATGGTTCCTTAAACATCCTTGCCTGGTTATAAATTACTCTTTAAGTCCCTGATTGTGTGCAGAGTCTGTGAACTTGGCTGAGTGTTACTGTTCACAAGTGTATCTTTTTACTTAAGGATTAGAAAGTGTGTGCTGACTTAGCACAGGTGAGCTTTGATCTTGCCCAAGGTCAATGTCGAAAATTGCATCTTTCATGAAAGAGGAACAGGAAAATCCAGTATGAGATTTCACATACATATTTATTCTCCTGATAAGCTTCACATTTCCTAATGCTCTAGCTTTCACTTCCCCTGCGAATGATTTGATTGTATGTACCTCTCCATCACGATTTTGGTTTCTCTGAAATGGGATAAGTAGTGGTCTCCGCCTCACTCAGTCATTCTCCCTCAGTCATTAGATATTTGACTCTAGTCTATATTATCTATTCAGTTCTTAACATATAAATTTTTGTAGGTTACTTTTTATTTTCTGAGTTTTACCCCTGAATATAAGCTAAGCTACTAAAAGGAAACAGGCTTAGCTCAGTGTCTTTTACATCATTAATGCTAAATAACATTCCTGAAGCTACTTGGAAACCCAAATTTTATAGGGTGAGCTACTTAAAAGTGATTATGGAAAGGCGTGAATTTACTGTTTGGCAAAGATGAATTTCCACAGAATTGCATGGAGTCAAGTGTTCCTACAGTTACACAAGTTCATCTTTCTGGGGATTTCTGTGCACAGATTAAACCTCTACAAACATTTTTGTCATCCCTTTCTTGGTTCCTTTTCTCCTAGGACCAAATGTTTGAATTACCAGGTGCTTGACCATCTTCTCGTAGGGGCTAGTTTGAAAATTTCAAGCTATTCGCCTGTTCTTCATAATGGACATGTGTGTTCTCAAAAGAAACGACCATGAATTGGCCAGTGTTTTGAGGACAACGTCCCCCAGAACTCTTGTATATTTACTGACAGATAATGGACTGTAATGGGGGTGGGAAACACCACCCTTGGCTTGATTCCATCCCATCTATATGATATTATTGCTTGGCCACTAATTCTGTGCCCAGAGGATTTTTTCTTTGTGGATATGCCTTTAAGACAGATAACAAGAAGGCTTAAAGCCACCAGGCACTTCCAGAAGGAGGATAATTTCTTTGTTGGGCTTGTGTTGACATCTCTGTTCTCAAGGTTAATTATACATTTGGTCAATTGGTTTAATTAGTTAATTGGTTTGCTGAGTCTGCCTCCCTAGTGAGAATTACAAGATCCAGGGAACTGCCAATTCACGCACAGATATGCCCTTTCATTGCTTGTGGCTTATAACCAAGGCACACACACTGCTTACTTAAAGAGTTTGTTTTGGGGGAATCTACTTCTTGTTCTCTGAAACAGGTTTTCTTTTTCTTTAGGCTACAAATAGAGAAAAATGCCAGTTTACTGCCAATTCCAGAGAAGTCTGCGTTTCTTCAGCAAGGAAGGAGGTGGGAATGACAGGTCCCAGGAACAGGAGGTATGGTTGTGGGGAACAGCTGTTGGCTGGGAGGTGATGAATATTAGCCTGAGATCTGGAGGCAGCCTCTCCCCTCGGGCGGAAAAGACCAGAAGAAGAAAAGGGATTCAGTGTATCAATTCTGAACGCTAACATTTTCTGAATAATCAATGAAAATGAATTCTTTCTAGATTGCTGGTGGAATCAAAGGAAACAGAGATACAGTATTTTTTTTTTTTTGGCCTTGCCATGTGGCCTGTGGGGTCCTAGTCCCCCAACCAGGGATCGAACCCACACCCCCTGCAGTGGAAGCACGGAGTCTTAACCACTGGATTGCCAGGGAAGTCCCAGAAACATCGTTTTTAACCATAGATGGGTTTTACAGTTATAGACTGTCTAATCATTTCTAATCGTTCCTATTTTCAATTTGCCTAAAATCGTACTTTTCCCAAGATGATGTTATGGATGTTGAACAGATCATTAGCAGATATTGTTTGGCATCCTAGGGGATCAAAGCTTGGTGAAGAAACGCTTGATGAATTGTTGAATTGCCCTTTTTCCTTGATGAATTGCACTCACAGTGGAGTGAATTGAGGGCTGGTCTAGCCATGCATATTCACTCACATGGTTCTGAGATATCTGGAAAGAACGTGGCTAAAGATTTTAAAGCTGGTCTAGATCCCTTTAACTAGAGAATGGAGCATAATTTTCCATTTTAGGAATCGTGCTGTTTTGTCCTAACCAACTCTAGCTGTTGGGTTTCTCATTTCAATCTGCGGCATTAACAAATTGTAACCTCCCTTGTCAGACAGACTCACCTCAGAATCTTCTTTCCTTTCCTCACAATTAGAGAGCTTTTCGGAATCCTTAATCAAACATTTCTTTGAGCAAGCTTAATTGCATCTCATTCCAGCTTTATTGACCAGTGTGGCTAATTGATCTTTTCTTCTTCCATCATATTGCTTCTTTTCATTTCATTTTCTCTGAATTGCCAAATATTCCTTTTAAAATTATAATTATTTTTAAAAAATCATAGAAGTCATATAACAGTAGTACTATTTGACCTTTGTTTTTCCTTCTGAATCAACCTTTCTCTTGTTCCCTACAAATCATACTTCGAGTGACGTTTTTCTTCAGATTTGAGGTTTGAAAACCAGACATGAGCCCAGCATCCCCTAACCAGAGCAGAAGTCTGTGGCAGAAGTTCTCATGCTTTGCGCCATGTGGGGAACTCTTGTTCATATATCCCATTGTCAGAGGCCGTTTCCTCTTTTTTTTTTAGGGAGGCTGGGGGGAGAAAGGCGGGTGGTAACACTGTCTCATTGATGACTCATGTTCCTGTGTCTATGAGCGTCGGGTGAATGCCGGGTGGAACTCTCCAGAGCGGTGTTTTCAGGGTGGGGAGGCTCACTTAACAGGTCTGATTCCTTCTGCTTTTTTATGCCTTTCTGCCAAATTCTGGCTAGGTGTTCGCATAGCATCATACCCTTAGAGAGGAAACAGGAAATGAGAACAGAACTCCTTTAGACCAGACTTGGGGTCTAAAAACAAAAAAGAAAGAGAAAAAGAAAACAACTGCAGCAACCAAAAAATCCCAGAGGGGAAAAGAGGGTGATTGAAGGCAGAGAAAGAAATGAGAGGCATAGAAACAACCTTGAGAAAAAGGTGAAAAGTATAGAATTGCATTTAAAAAATTAGCCTTGTTCTGGTTATCCCTGCCTTTGTGTAGATGGAAAGGAGAGACAGTTTGGTCTCCAACTCTAAAACGTTCTAGCTGTGGATCTGTGGGCCCAGACGTGTTCTGTGTGAAAGAGGTTTTAATCATCTGCTGACTGTTCCTGGCACCCTGGCAAAGGCTAGCTCAGTCAGCCCTGAGCATTAAGGTGGGCTCTTTGGAGGAGGAAGGGGAAGGAGAGAGGGAGGAGAGAGGAGTCCCAGAGAAGGATGAGGCGGTTCTGCTGGGAGGCTCCCTCCAGGGAAGCCAGCAGCCTGGTGAGTCAGCAAAGTCAAGCCATGGGTCCAAGGAGAGTGGTCGCAGACAGCAGGAGGTGACGAGGTGATGGAGGAGCTCCCTGGGGCCACAGGAAAGGTGCAGGTATATGGCTCGATTTCCTGGGGGCTGCACTTTATTTAATAAAACAGCTAGATGAGCCAGGCTTTCATGAGAATTAGCCAGTAGTCCCATACTGTATTTTTACCCTCTAAAATGATTAACTTGAGGTGTGACTATTGTTAGTTGTAACCTAATCACCTCTTCTGATGAGAAGATTTTTGTTTTCTTGCCTTTATCGAATATTAACCGAAGCTGTTAGTGTCAGCTATAAAGCAGCATTAAATATTTGCCTTGGAGGCCAGTAAAGTCAGAGATAAGACCGAAACTGGGATCACACATGCCCCCGGTTTTGCCATCTGCAAAATGATAAAGGTGAGCTTAACCCAAGCTGGCTGCCAGGCCGCTTGTAGCGCCTTCAGATTTTCTTATCTTACAGAGGACGTGCCCAGCCCTCTGCTCAGGGCTGGAGATACCACTTTGACTGCTATGTCTGGCAGCAATAGAAACGATACACACCATCGCTTACCTAGGCTCGCTGTGCGCCAAACGCTGTTCTCAGTAACAGTACACACACATTCAGTCATTTATCCTCCAAACTATGAGGACTGTTGTGTTATATTTTCACATTTTACAAATAAGGAGACAGAGACAGAAAAGTTAAAACTGGGGGGAGGGGTAAATTAGGAATTTGAGATTAACATATACATACTACTATATATAAAATAGATACACAACAAGGACCTACTGTAGAGCACAGGGAACTATATTTAATATCTTGTAATAACCTATAATGGAAAAGGATCTGAAGAACATATATATATTCAGTTATCCATATACTTATATACATGTCTATATATAACTGATTCACTTTGCTGTACACCTGAAACTTACACAACATTGTAAATTAACTATACTTCAATTTAAAAAAAAAAGGTTAAAAAAGAAAAAAGAAAAGTTAAAATTGCCCCTTTGAGGCGGCAGGGCAGGAACGCCGGGTTGGGGGGATGACTAACCAGACAGATTCACATCCTGCCTTCAGAGAGCTGGTGGTCTAGTAAGGGCAGGGGCCACTAAACCCTCAATTGCAATGAGGTGCTATTGCCAGAGCAAATAAACGCATAGCAGAGGCAACCGACTGAATGTGAAGGTCAGGCAAGGCTGCCCAGGAAAAGTGTTACGTGAGACGCGTCTGATGGCCGGGGGGTGGGGGAGGGGTGGCCGGCAGAGCGCAGGGTAAGCAGCCTGCTGAGAACAGATGTTGGAAGTCTAAGGATGAAAACGAGCTGAATGTGGATGGGATGTTAGGAATGAGCTGGGGGCGTGGTTTGAGGCTGAAGGCAGCAGCTGCATTGGGGAAGGCCCTTGAGTCGAATTTAAGAGTGGACTTTATCCCTATCACGAAAGCAGCCCGTCATAGGGCGTGGCTATTGTGGGAGAATTGGATGGGGCTTCGATGAGAGGCTGAGATCTGAGAAGAAACTCTTTAGTAATAGGGCTTAGGACTGGGGCAATGGCCGTGAGACGGGAGAGAAGATGGGTTTGAAAGCTGATGAAGAGGTAGGGCTGAGAGACTTAGTGGTTGACTGGAAGTCAAGGATTCAGGCCTGGGCAACTGGGTCACTGGAGATGCCATGGGCTGAAGGAGAGAACAGGTCAGACCCTCTCTTTCCCTCCCCCGTAGCCCTTTCATGTCCTGTGTGGAAACTTCCAACAGAGACAGAAGACTGGTAGGCTTCTGGAATAAACAGCAGAGCCTGGGAAGACCTGGGAAGACTCGCTGCCTCGCCCAGGCCCTCTTTGTATGGGGGTGCTGCCCCCCAGCTGCATAATCGCTCGACAGGCCACCCGTGTGACCT
Source organism: Orcinus orca (assembly GCF_937001465.1). Taxonomy (NCBI): domain Eukaryota; kingdom Metazoa; phylum Chordata; class Mammalia; order Artiodactyla; family Delphinidae; genus Orcinus; species Orcinus orca. The sequence goes on along the minus strand of NC_064561.1, from coordinate 170,685,900 downwards.
TCTCCAAAAAATGCTCTTGACTCACAGGACCCATCTCGCCTGGAGGTGCCTGGGCAGATACCCCAAGACCCCTGCCCATCAGACACACACTGGGGGCTGCCTAGTGAACCGACAGATGTGGTGATAGGAAGAGCCAGCCTCCTTCCTTCAAGGTGGGACAGTTCTGTGGTTTCATGGATGGTGCCAGGACCCCCTCATGCCATGGACCAGGCTGAGACTACGCTTTCCTGAGACCACATCCTGTCTCCCCTCCTCTGTCTTCCTCATCCCCCATTCTCTCTCTCTCTCTCTCTCTCTCTCTCTTATGGACTTAATTGTGTCCTCTCAAAATTCATATGTTGAAACCCTGACCCCCCAGTACCTCGTGGGACTATATTTGGAGAGGGCCTTTAAAGAGGTAATGAAGTTAATGAGGCCGTTAGAGTGAGCCCTAATTCAATGTGACTGATGTCCTGATAAGAGGAGGAGACGGGGACACCCACGGGTCACCAGGGATGTGCATGAACAGAGGGGCCACCACGAGAAGAGGCAGCGTGAGGGCAGTCATTGCAAGCAAGGGGAGAGACCTCAGGAGAAACCAAGCCTGCCAACACCTTTTTCAAAAATTTTAATTTTATTGGCGTATAGTTGATTTACAATGTTGTGTTAGTTTCAGGTGTACAGCCAAGTGATTCAGTTATACATATACATATATTCATTTCTTTTCAGACTCTTTTCTCATATAGCTTATCACAGAATACTGAGTAGAGTTCCCGGTGTTATATGGTAGGTCCTTGTTTGTTATCCACTGTATATATAGTAGTGCTTGTATGTTCATCCCAAGCTCCTAAATTATCCCTCCTCCCCCATGTTTCCCCTTTGGTAACCATTAAGTTTGTTTTTGAAGTCTGTGAGTCTGTTTTTGTTTTGTAAGTACGTTCATTTATATCATTTTTAAAAATTAGATTCCACATATGAGTGATATCATATTACACTTGTCTTTCTCTGTCTGACCCAATACACCTTGACCTTGGACTTCCAGCCTCCAGAAATGTGCGAAAATAAACATCTGTTGCTTGAGCCACGGTGGTGCTTTGTTACAGCAGCTCTAGGAAACGAATACACCCCCTTACCTGTTTTTCCTGAAGAGCAGTCCCTCAATAAACCCCAAGCACTGGGACCCTGGTCTCAGGCTTGGCTTCTAGGGGACGTGACTCAGGACACCAAAGCGCTAAGGAAAAAATGTTGGGTTGTATTCTAAACGTGTCAGCCCTTTGTTGATTATTTTATTAACTTGTTAGAGGAGGGTGAATACCCAGGAAACAGAAAGGCTGACCAAGGGCTCCCGAGGTCTGTCTGTTCTGGAGTTTGTCCAGGCTTTAGAGGAGGGGGATCCCTGAGTTTCATCTAAGACTAGAGTCGCTCTCTTTTTCTCAGTTGCTCGGTCTTCCATGTCTTAAAAAAGTGTAAGGAAAATATAAGTCTCACTGTATAGGTAAATTTGTTTCTGGTTAAATGGGAAAGAAATGATTGAAACCAATTTTAGTCTATTAGAAGGTAAACATCTTTTAAAATTTCTTGACACCAAATGCTTGTCTTTACTCTCTGGCTGTGTACATAGGAGGGACATAGAGGGACAAAGAGAGTTAGAAAATGATCTGCGATCAAATTCTGATTCAGCCGGTGTGAGATTTTGAACCCTTTACTACGCCCAGCCTCAGGTTGTTTTTTCGTTCTTGGTTAAAAAAACAAGCAACCAAACAGAAAAAAAGGAGTCCAAACCTCTCTAAGTCCCTTCTGCCTCTCGCATTCTCATGACTCTGACAATGAATCTGGGCTATTTGGGATGAAGGTGTTGTTCCAGATGCCTGGTCATCCGATGAGAAGAGTCTCTCCTCTTTGAGTCTGCGTGTGCAGTCACAACCCACCCTTCATTTTCATTTGTGAACTTCAACTCTTTTCACCTTTCTGTCCTCAATTCCCCTGGCTGCTTCTGCATGTCAAATAAACCTCTCCAAATAGACTTGGAGTCTGGTTCGGCAACATTTATTGAAAACCCATTATGTCCTGTTTACTTCTGCTGCAATCAGAGCCTGCACACTTCTGATACACACTAATGGGAAAGTTTTGGCCCAAGAGGAGTTGATTGTTCTGGTTCTGTCCTGTCCCACGATATCAAACATTCATCTGTGGAACACGTCCGAAAGCTTTTGTCCCCTAGTAGCTACGTGGTTAACCTTGACAGAGAGAAAAAGAGAGGGAGGGAGGGAGGGAGAGGGAGAGAGCTGGGAGAGGTGGGTGTTGATTTTATTAGCTTTGGGGACACTTGATGCTGTGTTTCTGAGGGACTGTCGAAATCCCCAAAGTGTGCCTTCTAGGGCGCAGTTTATTTTCTTAAGCCTCTGCTGACAGGGAACTGACCAAGAGACCCGGGAGGTGCCTGAAACATGCAGGAATGAAAGGTGTTTTTGCTTTTGTCCAGCAGAGCGGGTTCCTCGTGCATCTCCAAAAACTGTCCAGTGACCTCCATTCAAAGCGGCTTGAGGCGTGACTCAAGAAAACTTATCAAAATGGGGCTTCCCGGGTGGCGCAGTGGTTAAGAATCCGCCTAACAATGCAGGGGACACGGGTTCGAGCCCTGGTCTGGAAAGATCCCACACGCTGCAGAGCAACTAAGCCCGCGAGCCAAAACTACTGAGCCTGCGTGCCACAACTACTGAGCCCACATGCTGCAACTACTGAAGCCCGCACGCCTAGGGCCCATGCTCTGCAACAAGAGAAGCCACTGCAATGAGAAGCCCGCGTGCAGCAATGAAGACCCAACACAGCCAAAAATAAATAAATAAATAAATAACTTTTAAAAAAAAGTGCATGAGATGCGCTCATTTTTTTTTTCACTGCATGATGACAATGGAGAAAGCAATTGTAGATTTTTTTACTTTATTATTTTATTTGATTATTATTTTTTTATCTTTTGGCCGCACCGAATGGCATGTGGGATCTTCGTTCCCTGACCAGGGATGGAACCTGCGGCCCCTGCACTGGAAGCGCAGAGTCTTAACCACTGGACTGCCAGGGAAGCTCCCAATTGCACATCTTTTTTTAAAAGCAGAGTCTTGCCAGAGACCAGTGACTCCTAAAAAGTAAACTCCTTGAGGATAGCATCCGTGCCTCATTTATTTTTATACTGTCACAGTATCGAACCGTACTTGGCACATTGGGCCGTGAATAACTATATAAAGCAATGAGTAACAAATATGACCCCGAGGCTCGAAATCTGGTTCCTGCTCCAGCCGACAGAGCGATTTTAATCCTGCATCTTGAAACTGGCAGCAGGTTAAGGTGACATGATATCCCTTCCTAAAACAGCTCTGTGTGAAGCTCTGTCCTCTGCGACCTTGGTTCACTTTTCATATCATGTACCGCCTTCCCAAGTGATCCTGTACATTCCATGGGAGGGCATTTATTGCTTGTCTCCCCTACTAGCATGTGAGCCCCAGATGGCACAAACTCTGTGCATCTTAATTGTAAGTGCCTGCTGTCTAGGTAGTCTCAGGCTCATATAGTTGGACAGGAATAAATTTTTGTTGAATGAATGAATGTATAAGTGAATGCATGGACACAGAAGGTGTGTAAGTCTCACCTGATGAAATAGATATTCATTGAGAAAGTAATCTGTGCACTGTATTGTTTGAGACCCTATAAAAGAGCCAGAATGTATAAGCTTCTTGGAAAGAAGAAACAAACACCAACAGCCCCTCTGACCTTCACTCTCCCACCTCATGAACTTGCACCCCTGACTCCACGGTCAGTAGGACTCGCCATCTACTCCTGCAGCCATGGATGTTCCTCTGGCATTGAACGTGGGTTCACACTTAAGATTCCACATGTATGAAGCTCTAAAAGAATGACAGATGAATCCCTGGCGACATAAATCACAACAGTGGTTGCCTCCTTGGTTCAGGAGGGGTTGGAATTGACTAGAAAGGAGCATGAGGGAACTTCTGGGGTGTTGAAAAATTTTTTAAACTTACTTGGGGTGGTGGTTTACCTGTGTGTATGCGATTGTCAGACAGACCCCATTGAACCATGAAGATGTGTGCATTTCATGATATTTAAATTATGTCTCAATTCATTAATTAGTGGACGATGCTTGAGATGAGATGATACTTAGAGGATGATTTCTACCCTAGCACACATGCTCCCTGTTAGATCTTAATCTGTCCCTGACCAGATCCCCGTGCCCTGTGGTCTCCCCACAATCCCAGCGCTGGGGTACGGGGCAGGTATGTGTGTGTTGGGGGGAGTTCTTAGAATCTGCTAAAACATCTTAGGTTGGTTTGCATCACCAAAGTGGGCAGCATAAAAGTTACTTATCCAAAAAGGTAGGTTTGGCCTTTGGCTGAAGTTAAGGACTTTAATCACTCAGGAAACAGGCCCAGATGAATCAAGCGATTTTTCCTAAAATCACACAATCAACCACAGGGAACTGGGTTTGAGACTCAGAGCAGCTCCCTCACCACACCCTATATCTGAGCCAGTATTCTTTCCATCGTAGTGTGTGGAGCATAAAAGTCGTTTCCTCGGTCCAACCTACGTTCTGATCCTTGATCTATCATGTTATTACCTCTATGAACTCAAGCCTCAGTTTGTACATCTATAAAATGGAGACGCAGTATTTACCTGGGATTAGGACTAAATGAGATAACACTATCAACACCGGGAGCTTAGTAACTGCTGACCCCTCATCCCTCCGAGCCTATTCATCACTGACTCCGCACTTCCTCCGCATACTCATGCCCTGGGTATGTTTATTCACAAGGTTATAATACAGTGAAGCAGTTCTTTAAATAAATGTTTTTCTTCATGAGAATTAATAAGCCTAACTGTTTAAGTAGAGCTTAAAAAATTCCCTAAGCCTCTTTTCCCCCATCCCCAGCAAACTCTTGATCCAATAAGGAAATAAATCTCATAAACATGATAAACTATGGCCTATTGCAAAGAAACCAGATACTTTTTTTTTTTAAAGAAAATATGTGAAAAGGCAAAAACACTTGTATTTCTAGTAGACTTTCTATCATCTTTGGCAAACCCTGTCACTTTTCTGTGCCCATTTAAGAACTCCTCGAGATAAAAATGGCTGTTTCTGTTACAACATTGAGACCCCCTAGGAAGAAATAATTATTATTTCTCTATCTAAATACCTTGTAGGAAAATTTTGAGGTGCTGCAGTAGACCATCATGTGGTCCCTCAGCTGACCTTGAGGACGTTTCAATACCGAGAGTCTGTTATCTGAAGGGGCCAAAAGGGACCTCTGCTGCTTGGAGAGCAATGCATTTATCTTGCCTTGTCCCATCGTCAGCCTCTTCTTGTCACTGCCTACTAGTTATGTCCCCTTTTCCTCCCCATTGAGTCCAACCTTGGCAACAGCTCTTCAGAGCGTTGACTAGGCAACTAGAAGCACAAATGGAAAAAAAAAAAAAAAAAAAAAAATGTCTTGTAGACTTTACAGCAGAAAGGCAAGCAGTCCAGAATGGAGTGATTGATAGACCCACTGCTCTTGCTTCCCACTGTGTGAGGCCCCGGTCAGGGAAGACTGGGCCCGAGGAGAAAGCCATGTAAAGAGATTGTTCCCAGCATCCTCATAGCCTTCCCTGTGTCAGATCTGGCTGTAGATTTAGCCCACAGTGATCGAATTTCCTGCATAAAGATGTGGCTTGCACGGTGTTCGGCACTCCTGTAGCAGGCGCTACAGTGGCCGGTGCTTCTTATTTCACAATGGACTCAACAGCCTCTAAGAAATCACACAGTGCGCACAGGAACACCCAAAACAAACACACTCATCAAATCCCCCTGAAAGTCAGGCCACGCTGGAAAGTGAACTCTGACCTTTCTCACTTACAGGGACTGAACTTGATTGGGAAACTTGAACGTTCCCTTGGCTATATCAGACACCAAAACTCTGTTCTTTCTGGGCTCATCTCTCAAACTATGCACCTCCAGGAGGGTCTTCGTGGATTTATGTTAGTCATATGCTTATGCTTTAAAAAAAAATCACATCCTGTAGATTCTAGCTGAGATTCTCAGATTAGTCTTTTTAGCACAAACCATTCCTTTGAATGACATGGGAACAGAATTTGGCGTAAGGGCTCTGTTTTTCTGGGAAGACCCAATAATTGTTGGGCTGTGCCTATTACAAACTGAGACGTGCTTTAGAAATTATATACCCAAGATAATTTAATATATTTGCTTTATTTCAAATAACAAGGAACTGGTGTATGGCAAAGAGTCATGGAGACTCGAAGGCAGGCAAGGACCTCAAACCTGGAACTCAGGGTTCTAGTTGGGTGACCTTTGCACAAGCCACAGATTCTTTCTTTTCTTTTCTTTTCTTTCTTTCTTTCTTTCTTTTTTTTTTTTGACTGTACTGCTCAGCTTGCGGAATCTTAATCCCCCGAGCAGGGATCAAACCCAGGCCCACGGCCGTGAAAGCGCCGAGTTTTAAGCACTCAGGCCACAGATTTCGCTTTTAGCAATTGTGCTTTTTAATCTGACGTGCTTTCCCAAAGCAAATCTGGGTCATGTTTCCCAGAAGCCCCGCTGACTGCCTTAACTCACAGCCCATAAGATGGGGGCAGCTTTGGAAGCAAACTAGCATCTCTCTGCTCCCTTCCAGGCTGGGCTCATCCCAGGCCTCTGTCCCAACCCTCAAGCTTTTTTCTCTCTTGACTTTGGAGGCAGAGCAACACCGGACACACAGAAGGTACGAATTTTCTCACAAAGAAGGTGAATATGGGAGCAGGGACAGTTAATCCTAGTTCCATCCTAAAAAAGCTATAGGTGGAGGATATTCCACTTTGGTTCTCAATTTTATTTTCAAGCTAAGAAAAAAAAAGTTTGATGGGAACTTCTTTCAATTGGCTTCACCAGAAAACTTTGGGACTGATGGCTAGCAAGAAATATGTACTCTGTTTCATGCATGTGCTTTGCAAATCTTTAATAGAATGTGGAGAGCTCTGTACATCGAGCAGTGAGTCGATAAATAATGGCAATTTCTAGCTTACCTAGGTATTGTCTTTGAGCTTGGCTAGCTGTCATCAGTAGTCAAATAACAAAGGAATGGGACCTACATTTTAGGAGTGGCATCTCTGGAGAGAGGGCAACCCCAGGCAGGATTGAGGATGAACCAGGCAAGTCCTGAAAATAAGAATATGCTTCCAAGTCTGCAAACCCCTTAAAAGCTTCCTCTTCCAGCATTCTAGGAATCTGGACTCTGAACCCTCTTTTCCTAAAACTCTGGGTTACATCCCAGGAGCCATATGAGCCTTTCCTCCCAAACATTTGCTTTACAATCAAATGGACTAAAATCTAGAAACAGGGGTGGGTGTGGGCATGGGGGGTATACTTGGGGAAATTCACTTTCTAGCAGGGCAGAATTATCTTAAATAACGAACAAGGACCAATGACTGTAGAACTCCTATTGAAACACAGCAATACGCTGAGCTCTATATGTTAATAATAAAATGGACAAAAATAAAGATGGTGCTTGGCTCTACTTTATTCACCAACTGGGAAATGAAAGCACGAACATGCTTTATAAGTGGCTGGCTCGTTTCCATCAGGTAGAATGCCAAATTTAAAAATAGGGAAGCAAGCTTTGAAGTATATATCACAGAGTTCTTCCATAAATTCCAACTTTTCCAAAACTGTATAGTCACTCAAGTCATGGTATTTGGAGGGGCCGCTGGGTTTTCCTTTTTCCCTTGTAAGATGTTTGTAAATTCCAAAGGAAAGACGACTCTGCTGGTTTTTACTGTCGGGAATAAAAGAAGCCTCCCAGTGGTCAGAAAGTGCACAGAGCAAACAACGCAAACTGCATTACCTGTGCAAAATTTCAGGGTTTTAACTAGACTAACACTTAAGCCTCAAATCTAGGAATGTTTTACCATTAGGAAAAGGATAACACAAATAAAAAAGCAACGTTTTAATATGCACTCTGAAAGAACAGAGCACCTAAAAAGAAACAGATTAAGTGTAATTTGTCTTTTAATGAAAGCAGAAAAACGATCACATTGTGTAAGTTTCATAACTGCCTCTCCCTGCCATGGCTTTACTGTGGGTTTTTACAATTAGGTGTTGCATCATCCCATGATGGGCAGCATACAACTTGGCTCATTCAGGCCTTAAAACATACTTTGTGGATTTGGAAGGCAATAAACTCCTGTAACTGGAGCACAGGGGTCTGGGATCAGAATTGTTTGGGTTCGCAGAAAACCGGTAATTTCTCTCCTTGTGCCCCTTTGTTGATTTCTGGATTTAAGAAATGGATGTGTGGTGCGTGTCTCCTTTTTCACTGGGCTTCCGTGAAGCCCGTTCTTGGGTTTGCTACTGGAGCCCCTATCCGTAGAGCCTGGCTTTGCCAAGCAGCTCTTGTTTTTCCTAAAGACCTTGTCTTTCTGCATGCACTTAAAAAACAAAAAATGAAATGATTATAGGTTCATAGGAAATTGAAAACAAAATAAACAGGGAGAGCCCATGAACTCACCACCTAGCCTTCCCCTATGGTTACATCTTATAACCACAGGACACTAGCAAAACCAGGAAACTGACATTGGTATAATCCATAGAGCTTTATTCAGCTTCCGCCAGGTTTACATTCATTTGTGTGTGTGTGTATGTGTATGCATGTGTGTGTATAAAGTTCAGAGCAATTTTATCACATGTGTGTTTGTGTAACCACAACTATAGTTAGAATACAGAATTGTGCCATTACCATCAGACTTTTTCATGCTACCCCTTGTACCCACACCCAATTTCTCCTCCACCACCTCCTACCCTGTGGCAACCACTAATCTGTACTCTGTCTCCGTAATTTTGTTATTTTGAAAATGTTGTGTAAATGGAATCATACTACATGTCATCTTTTGGAGATGAACTTTTTTCACATAGCATATTTCCCTTGAGATCTATCCAAACTGTTGCATGTCTCAAGAGTTCATTTTCTTTCATTGCTGAGTTGTGTTCCATGGTGTGTCTATAACCCACTTTATTTAACCATTCACCCATTGGAGGACACTTGGGTTATTTCTGGGTTTTGGCTGTTAGGAATAGAGTTGCTATGAACATTCTTGTACAGGTTTTTGCTAAATTACAAAATGCTGATGAAAGAAATTAAAGAAAACCTAACAGTTCCCTTTGAAGGAGAAGCAACACAATTTCTTCAGCTGAAGGTCACATTCATTAATCTAATACTTAGCCTCTTTGAGGGCTCTTTATGGTATGTTCCTTTTCATAGAAGTCCTCCTGAGTTCTGAGTTTAAATTCTTACCTTTTATTATATGGCAAGATAAAATATCATTAACTGGTGTGGTTTAAATTTTCATATATGGGCCAATGGCATATAGCGTTCATCCTTGCCATTGTCCCCAACCCTGAAGTGTGCTATAAGGATCAGTGATTTCCGAAGAACTAAGTGTGGCCTAGACCAACATAATCCAATATGGTGGCTGCTAACCACACGTGGCTACTGAGCCAGCAACATTCTTAATTGAGATGTGCTGTAAGTATGAAATACATACCAAGCTGCAGTCTTACTATGAAAGAAAGAATGTAAAATATGTCATTGATACATTTTTATTATTGATTACATGCTGAAATATTCCTTTGGATATACTGGGTTAAATAAAGTATATTATTAAAATTAATTTTATTTCCTTCTTTTTATTTTCTCTAACGTGACTAGAAAATTGAATACTATCTATGTGGTTTGTATGATATGTCTGTTGGGTAGTGATGTCGTCTGAGAAAATAAAGGTCTCGGACAGCTAAGTAACTTGCCCAAAGTCACACTGTAAACACTTCACTTCCTTTGTTTATGCTTGTTTTTATTCCAATGACTACTGATGGGCTGTGTGTCAATGTCATGATTTTGTGTTAAACTTGTGAAGGCAGGAAGAGTTCCTTGTGATGGACGGTCAGGGACTGTCCAAACCCTTTTGGATGATGGGTTTCATTTCGGGATGCCACTGATGCTTTCCTTTTGTGCCTCCTGGGTACCACTGCCATATGGCAGCCTTGAGGAATCTTTGCTTTATATGTCCCACCTGGTACAGATATGTTTAAACTGCCTTCTACCTTCTATTTTTCTCCCATATCTTTCATTAGTCCTGAAACAGATACCAGATGCTGTGCTTTTAAACCCATTTCAGAATTAGTATTGTGCCCTAAACACGTCTGGCTAATATTGGCTAACATTAATTCAGTAATAATGCCCAACAGTGTACCATGAATGACACTATTTAGTCCTCACAACAACCCAATGAGGTCCATACTAGCTTGGTTCCATTTTATAGATGAGGAAACTGAGGCTTAGAGAGATTAGATAAATTGCCCAAGATCCACAGGCAGAAAGAGTGTACCCCAAAATTCTAGTCTTTGCTCTCTGTGGAATTCCTGTCCTTGACCACTGTTATGAATTGCTCTATCAGTGACAGTCTTGCTATGAATAGAGGAATGAGTCCTTTATTCACAAGAGAAATTTTATTCAAAGACCAAGTACTCATATTCTAAAACATACCTGTCAAACCCACAAAGCATAACTACACAGTAATCACACAACAACTCACACCACCTCGACGGTGTTAGAATCTGTGCTTGGTGTCTATGGACTTTCCTTTTCTTCAATTCAAGGTGTATTCTTTTCAGGGGAAGTTATCGGTGCCTGTACCCTCCCAGAACAGTAGCGAAGGGTTTTGCTGTGTGACTCCAAAGCCCTAAAGTTTCTTCAATCTTATCTGTACTTAGGAGCTTATTTAAAATGATTTGTTTGTGCGGAATACTGGTGTCCGTAATCCGCCATTGGTGCAAAAGTCTTGACTATCCTGCTATATCCTGGGATGACCAAATATTAGAGCTGAAGGAAATGACTTCCTACTGTGCGGTCAGCAAATGTTTTCTGTAAAGCCCCAGAGAGTAAATATTTGAGACTTTGCAGGTCATACAGTCTTTGTTGCAACTGCTCAATTCTGCTATTGTGGAGTGAAGAGCAGCCGTAGATAATACGTAAACAAACAGGCATAGCTGTGTTCCAATAAACTTTATGTACAAAAACAGGGGCCATAGTTTGCTGACCCCTGTTCTAGTGAAATGCTTTCCTTTTCCAGTTGAGGGAAGAGGTCTGGACCGAGCAGCTTGGTCAATTTCAACTGCTGGTTTGTTGCAGAGCAAGGTCTAGAAATCAGACCATCAGCGTTTCTTCCTACTATATTATACTTACTCATATTCATTTCCTTCCTCACCTCTTTAAAAACTTAGGTAAGTTGCAAATATTCAAAAAGAAATAAGGAATAATATAAAAATGAGCTGCATACAACCATCACCATGAAAAAAAATGACAAATATGGGGGCTTCCCTGGTGGCGCAGTGGTTGAGAGTCCGCCTGCCGATGCAGGGGACATGGGTTCATGCCCCGGTCCGGGAGGATCCCACATGCCGTGGAGCAGCTGGGCCCGTGAGCCATGGCCGCTGAGCCTGCGCGTCCGGAGCCTGTGCTCCGCGACGGGAGAGGCCACAACAGTGAGAGGCCTGCATACCGCAAAAAAAAAAAAAAAAAAAAAAAAGACAAATATGGTTGAAGCTTCCTGTGTCCCCTTCCCAATCCCAGGTAACCATTATCCTGACTTTGATGTTTGGAAAGACTTGCTAGTCCTCCTTCTGATATATATACAAATAAAATAACTTTAGAGAAATGCTTTTTTCCAAATAACAAAATGTTAGAAACATAAATTACCAGTAGCAGAAAAAATGGGTAAATTACATTTGGTAAATGATCCAATTTTGTCTCCCTCAAATTCCTTATTAGAAAGGGATTGTTTGTTTAAAAGAGAATTGGCAAGAAGATACACACAGAATATTCTTTTGAATCAAAGTCTACTTGTAAAGTTGTGGGACCGAATTTCCAGCTGAGTGACCTTGGGTATGTTATTCACCCTCTCTGTGCTTCAATCTGTAACATCGGAAAGAACAAGAGTACTCACCTCTTGGGGCTATAGAGAGGGTTAAAGGAGTTAATGTATGTTACAAGCCTAGAGCAGTGCCTGGAATACACTGTTAGCTCTTATTGCTTTTAACATCCATAATTTCAGGTTTCAACTTTTTTTTTTTAAAGCTTTTATATTAGTAGTGAAGACGATAGAAATATTCTGGCCAAAACTGCAGATGTTACTTACTTAGATGGAGTTACTAATTCTCTAGACTGAGAGCCAGCATAAATTTGGAAATGACTTTGATAAATCTGGAGGGTTGTTGAAGGAGATATTTGCTGAGGAGCATGAATTTAGTAAATAGCTATGAAAAGAGATAACGTTAATTACAATCCACAGATAGACACCGAGTAGGGAATACAGCACTGGAAATATCTCAAGAGTGAGAACTCAGAGATCCAGCTGCAGGCTTCCTCATCGGGAGTGGGGTCATCTCAGCGAAGTTCCAGAACTTCTCCCAGCCCATGTGCTTTTCTGTACAATGTGGGTAATGACTGACCTACCGCTTAGGGCGGTGACGAGCCATTAGCAAGGGGCAACAACGTTAGATGCCACTATCACTGCGGCTGTTGTTGAGATTATTACAGAGACACGTTTAGAGGCAAAATGGCTTGGGTGGAGTGGACTCAGTTTACTAAATAAATATTCCTCAGAAATGCTGTAGTTCTATGGAAGAAAGCCACCATGGTACTGAGACACCAGAAGAAAAACAGGAACGGTTTAGGCAATCCTTTTTTGTGTGTTCTTTCTTTAAGTGTTTCACCTTAGTCCAACCTCTGCTAGAAAACACTTTTTTGTTTGTTTGTTTGTTTCTCCTGTTAAAAAAGGATGTGAAGACACCAGAGACATTAAAATGCTGAAAAGGGCACAATTAGTTCTGTGAGAAAATGTCCAGCTGTTTGGGGTTGTTTAGCCAAAAGAAAAGCAGGCTGAGGGAGGCTTAATGACGATCTTTACGTAAATGAAAGATCTTAACTTGGGGAATGTGTGCCCGTTTTTTGTCAGTTTTGTGGAGGACCAAATTAGTGAACATGAACTTAAATTAAAGAGGAGGGATTTCACATCCATAACTGTGATCAAAAATCACAGCGACTGGGCTTCCCCGGTGGCGCAGTGGTTGAGAGTCTGCCTGCCGATGCATGGAACACGGGTTCGTGCCCCGGTCCGCGAAGATCCCACATGCCGCCGAGAGACTGGGCCCGTGAGCCATGGCCGCTGAGCCTGCGCGTCCAGAGCCTGTGCTCCGCAACGTGAGAGGCCACAGCGGTGAGAGGCCCGCGTACCGCAAAAAAAAAAAAAAAAAAAGTCACAGCGACCAACTCTTGCAGGGAACTGCCAGGAGAGAACGGGGAGTTGGCCTCCAGAGGTTGGAAGAAAAGCAAAAACAAAGTATGCCATTAAGATGCTCTTTCGAAACTCTCTTCCAGGCCAGTAAGTCTGCTGTTCTTTGGATCTCACTCTAGGCAAAGAATGTAAAAACTATTTTCTTATTTTCAGTGCAAACAAACTGGTATTTTCTCACTGATATCTGGGATGTTTATCAAGTCCATCTGTTCCCAAAGCCACTTTCTCCTGGCCCTTGTTCCTCTGGCTCCATCATAAGGCTGGACTTCTGGGTAAATCTGCCCCTGCGTGTTTATACCTATTTTTCTTCCCTTGACCTCTTTTCTGTCCTCCTGGGACTCATGCTCCTATCTCCTCTCAGAGTTAGCCTGTCTCCTTCCTCCATTCTGTAAATTCTCTGAGTTGTGTGTCTTTGCTTTTTCCTTTATTATGTCTATTTCTAGGATTTAGAATCAAGAGGTGACTTGACAGCACGCTGTCACATGCATTTACGTTTTGTAATCCAAATGCATACATTCCTGAGAAGCATTTCCAAGGTATATTTTCTATCTATGAAAATGTACAGGTTTAGCCCTTTCCTTAAAATATAATTAAAGTTCATTCTAAACTTATAACACTTGTAAGTATAGCATAGTGCGGTACGGTATGATATATGTGAGCGTTTGGCAACCACTACCAGGGGTCAGACCTGGCCCCCTTCTTGTTTTTGTACCATCTGTGGGCAAAGAATGGCTTTCACATTTTTTAAATGTTTGCAAAAAGCACTAAGTAGGAAGCAACATTTACAGTTGTACCTTCCGTTCTCCTGCTCTTGAAAGTGATGACACCATGTGGCAAAAGCAGAGAAAAAACATATAAAGGTGTGCAAGGAGGAAAGTCCTGCCTCATTTCTGACAAGAAATTAATATGTCCAGCACTGAAATTCGCATACAGGAGGATTAAGCGATAGTTCTCACAATATGGTCATACGAATTTAATAAAGTGCTTTCCTATGACATATATGCTCTGTGTGTGTGTGTCCATATTATAATGCAGGATATATAAACATGTGCTTTTTATATTACGGCTTACAGAACCATACAATGGACCAGGAGATTTGCGTCTCAAGCCCCAAAGGGATTTTGTTACGATCTCTTCTCTTATCTTATACGTTAGTACCTCAAGCAATAATCTGTTTCCAAGACAGCAGTTCTGTTGAGTTAAACATTTCTTGAGCTCCCCTTAGGTGCCAGACACAGTGTTGGGCGCTGAGGATGCAAAGAAAAGTGTAGCCTGGTCCCTGGCCTTTGGAGATGGCAGTGAATGAACTAGTGGAAATTCTATCTTCTAAAGTCTCAAGCCTGCACTTCTCAGCCTCTGTTCAACTCATTGATTAGGATCCCTTGACTCTCTGTCCTTTTGTTTCCCCAATGTCTATTTCCCCCTTATATCCTGCTTTCTACTTCCCAACCTGCTGGGTGAGTCTGAAGGTCAAATGGCTTAGGAACGTGGCCTTCAACCTCACCTGCCGATTCTGGGCTTTCTGAACCCAGGAGGCTTGGCAGGGACCCTGAACAGTAGCTGTGGCCTTTCCAGCCCACCTTTGCCCAGTTTCTCTCTAGATGAAATCTCCGTGCCCCCATCCAATACCAGCAACCCCCCTTGGTCACAAGAGCCCATCCACTTTCTCTCATCAGTCATGGGCATGCGTCTATGATTCTTCCTTTTCTCTTCTACTCATCAACTTTTCTCTCCACCGGCCCATTTTACCAGCATATTTGGTTCCACCCACCCTACAAGCCATCACCTCACTTCTATTTTCATTTACAGCGAAAGTTCTTGTAATGTTTGTTTCATCTCTCTGTCTTCAATCTCTCTCCTACCCTTTACTGTAGAAGATTCGTTAGCTAGGTCTTTGCTCCACCCTCCACCATGGCTTCCCTGGTTAAGGTCCTCCATCACCTCCCCACTCCTAGATCCCAGGTTAATACTCAGTTCTCACCTACTTTACCTATTAGCAGCATTTGATACAGTTCCACCTCTTCTCCAAGGCTTTCTTCCTTTGACTTCCAGCACATTTACTCTCTTCATTTTCCTCCCTGCTCAGCCTCCATCGCTAGTTTCATCTTTCCTCTCTGAGCTGTTAGATCGGAGGCACTCAGAGCCACACCCTTGAACCTCACCTCTTCTCTCCCTGTATCACTCACTTGGTGATGTCATCTAGTTTTATGACCTTAGGTACCATCTATATGCTGATGACTCCCAGATTAAAACCTTCAGCCTGGACTGCTCTCCTCAACCCCAGACTCACATCTTCAAGTGTCTACTTAATATCTCCATGTGAATGCCTAACTGATCTCTCAAATTTAAGGTATTTAAAACTGAATTTCTAGGCTTCTGTAAAAGCCGCTTTACCCACAGTCCTGCCTAAGTCTGTTGATGCCTCTGTCTGCCTTCCAGTTGCTCAGGCTAACAACCTTGGCGCCATCTCAGACTCCTCTTTCTCTCACTCTGCTATCCAAAGGAAAGCCTTTGTCTGTGTCCAGTCAGGAAAATGGGCAGCCACTAGGGAGAACAGTACGCAGATGCCTCAAAGAACTAAAAATAGAGTTGCCACATGATCCAGCAATCCCACTCCTGGACATGTATCCAGACAAAACTATAATTCGAAAAGATACATGCACCCCTATGTTAATAGCAGCACTATTTACAATAGCCAAGCTATAGAAACACCTAAATGGCTATTGACAGGTGAATGGATAAAGAAGATGAGACACACACACACACACACACACACACACACACACACACACACACTGGAATATTACTCAGCCCTAAAAAAGAATGCAATAATACCATTTGCAACTACACAGATAGACCTAGAGATTATCATACTAAGTGAAGTAAGTCAGAAAGAGAAAGACAAATATCATATGATAGTTATATGTGGAATCTAAAATATGACACAAATGAACCTATCTATGAAACAGAAACAGACTCAAAGACATAGAGAACAGACTTGTGTTTGCCAAGGAGGAGAGGGGTAAGGGAAGGTTAGATTGGGACTAGCAGAGGCAAATTATTATATATAGAATAGATAAACAGCAAGGTACTATTATATAGCACAGGGAACTATATTCAATATCCTCTAATAAACTGTAACAGAAAAGAAAAAAGGGGGGCCACCATTCTCTGCACACAAAGGCTCTGCCTGCTTAGTGCACAGAGTGGGATCCTTTAGAGGTTTGTCTGTGCAGAAGCCGTGAATGAAAGCTAGCAGCAGGACTACTTCTATTTAGGAAGAGAAATAGAGCAATAATGAGTTCACTAACTTGCCCAGAGTCAAGTGCAACTTAATGGTTCTAACCATAGCTTCTAAACATTCTCAGCCCTGCTGTTTCTTCTTGTGTTTAGACTAGCAATTTGATATCGTGGTAGGTTGTAAAAATGGCCACCAAATTTGTCCCTCCCTGCATCTGTGGCCTTGCAACGTGTTAGTGATGATATCCTCCCATCAAGAAAGGGAGTCTGTTCCTCCATCTCTTGAATCTGGGCTGAACTTGTAACTTGCCTTGATCAACAGTATGCAGTGGAAGTGATCTGTCTCTCTCCCTCTTCCTACGCCAGCCTGGGCTACCCACCTGCCAGATGAGAGGCCATGTGGGAGACAATAACAGTGCCCCAGGCAACAACCAGCCAACTGCCAGACATGTGATAAAGCCAGCAGGGAAGAGCCAGTCTCCGAGAGGACACACCAACTGATCTCAAAACAGCAGCTGATCACAGATATATGAGTGAGTGCAGCAGAGAACACAGAAGAATCACCCAGCTGAGCCCAAACCAAATTACTGACCCACACCGCTGTGAGCTAAATGAAGAACTGAGATTGGATGAAAATTATTGAAATTTTTAGGCAGCAAAAACTTAACTGAAAACAGATAACTGCCTTTAATTGATTTCTCTTTAATTTGCCTAACTAGATTAAAATTTTTTTCAATGCAACAACCTGGATGTAAGTTACCTTGTTTTATAATTCGAACTTGAAGTGCTTGACCTCTTTAAATATTGTGACTCATGAATCTCACTGATGGGGGCAGGCTTTGTTGTTGTTTTACTGCATTTCTCTTAGGAACCACATCTAGTTTCAAAAAGGCTTATATTTTTAAGGCCCCAAAGCAAAGGAACTACAAAAGTCAACTCTTGAAATCTTCAAACTCTTGAATAGACATTGTGACATCTGGTTTCTTGAAGTCTTCTAATGAATCTCAGCTCCAAATGCAGAGAAAAACTCAAAGCCACAAGAAAGAAGAAAAAGACTTTAGGCTGAAGGACCTCACCTACTACCTATGCAAAGATGCTACCTTAGAAATGGTTAAGTAGTTTAAAATTAAAGGTAATTTCCTCTCATTCATCTAAAGAGAAATTATTCTAAACATTTTCCATGTATTTTGGACAATAATAAAAAGGAGTATTTTTAGGGTATTGTTCCTTATGCCAGGATGAAAGTTAGTCATCTTTCTATCAGGTAGCAGTAATGATGGACATGAGTGCCTCATTTATGTTATGAAATTTACAATAAATGAATAAATTTGAATATCGTAATTGCATCTCCCAAATGGCATGGGCAAAAGCCATTAAGGATGCCAGGAAATTTGGGGGAGGGAACAAGTTTCTTTCAGGAATAAAGCCCCAAAACAAAAAACAGCTGTTTTTAAGCATTTGACGTGCAGAAAGACGAATTCCACCCTAACCACTGTTTCACAAAGTGCAAGAATGTCCCAAAGGGTTCTTTTCACTATAAATGCTTTTGCCCCCGTTATGAAATCCTACTATCAGCTTATAAAGTCTGCTTTTAATTTTCATCAAACCTGGAGGCAAAGATGAAAAATATGTCACCCTCTTCTTTTGAATTTTAAAATTTATTTATTTTGGCCAGTGTGGAGAATATTTCCACATAGACAGTATTTCCTCTATTTGTAGTAAAACAACATGAAATGTGTTTTGAAATGCCAACCAAAAAACCAGTTTCACGAGAAACACATGAGATAACTTATGCTGTGTGGGGACTGCAACAGCCGTGTGTGTGTGTGTGTGTGTGTGTGTGTGTGTGTGTGTGTATCGTCTTTTAATAAATAGCCTTCCATTGAAAAAACACATTTTAATGCTGACACTTTAACAAGGGAACTGAACACGGTCTTACAGTGAATTAGAGAAAGAGCCCATGAAATCATTAAGCGTAAACTGTCGGATTAGCAAATTTAATTGATGAGATGCTCGTTTTTTCCTCACTTTTGCTCTTTAGGTAAATGTTCTTCTAATCCTATTTTAAGTTGTCTTATTCTTTTGACTGTATGAGTTAGGACTAATGACTTATCACTAAACCTGACCCCCAGGGAATTCTTTATAGACACATCTTGGTAATAAGATTATTTTAACAGACATCAATGGAAATTGTGTTACACATCTGAGTGGAAATAAAATGAAAATTACTCTGAGTCTACGTGTGTTTATGTCTTTTTGGCTAATGGCTGCTTGCCAAAAGTCTATGGTCAGTACATGTAAAATACTACTTAGTCAAAGTAATGAGCACCCCTTGTTACCCCCACTTTAATTTCTCATAGTTTAGATGAGATAAGATAAGCAGAAGACAGAATGCTTGCAACATGTTCCGCATCATGACCTAATGATTGTGCAACATACTTTCTTCAGGACAAGTTTTCCCCCAAATTCATAACTTAGAATGACACTTTCCCTCTCTGGGAGAAAGGCCCGGGAGCACAGGGTCAAGGGCCTCCCCTTTGACCCATGACCAATGCCTGCAGCAGATCTGTGCGGGAATCTGCTGTGGGTGGCGGCATCTTAGCCTTTGAAAAGCAAATAAGGCGACTTTAGGATGTAGACTTTTGCAAAAGTGAAGTGGCAGGATGGCACTGCTGCTGTTGTAATTGCTCATTTGGGGAGATTTTTCACAAAGAGTTTCCTCTGGGGTCCTGGGACCCCAGAGCCACTAAAGGACTTCCGTTTTGGCCACAAACAGGGAATGCAGGATCCACTGATCGAATGCTCTTTTTGGATCTGTCTGGGTTTTTCCCGTTTTGTTCTATTTTTGGTAACTGACTACAAGATCATATAAACAGCTCTGAAAGCCCAAGAACGAAGCATGCAGTTGCATTCATTTCGGAGAACATTTATTGCATGCCTATGGTGTGGAGGGCTTTGTCCTGGATCCTGAATGTAAACTGTGGACTTGACTCTCCCTGCACAGAGCGTGAGTTCCCTTTGAGATGGGGTGTGCTGGCACGTACACACAGATGCCGGCGCCCGGCCACCTAAGTGAAAACACTGCTGGCCTGTGATTCACAAATCTACACACTGAGTTAAAAAGCCCCGACTGGAGGATGCAAGTTACAATTTAGGGATGGCCTTGCTGCAAACGTACTCAAACTTGATCTTCCAGACGTGACCATGTGAAATGTACATGAGGGTGGGGCTCTGCCTGTCCAGTGGCTCCAGGCTACAGGGAGATGTGTGTTAGAACAAGCTAAGCAGGGGCAGAGGGCTCATCCAGGAGCTCTGGTTGAGAGGGAGTTATTACCTATTTTGGTCTTTTGGTTTCTTCTAGATATTTCCATCATCATAGCAGATAGAAGTGAACTGGGGAAATCTGATTTAACATTGGTTTCTGATTCCAGCATTCTTCTTTCAGAACTTTGAGTGGGTCATAGATTTCTTAAGCTTCAGTTTGTCTGGAGGGAAAGAACAGATTTCCTTCTTACGTAGACTCATCAGTGTTAAAAAAAACAGGGCAATTACAGGTCCACCACAACCTAGTCCAACATATGGACACTTGACTAAAGACCAGCTCATACACAGGAACTGGCAGTGGAGGTGGGGTAGCGGGGATAGAGCAGCAGATTCCAGCCCTTCTGCCTTCATGGGGGCAACAACCCTTGTTTCTCAATCCCAAGCACCCAAAACGTATCGATCTCAAGGAGCATCTTACAGGCTGTGTGTAGGGCTTCATTAGGCTGTGTGACCAACTGTCCTGGTTTGTCCAGAACTGTCCTGGTTTCAGTCCTAAAAGTTCATGCAACCCAGGAACGCCCCCCAGTCCTGCGAAAATCAGGATGGTCATCCCACCCTTAGCTGTAATGGAAATACTGAGCACAGAATGGTTCTGTAGCCAAAAAATTTAAGAAACTGCTCCTACGGATTCCACCTTTTAGAGATATAAAAAAAAAAAAATATAATGAGGCACTTAAGTTCTTCAGCAAAGACACCTGTTAACACTTATTGTTTCCCAAACTTATTTGGCCATAGAACCCTTGACAACACCTCTTTAACATTGTTGATTATAACTTGAAAAATACACTTACGGTTTCAAGGATATTGTGATTTATAAGTAGAAATATATTTCTCATATACATTTCGTCTTTGTCCATGGTTCCTGGTTCACAGCTCCTCAAACCCTTGGAATTTCTTAAGCAATAAGAGAAGTGCGGGCATCTTTTGTCATAATATTTTGTCTCTTGTCCTCAGTTTGTGAAATCACTTCAGAACCATAAAGGTAAAATGGGTGTCTTGTTATTCATAATAAGCCCCTTTCCAGCACAGCTGGGCTTATGTTAATGAGGTAAATTTTGGAGAGCACCTAAGGATGGGGGCTGGTTGTCAGGAAACCAACCATGAATAGAAGGTTGGAACTTTCTGTCTCATCCCGATTTCTGGGGAGGGAAGAGGGGCTGGATGTTGAATCCATCACCAATGGTCAACGATCTAATCAAGTGTGCCTGTAATGAAGGCTCCATAAAAATCCCAAAAGATGGGGTTCAGAGAGCCTCTGAGTTGGTGAACACTTGGAGATTTGGGGAGAGTGGCCTCTTGAGAAGGCGTGGAGTCTCTACGTCCCTTCCCCATCTTTTGCCCTATGCATCTCTTCCATCTGGCTCTTCCTGAATTGTGTCCTTTTATAATAAACCAGCGATCTAGTAAGTAAAATGTTTCTCTGAGCTCTGTGAGCCGTTCTAGCAAATTAACTGAACTCGAGGACGGGATCGTTGGAACCTCTGATCTATAGCCAGTCTGTCAGAAGCCCAGGTGACGATCTGGACTTGCTTTCGGTGCCCGAAGTGGGGCAGTCTTGTGGGACTGAGCCCTTAAGCTGTGGGCTCTGACACTGTCTCCTGGTGGATAGTGTCAGAACTGAGTTGAATTGGAGGACACCCAGCTGGTGTTGGAAGATTGCTTGGTGGGGTGAGGAAACACTGCCCCGCCCCCAACTCGCACATTGAAATTGGATACAGAATTTTTAGTTACCCTGTTTAATCTTGTGCAGTAATAAACGTATCAAGTGATGTTTTCTAGTAAGCAAATTTCTGCTTTCTGGAAGCATCTACTGACCTTCCCTAATTCACTAGAAGAGTGGAAGAGAAATGTGTTTCTGATTTCCATTTCTGGCTAAGAAGGGATTTTTTCCAAAGTAACAAGGTATTACGAGAGATGGCTAGAGGTCTCTAGAATCATTTCTTCTGTGATCTGACCTAGGAAATTTCCCATTGCAAACCTATTGGTGGTGCCTGGGGTCTGGCATGTGATTGGCACACAGAAATATTTTTACTGAACGGAACTAACCTTCACTTATACTCTTGCTTCCATGGGGGAGATGGATTTTGAATTATAAACATGTATAACAACAATTTGTTTAAAAATTAGAGACAACCTGTAATTATATTTGAAGTTTGCCTGTGGTAAAAAAGATTTTAAGAGTCTAAAGTTTATAGTTTAAAACATGTCTTTATATTCCCCACCAAAAAAGTTCTGTTTGAGATGACATTTTAATCTTCTGAGAAGTGTATGAACAATCCCTTAGAATTTCAGGATGTTGGAATACAGTATGTTCTCAAAAACTGGCAGCTGGTGTTATCTTATTAGTTGGACCAGGTACCTCAGGGATCATCTACTTCTATGGATAAATTGAGGCCCAAAAGTTGAAGTTGCTTATCCCTGTAAATGTCAGAATGGGGTCTAGACTCCTAATTTGATAAATTCTCATCATACCTCATCTCAATATTCTTCAGATTATTACTCCCTGTGAGAAAAATATAAGGTGAGGATTTAATTCCAAGTCCATATGAGTTAGTACAAGCTCTCTCCTCTCCCCCTTTGAATATCTAGCAAACGGCATTATATTTTCTACAACCAACGTTGCATGATCAAATCAGACTGCCTCAAGTTTTAGTTTTTCGGGAGTCACATCATTTG
This sequence comes from Orcinus orca, assembly GCF_937001465.1. Lineage (NCBI taxonomy): Eukaryota > Metazoa > Chordata > Mammalia > Artiodactyla > Delphinidae > Orcinus > Orcinus orca. The sequence goes on along the minus strand of NC_064561.1, from coordinate 170,663,295 downwards.
TGGCTCCTGAGAACTCTGTGACAGAGATTACATGAAGGACGTTTTTTAGGGAGTGTATCTGATGTGGACACCTGTCAAAAAGAGAGAAAGTCTGCAGGATTAAATGAGGGAAGCTGAGCTGTGACGCAGCGCATCTCACTAGGAGCTCTGAGGCTGAGGTGGCCCGCAGAGTTGGCGCCTCCTGGTCAAGGGTCTTGACCTTTATAAGCCCTGTGAATTAGTCACTGGATGTGGGCAGTTGCAGGAAGGCGATGCAACTTCGAGTGAAGCAACTCCTTTGCACCATGGCGGTTGTCGTGGGGGCGACACACAGAGTTAGGAGCCTGCAGCACTGCCAGCAGCTGGGGGAGTGAGCCTTCATTCCCGAGGGAAATCTGTGCTGAGCACTGCAGGGCCCACCATGGGCCTCATCCCAACTTTCCTCCCAGGCAGGGGATGATTAGATTAAAATGTTCTACGGTAACTTCTGTGATGCATCAAAGAACCCAATACAAGAGGACTGAACCCAATACAAGAGCGGCTACAGAGCCGACTCCTTTTTGAAACAAATCTCAACAGATAATAATAATCCTCTTAATGTCAGCCTTCTTGATGCTAATTCTGTTTACTTTGATAGAGTAGAGATGGTGGTAACTAGGCCTGAATTTAAAAAGAAGAAGTAGAAGGATAATGAGGGGGAGAAGGGGAAGAAGAGGAAGAGAAGAAGAAAAAAGTTATGGTGCCAGAGTATGGGCATTTTATTTTAACTGTTGCGTTACTTTGTATATTTCTGTGCAATCACGTATTGTGCACCCTTTTTTAAAAAGTGTTGCATAATATAATTCCTGCCCCCGCCTTTGAGAGTGTCTTTGGAGCCCTAAACCTCAGGGCAAGCAAACAATAGTGGTTAGTGACAGCCTGGCCACTAGAGCCAGACTGCCTCGTTCAATTTCTCCAGTGCCACCACACATGGGCTGTGTGACCATGGGCCTCATGTACCCAGGATCCCGCCTTAGAGGGTGGTTGGAGAGTCTCACTCTGGGGCACTGCTCAAAATACACAACCTCACCATATGATGCAGCAGTTCCACTCCTGGGTATATATCCAAAAAACTTGAAAACACTAATTCAAAAGGATACACGCACCCCAATGGTCATAGCAACATTATTTACAATTGCCAAGATATGGAAGCCACCTTAGTGTGTGTGTGTGTATATATATATATATATATATATATATATATATATATACACACACACTCATGCAAACACATATACACACAATGGAATAGTACGCAGCCATAAAAAAGAACAAAATGTTGCCATTTGCAGCAACATGGATGGACTTAGAGGACATGACGTTAAGTCAGACAGAGAAAGACAAATACTGTATGATATCGCTTACATGTGGAATCTAAAAAAACCCAACGAACTAGTGAATATAACAAAAAAGAACCAGACTTACCGATAAAGATAACAAACTAGTGGTTACCAGTGCGTAGAGGGAAGGGGGGAAGGGTAATATAGGAGTTGGAGAGTGGGAGATACAAACTACTGGGTGTGAGATAGGCTCAAGGATGTACTGTACAACACAGGGAATGCAGCCAAAATTTTATAATAATAGTAAGTGGAGTATGACCTTTAAAAGTTGTGGATCACTGTACCGTGCACCTGTAATTTATATATTATACATCAACTGTTCTTCATAAAAAAATAAGCTGTAGGTTCAAAACAAAGAAACAAAAAATACACAACCTCTAGTTGCTGCTTTTCCCCCCAGATGCACACCTTTCCTGTTGACCTCCATCCTAAACCTTTCAAGTGTGCATCTGGGACTTCCTGTTTTTTCTGTTGTAAAGACTTTCTTTATATCATCAACTCGTTGTAGTCTAATCTGTTGTCCTCCCAGAGGGACACTGTTTCTCTTGAACTACTGGAGGCTGCTTTTTCTTCTACAGTCATTAATCTGGGAGACGGCATCAAGATTGTCCTCAACGCCTTTCCGGTGCCTGGATATTACCACCCCTCTGGTAGAAAGCCTCTTTGTTTTGGGTCATGTCATCCACCTAATCCACCCTACATCCTTGTGGATCACTGTCATCTACTGGCCTTCTGATCTCTCCCACATTAAGGAAAACCTTGGTCATTGGTTCACGGTCTCCTCTAGGTCACCATCTGCAACATACAGACTCAATTTGACGTCCATGTCGATAACCTCAGACATGGTGACCTCTAAGGCTTCTTGATCTCAGAACCAATGCATTTTCCTCCACTGCATTTTAGCGTCTCTCTTTCACTAGCACACTCTGTACCTTTTTACCTCCAAACAGTGTCACCTCTGAAAACTCCAATAGCAATAGCTTAATTTTTGGCTTGAGTCTCCCAAGAAGAAAACACTGAAAAGAAATTCCAGTCCAAGTAGTTTTCTGGACCTAATCCCAGCATGGGAGTGGGGTGACAAGGAAGAGAAGGAAACAGAATATCCCGTAGAGCTGTCCCATCTGGAGGAAGGGAAAAGGAGCTGGGCAGTTATCCACCAATTCCCATGAGTCCTTGGCTAAAGGCTGCTTCTAGTGGACATTAATTGCTTGGTGTTTCTGGCCTGAGAAGGCGCTGAGCTGAAAGCAAGTAAGTCTGGCTAGAGAAGGGGGCATAGAAATAAGGATTGGGTGACACAGACAGCATCCATTTCACCCATCAGTTCATCTCTCTTAATGTTGCATTTCCCCTAAACATGTCTCTCGTCTTTACTGAGGTCCCTAATCCCTTGACTCGTTCATCTTCAGCTAAATGATCAGCCTCCTGGTACCACAATTCCTTCCATATGCAGCCTGGGTCCCAAGAACAATTTGAGCTTCTTTCTCTCAAGCCTCTCAAATTCATTGTCTCCTGGCTGTTGTTGTGTAAAGTTTTTCTTCTTTTTCAACCACAATTTAGTATTTCCCAACTAAGCTCAGACTATAATAGCTAGAAAGAATTGTCCACCAAGGCACACTGGTGCCACTGCAAATTAATGGAAATCTGTCTTCCCAGTTTATTATATTTTTTCACTTGTTCTGGATCAGCCCTCTCTTGGATAACTCTCAGTGGCTCGGCTAAACTTCCCCTCTTTTGTCAGGCATCTTCTCAGCTTTTATCCCTCTCATTCTCTGTGATGACTTGGCCACATTTCTTTGTAGACTGGGCTATATTCACTGCCTCCATTTCTTCTCCTCTCCCTCATTCCACAACCTGCCCCAGTGTGATTTCTGGTTCCATTACCACAATAAAACTGTTTTTGCCATAAAGCCAAACTCTGTGTCAACTCAATGGACATTCCTACTCTTGTCTTTCTTCTTAGCAACCTTCTTGGATATTTTCTGTTTCTGGAACATTCTCATCTCTTATTTTCGGTGCTATCAGTTTTCGTCTTATCTTTCTGGCCAGTTCTTCTGTCTCTGAACAGTCTCATCATCTTCAACGCATCCAATGAATGTTTGAGCTCCTCAAAATTTTGTCTTGGACCCTGCCCTTTCCTCTATAATCTTTCTATAAACCATCTTGCTCTACTGATGCCTGTGCTTTATATCTACAGGGTAGCCTTCTCCTTCAAGATTTAGGCTCATACGTGCTGCAGTCAAAGACACGTTAAGGTCAGTATGTCCAGAAGTAAACGCATAGTCTTTCCCCCAAACCCAGTCCACCTTCAGGGTACTTCGTTTCAGCAGTGCACCCAGTCTGTGCAGAATGGAAATCTAGGAGCCAGCCTCAACACTCTTACCTTATCCTGCTGAACCTTGCTTCATACATGTCTCTTGAACTCATCCCTCAGTTTTCACCACTACCACCTTTTTGAGCTATAGCTATTTCTTGCCAGGATTACACAAATGGGTCCATCTTGTTCTCTTCTCACTCTTCTAATCCTTTCTCTGGGCTACGGCCAAAACCAACTTCATGAAATTCGAATGTGATCGTGTTACCTCTGCCTCCAGCCCCTCTTGAAATTCCTCAATGACTCCTTAGTACTTTACTGATTAAGATGTGCCTTCCAGACACGTCTTACAAGGTCTTACTTATGTCTCCAGCTCACTCTTTCTGCTCCAGTCACACTGCCTGTCTTTTCCTCCTGGCTCTTTCAATTCTCTCCACTTTCACAGGACTTTTGCAGATGCTGAACCCTCCCTCTATCTCTTCTCTAGTTGACTCCAACTTGTGGATTGGAGTCACATCTCTTCAGGGAGTGACATGTCCTAGTTGTGTTACTTTAGCAAAGAAGGCTTTGCTGATACCTTGGTAGGTCAATTCCTTTTGTTATAAACTCTTATTGCACCATGTAAATCTCCATACATCTATCCCAGTTGCAATTTTACATGAATTTTTGATTAATGCCTGCCACTCCATCAGATTTTAAGCTCCAAGTGGACAAGGACGATGCTTCTTGTGGTACCAGGGTACTTGGCAGGCGCTCAGAATTTCCTAGAGAAAATCAAGTTCCTAGACGTGAACGCCCTCATTTTCCATCCCACACCTTATTGAGTTTGTAGTCCCAGGAAGATCTCTGTTCTAGATGAACCCCCTCAACTGCGCTCTTAATCACGTGCCCTCCCTGATCTGGTTCCAATGAGTCCATCTTTCTCATATTTCCATCTTTCCTTATTCCCTTATTCCTTTCTTGTATCCGTTTATATTTTCAAGCCCCATCACAAAAATATATCCTCCTCAATCTTACACTATGTCTATCTCTACTTCTCATTTTCATCTGCTGTCATCTTCCCTAATTAATTTTGAAATCAAATTCAAATCTTTTCCTTGAACTCCAGACTCAGATTACCGACTGGTGACTTGATGTATTTATCTGCGTGTCTCAGGAGCTCTTCCAATTCAACCTGTTTCAACCCTTTCGAACCTGCTCTTCCTCTACTCCTTTAGAACTGGTAAAAAGTACTATCCCTCACTCAGTTACCGAGTTAGGGTTCTGATAGTCAACCTAACAGCCTTCAACTTACTCTCTATCCCAATTAGTCAACATGGTCTGTCTATAGTGTTTCTTAAATGTTTCTGGAATCTCTGCATTTAATCTGTATTGATACTCATTGTTAGTTCTTGGACTATGGTGAGAGCTTCAAAATGGTCTCCCAGGTCAGCCCAGCCTCACTTTAGTCAGGTATTCACACTGCTATAGTGACCTTTCTAAGGCACAAGTCTGGTCCTGTGTAATCCGTACCCCTGCCCAGGGTCCCCATGCTCTCGAATGCATTGACGTAGCATGCAAGCCCCTACATGATTAACAGCTTCACCTCCAGCTGTTTCTCCCACTATCCCCTCTGCTGTAGATATTCCCCAGTCCTTGCTAATCATGTAATGCTAGGACGTTGCACTGTTTTATGCTTCTATGCCTTTTTACGTACCGTTTCTCCCTAAAACAGCCTCCTCAGACCTTTGGAAAAAATGAAGAAGCCCTACTCATACTTCGAAGTCCAGGTCAATGACTACTTGTTTTGAATAGCTTCACCTCCAGTTGTTCTTCCCAAATAGTGTTGAGCATTCTGTCTACTGTGCTCCCCATGTACCATGTCACATTGTTAGAACTCATTTTGGCAGAGCTGCTGCATAGGGTTGTTCAGGCTGCGGACTGCACAACTCTCAGACCCTTGTTCACAAAATCAGCACAGTCATACCTCATGGCATTATTTTTGAGCTCTTTTTCCATTCTTTGTTCTTAAGGATCACAGGAATGGGGAAGAAGGATAAAAAGGTTAAGAACGTAGTGTGTGGAAGGAAACCATAAACAAAATGAAAAGACAACCTACAAACTGGGAGAAAATATCTGCAAATTATGTGACTGACAAGGGCTTAATTTGCAATATACATAAATAGCTCATACAACTCAATAACAAAAAAATCAAACAACCCAATCAAAAAATGGGCAGAAGACCTAAATAGACTTTTCTCCAAAGAAGACATATAAATGGCCAATAGGCACATGAAAAAATACTCAACATAGTTAAGTATCAGAGAAATGCAAATCAAAACTACATTGAGGTATCACCTCACACCGGTCAGAATGGTCATCATTAAAAACTCTACAAATAGGGACATCCCTGGTGACGCAGTGGATAAGACTCCATGCTCCCAATGCAGGGCACCTGGATTCGATCCCTGGTCAGGGAACTAGATCCCACATGCGTGCTGCAACTAAGAGTTAGCATGCCACAACTAAGGAGCCCGCCTGCTGTAACCAAAACCTGGTGCAACCAAATAAATAAATAAATATTTTTTAAAAGTCTACAAATAATAAACGCTGAAGAGGGTGTGGAGAAAAGGGAACCCTCCTACAATGTTGGTGGGAATGTAAACTGGTGCAGCCATTATGGAGAACAGTATGGAGGTTCCTTAAAAAACTTAAAACAGAGTTACCTGTGATCTAGCGACCCCACTCCAGGGCATATATCTAGAGAAAATGTTAATTCAAAAAGACACATGCACCCCAATGTTCATAGCAGCACTATTTACAATAGCCAAGACATGGAAGCAACCTAAATGTCCACTGACAGATGAATGGATAAAGCAGATGTGGTATATATATATATACATATATCTCCACACATTCACACAGCCATAAAAAAGAGTGAAGTAATGCCATTTGCAGCAACATGGATGGATCTAGAGATTATACTAAGTGAAGTAAGTTAAAGACATATCATATGATATCACTTATATGTGTAATCTAAAATATGACACAAACGAACTTATTTACAAAACAGAAACAGACTCACAGACATAGAAAACACACTTATAGTTACCAAAGGGGAAGGGGGGGAGGGATAAATTAGGAGTTTGGGATTAGCAGATACAAACAACTATATATAAAATAGATAAACAACAAGGACCTACTGTATAACATAAGAAACTATATTGAATGTCTTGTAATAACCTGTAATGGAAAAGAATATGAAAAAGAATATATATGTTTAACTGAAACTTTGCTGTGCAGCGGAAACTAGCACAACATTGTAAATCAACGATACTTCAATTAACAATTAAGAATGCAGTGTGTGGAATTTACACGTGCAGGATTGCTGTGTTAACTCAAGAGAAATGAAGGACAGAGACATGGGTACAAGTTAAGTCGGGATGCTCGTGTGGTAAGGCAGGAGCTTAAGAGCTAAGTTTTGTTGGGCTTTAATGCACCACACTTAAGTGGCAAATTGTGTAAGAGGTATGACAAGAAGAAGCTGGCTTAGGGTGGTGATGTTCATGCAGAACACCAGCGCAGGAAGAGCTGGAAGAACATAAACAGACTCTTTAAAAATGACCTAAACGCAGGGGATTCTCTGGTGGCGCAGTGGTTAAGAGTCCTCCTGCCGATGCAGGGGACGCGGGTTCGTGCCCCGGTCCGGGAAGATCCCACATGCCGCGGAGCAGCTGCGCCCGTGAGCCATGGCCGCTGAGCCTGCGCGTCCGGAGCCTGTGCTCCGCAACAGGAGAGGCCACAGCAGTGAGAGGCCCGCGTACCGCAAAAAAAAAAAAAAAAAAAAAAAAAAAAAAAAAATTACCTAAACACAATCGACCACTGAAAGAGGAGTTGATGACTGGTGCTGGCAGTGGGGAATCTCTCCCATAAATCTCCTCCCAGGACTGCTTAAGTACTCAGTTATGGACAGACCAAGGCAATCACCGCTAGTGTGGGTGGGTCATTTGTTTATGTTTGTCCCTCCCCTCTCTCAATAGATGGAGAGCTTCACTAAGCCAGACATTGAATCTTTTGATTTTAAATCACCAGTATCTTAGGTGGTGCTTGGCCCATGATGGGCCCTGCCACACCGGTCTCAGCCAGAGGAAAAAAAGAGAGAGGTTTATGGACTTTGACAATAACAATCAACACTCATATAATCTTTATTATGTGCCCTGCACTCTTCTAAGTGCTTATCTATAGTAACTCACTTTATCCTCATATGTAGGTATCATAATTCCCATTTTACAGATGAGGAAACTGATGCTAAGAGATGTTAAGTAACCTGCCCAAGGTCACACAGCTAACAAGGAATGGCGTCTCCTTGGTACCCCACCTCTTGGGATGGCAATTTTAATCTGAAGAGAGGTTGAGGAGTTTAAACGAGACTTCTGTGCCACCTCCTGCTCTGTATCCCTACAATCTCATTGCTTTTTGTCTTATTTTCTCTTTTGTCTTTCATCCTTGGAAACCCCTAATTGCTAATAGAACCAATTATGGGCTTTCATGCACATTCTTTTTTCTTTTTATAGTCCTGGTGGGTGAGTCAGTGGGCAGAGAGGTTGAAACTCCTATTCCAGGGAGACATTCCACTCCATTCTGCTGGGCTGCCTACCTGTTCCCTTAGGCTGCCTTCCTTTAAATTGGGGAGAAATTAGGGAGATTTTCTCCCAACATTTCACCCACTCATCTTTTTGTTTTGATACTGTTTCTGGCTATAGAAGGCTAAAAGTTTCCTTCCCATCTTTGTAAACACACAGGTTTTTCTGGGTAACACTTTTCAAGGATTTAACATGGGTTTTCCCTCCTTATCTGTTTAAGGACAGTTGATAACATTTCCTTTTTCTCTAGCTTATGCTTTTCCTTATGCTTTCCTATTTTCTTCAATGGCTTTTGTGAATTTAGCAATTTTATAACTTGGTTCCACTTTGTCATCTGACCCCGGAAGTGAAATAATTATATCTCTTTCGGAAACATTTATAATTTAATTTTCTTTGTTACTTAGCTGTATTTCCCTAACCTGTGGAGAGCTTGGAGACACAGTGTTATAACACGAGGTCTGTGAGTCTGAAGTTTCCTGGTGAAAGGCAAAAAACAAAAAAAACACACCTGGCTTGCATTTGCGGAGGATCTCACATGTTCCATTATTTTCTTTGGATCCCCAACGGGCTTTGAAACATGTACATGTTAGTATTTTTGTGTCGCGTATATTAATAAATAAGAGCTTTGATTTTTAAATTCTAGTTCTGTGGGAGAAAACAGACACTGTGTTTAATATGCACGGTATCAACAACAATGGACAGATTCCAATTCATTCCTTGATTTGGGTCTTGAAAAATATTTAGTTGAAAATAATCCCTTTCCACCCCCGTCCCCTGGTGTTTTCTAATTATGTAGTTGGTTGGCCTAAGAGTCTGAAAATGCTGGCCTATGCCATTTCTCTTATAGGATTTGTCTTCTTGAAGCATTTAGGCTTCTTAGATTTCCTCTTGCCTAAAAATAGAACAGTATGTGCTCACAATCACTTAGCCTACACTTACATGTTAAGGACAAAAAGTCCATGGATTTCTATCCTTAATTCTCTCTAAATTACATTTGGTTTCTAAATGGTGTCAAAATGATGCATGGCAGTAAATCTTCAGTTTCAGAATTGGGATTTGGTACATTTCCAGTGGTGGTAATAGAGCTCCCTTTTATAAAGAATTGAGTAAAAGTTATTTTTCTAGGATTAAGTCATGTCCTATTTGGAAGTGAGACTACAGATTAGGTATGGCTGGGTTTCAAATATAGCGTATTCCAGTCAATTGATTCTATAAATCACTTGTACTTGTCAGGCCACGTGTCCTAATTTTCCACTAGGAAAATACGGTCCCTGTATTCATTTTCTAGGGACGCCATAAGCTAGGGGGTCTTAAATAACAGTAATTGCTTTTCTCACAGATCTGGAGGGTAGAAGTCCAAGATCAAGGTGTTGGCAGTGTTGGTTTCTGCTGGGGTCTCTCTCCTTAGCTTATAGATGGCCATCTTTTTGCTATGTCTTCATGTGGTCTTTGCTCTGTGTTCACATGTTGGTGTCTTAATTTCCTCTTCTTGTAAGAACACCAGTTAGATTGGATTAGGGCCCACTCGTTTTACCTATGACCTCGTTTTACCTTAATTACCTCTTTAATGACCTAATCTCCAAAATTGTCTTATTCTGCAGTACTGGGAGTTAGGACTGCAACATATGAATTTGGGGAGTGGGATGTTGGGGACACAATTTACTCCATGACAGTCCCTGCAGGGCTGGTCATCTTCTGGCCCTTGGTAGGTAACCGGGACCTGAACTTCTTTAGGATATTTATTACTATACTGAAGAATGATAGTGGTCTCAAGGGGTTGACACAGTCCTTGATACCATCAAAGAATAAGGAATGTTTTAATTCCAGAAAAAATGTTTAATAGTATAAATATAATAGATTATTATTATATAATAAATATAAGAACCTGGAGTGCCTTTAGATAATAAATCGCTTTGTCTAGCAATGGCAGAATCTTAGGCTACCAACTATGATAAATGACATCTCGGTACTTATTAATTAGTTAAAATTTGCAGAGTAATGCATTAATATTCTTTCCTCACCTATTATGAAGTAGGCACTTTGCCCTGCTAGGGGAAAACAAACACTATATCCTCCTATCCTTGAGTTCCTAGTTTAGGATCTCAAAGATTGCAGATATAATGGGGTCACATATATGTGTAAACCAGGTATCAGGCTACCCACCCTGTCCTTAGATCTGGATCAGATCTGTTCAAACTCCTTGTCTACCAAGAAGTTCAATGCAGTTGCCAAAAACTTCTATCCATTCCTGGTGTCCCACTCCCAGTCACCTCTGCTTTCAGCTTCCAGCTTCTGCTGAATTTCTGTTCTCTACTCTATGTTTTGCAGCTGTTCCTTTATCTTTTCCTTGGAATCAGCCCAAACATGGGACACAACCCTTGATTATTTGCTCCTTCCATTAAAATACAATATCTGATGTAACTGTGTGCAGTAGATTTCTGTTGGCAATTTGATGACAAGGAAAGTTACGCTGCAAGGCCATAGAGCAATTAATTTAAAATTCAGTAACTGACTTCCCTATTCTTCAAAACACTTCTTGGGCAATTCCATAAACTCGAATTCCATTCCTCCACTATTTTGCTGAGATCTCTGTCTGTTCTCTGCCTTCCTTCTCATTTCCTTCTCTCCCTCTCGGCCTGCCTTCCCTGCTCTCCCTTACCTCACTCACTCCATCCATCTAATTCTCTTTCACTAAGCAAGCAGAGCTGTTGGACTATCTTCCTGTAGTTGGCTTCCAAATTATACACTCAGGGCCTCAGCTTCTACCCCTATAGGTTTTTTCTTATACAAATACAGTTCTATCCCAGAGTAAACCACTACAGCTAATTGGGCATAATGAGATTTCTTAACTTGATATTCAAGCAAACAGATTGAGTGTTAGCATCTTGGCAGTAGAGGTTAGTACACATTCTTTGAAAATTTAGGAAAAGAGGTCATTAGTCACGCCTACAAGTGTTTGAACTTTGTAATAGGAGGAGGTGACTTTTTAACAGGGTCTTGAGGGATGAAAGGGAGGGAGGGAATTTTCCCCTCCTCCACCCCCATTCCACTTAGAGGGAGTAGCCCAGGGGATGAAGCAAAGCACTCCATGGCTGAGCAAGGGGTCCTCAAAGCAGAAGGCTGGGACATACAGGGGAGAGAGAGAGGCTGGGCCCACATTTCTGATAGCCTGTGGTAGGTTGGAAGGTCCAAGCTTCAATTAGGGCTTTTATTTGTTTCATTTTAACAGAGAGTTTTCTGCAAAGGCTACTACAGATCTGAGATCAAAAGTCAGAGGCAGTCGACTTCTTGGAAAGTTTAAGCCCCTCTAGTCCGCAACTGCAGCGCCTCTATTTACTCAGAGAACAGAAAGATGATAGGAGGGAAATTTCTGTTGGTTCTTTGCTTGCTTATCAAGGCGATACACTTTCCCATGTGACAGGTCTCAGAAGCTTTCCTGGGTTCTTGGTGTTAAAGGGTAAGTTTTTTAAAAAAGGCAAAATCATGATTCTTATGAAAATGAACACATGACAGAGATATTCTTGGACTTCCCTGGTGGTGCAGTGGTTAAGAATCTGCCTACAAATGCAGGGGACACGGGTTCGAGCCCTGGTCCAGGAAGATCCCACATGCTGCAGAGCAACTAAGCCTGTGCGCCACAACTACTGAGCCTGTGCTCTAGAGCCCACGTGCCACAACTACTGAGCCCACGTGCCTAGTCCCCGTGCTCTGCAACAAGCGAAGCCACCGCAATGAGAAGCCTGCGCACCACAACGAAGACCCAATGCAGCCAAAAATAAATAAATAAATTGTTTTTAAAAAAGAAAAGGCAATTTCTTTTAATTAATTAATTAATTGATTAATTTTTGGCTGTGTTGGGTCTTCGTTGCGGTGCGTGGGCTTTCTCTAGGTTCAGGTTGAGTCCTAATGAGTCCAGGTTGGTTCCATTAAACTGAAGAGAAACTGATTGAAATCATGTGAATGATGTGCAGTGGTGAAGGTCCTGGGGTCCATGCTGGGATTACCTTTTGGATTTATAGTTTATAGTTATAGCCAGTTGGAGCCAGTTAGGAGATGCATGGGCCCATTTCCTCCAAAAGAGGAAATCCAGGACTGACCTCACACTCCAGGATTTAAAAATGCCTTAAAAAGGACAGTACCTCTTCTTCATATATATATATATATATATATATATATATATATATACACACACACACACACACACACACACACATACATATATATATATTTAAACTTTTTATTTTATATTGGAGTATAGTTGATTAACAATATTGTGTTAGTTTCAAGTGTACAGCAAAGTGATTCAGTTATACATATACATGTCTCTATTCTTTTTCAAATTCTTTTCCCATTTAGGTTGTTACATAATACTCAGCAGAGTTCCCTGTGCTATACAGTAGGTCCTTGTTGGTTATCCATTTTAAATGTAGCACTGTGTACACGTCAATCCCAAACTCCCTAACTATCCCTCCCCTCACCCTTCCTCCCTTATCTATACATAGTTTTAATTGAGATATAATTGACATACAAGATTGTATTAGTTTAACAATGATTTAGATATACGTATATATTGCAAAATAATTACCAAGATTAGTTTAGTTAGCATACATCACCACACTTAGTTACAAAAAATTTTTTTTCCTGTGTGGAGAACTTTTAAGATCTACTTTCTTAGCAACTTTCAAATGTACAATACCGTGTCATTAACTATAGTCACCATGTTGTACGTTACATCCTCAGGATTTATTTATCTCATACTGGATGTTTGTACCTTTTGGCCACCTTCACTAAAAGGGACACATTTATTTATTTATTTTTTTGCGGTACGCGAGCCTCTCACCGCTGTGGCCTCTCCAGCTGCGGAGCACAGGCTCCGGACGCGCAGGCTCAGCGGCCATGGCTCACTGGCCCAGCCGCTCCGCGGCATGTGGGATCTTCCCGGACCGGGGCACGAACCCACGTCCCCTGCATCGGCAGGCGGACTCTCGACCACTGCGCCACCAGGGAAGCCCAAAGGGACACTTTTAATCTCCTGAAAAGTTGTAGTTCAGACTTCTGGCCAGTTATACCTCAGGGGTGTTCTCAACTGGAAAACAACTTGGCTTCTGGCTGTCGGGAACCTCTGCCTTTTTTCTGTCTTAACTCCTTCGCTGCCAAAAGTTCAGCAGGACTGGAGCAAAGGGCCGGATGGAGGGGCATGAAAATGAGGGTGAAGATGGGGACGCGGGGGGTCTGCTCATCTGAGCAGATACCTGTTTATCTTTAGAGCCGGATCTGAGGCTACAATGAGCAAAAAAGGAAATCCAGAAGGGCCTTGGGTTTACTTTAAAAGCTAAAGACCATAAATCGCATGCAGGACTTCAGAAAGGGACTTAATTATGATCTGATATCTTTTCAGAAAGTTCGCTCTGGTGGCTGTTTTGAGCAGTGGTCTCACAAGTTGCAGGGGAGACTTGTACTCTGAAAAGTATGCAAGAAAAAATGAGAAGAAAATTGGTTGCAGATGTACTCTTTTATTTGAAAAAAGAAGACACTAAACTTGACTGATATTTAAACACTACTTCAGAGTATTACATATGTATAACTTATAAATAAATGTACCCAGATTGGGAATGCCTGCTCAGAAATATTTTACTGATGGAGACGTAATTATGGTCTTTTGCTCTTACTTTAAAATAAACCCAAGGCCCTTCCGGATTTCCTTTTTTGTCCTTTATGGGATACAAAAGAGGAGGAGATGAAGCAGTTGGGATAAAGAGAAAGAAGCAGATGGGAATGGTATTTAGGATTTGGTGATTGACGGTTTGTGAGTGAATCTCTGATAAAACCCTGGCCCCTCAATGAAGAATGTATTGCCTTTCTAGCACTTCTACAGAACTACCATCAATTCTGTGATGACATTGTAATCTATCTAGTTATTTACCAGTCATTTTCCTCTCTGTCTTTCAGAGGTGTATTCCTTAGCAATTTAGTGGATGCTAAAATAATATTGCAACGTGACCATTACTTTAAATGTTTTAATAGCTCAAAAATGGAAGAGATTCATAGTTTTGAATAAGAGAGTATTTCATATAATGGTTGGCACTCAGCCTTTTGCTTCAAGAATGAAATAAGAAGGTATTAGGCTATGCTGTGGAATTAGGGTCGTTAAGACTGGCCTTATGATTCTGCACTACGGGTTGGAAATTGAGTCAGTCATTTGTTGGTGCCGTTATTTGAAATTTACATTTCAAATGATTCAGGACACTATTAAATATTCACATTTTACAAACTGCAAACATCAGAGTCCACATTAATCATAAAAGTTATTTTTTCCTTACGAAAATTTAAGAGTCAAAATTAGCCATAAAAGTTATTTTCAAAGCATTTCCTTTTGGAGACGTAAGGAATGCTGACTACTCAACAAACAGTAGTTGCATAAAGGCGATTTCTGGTCCCATGATCTGGCTGACGCTTTGCAGAAACAGCTGCTTATCTCATGAATGGAATTTCCTGTTAATATTCTTGTGGGCTAATTGTTCATCAAAAGTATAACAAATGTCAACAAATATCACAAATGTGTTACATCTTAATATTTAAGGGACAGCAGAAATACTTCAGATGTTTAACTTGGTTGCGCTTAAAAGGCAAGGGCACAATCTTTAGCTTTTGTCACAAACTACCCTTGAAAGGATTAATGCTATTCAGAGAAACCATTTGGTTTAAATGCCCTTTTCTTTTAATTTACAGCAACATATGGCTTAAGATAAGACAGGCTAAGGGAAGAAACAAAATTGTAACTTCAAACATCAGTATTATAAAGCACCTTCGTTTTAAATGGATTGCATATAGTTTTCGTCCCAACTACATATGGAAATAAATTTTCTTAGACTGAAAACACTTCAAATGGACTCAAATTCCTCGGCAGCAACCACAAAGACATCTACTTTTTAATGTGAGATGCGAGGTGCTTAGATGGAGGTCCCAACCATGGGAAGTAACATCACCCATCCCAGGGCTGAGGTCAGAAGTGGAAATTTAGTGTCAGTAGAAACTTCCCGGAACACAAGACAACAGTTTGTTTGTTTGTTTGTTTGTTTTTGCGGTACGCGGGCCTCTCACTGTTGTGGCCTCTCCCGTTGCGGAGCACAGGCTCCGGATGCGCAGGCCCAGCGGCCATGGCTAACGGGCCCAGCCGCTCCGCGGCATGTGGGATCTTCCCGGACCGGGGCACGAATCCGTGTCGCCTGCATCGGCAGGCAGACTCTCAACCACCGCGCCACCAGGGAAGCCCAAGGCAACAGGTTTTTAAAAAGCATTTCCACTTTTGTTTTTTTGTTTTCCTCCTAGTAAAATTAGCATTTTCCAGTAAGGAGCTGTTTCAGGAATTTTAGCATAACACTCTGCCCTTGTTCAGACTGTTAATCCTGCCCTATTTTCTCTTCCTTCACCCTAACACACTCAGAGAGCCCAAGAGCTAGAAACAAGCTACAGGTCTTTTTCCATTCTCTTCCAGATGGAGTCAGGCTTCTGAAAACCAGAGTTGCCTCTCACCTGGTTGGCATCTTACCTGGGGAGGGAAGGTCACACCGTCACAGGCACTGGAAGCCACTTTTGGGGTTACAAGGAGGGAAGTTTAATTACTCCCACCTCTGCTTTCTTGTCTGTTCCTGTACATCCGTAGCTGTTAACTCTCTTCTGGCTACCTGTGTTTAGTCCCAAGAACCTCCACGTCAATGATGACCAAACCTACGCACGGCCACCAATCTCTCACCCTTGGAAGAAGGCTTGGCCAGTGTCTGAACACACAGGGTGGTACTGCTCTGTGTTTATACGTAGTGTTTTTCATAGTTCTGTATAGCTCAATTTTCTGTATTAATAACAAATTCTTATAAATATGCCATGTAATAATTTTATATATTCATGAGTTTCACAAACATTGAGTGAGCATCCCTTCCTACGTGCCCTGCCATAGGTGGGGCATACAGGGATGAGTGAGACTTTTCCTGCCCCCAAGGTACATGAAATAAGAAAATGACATAAGGAAGGTGTTGGCAACTACCCGAAAGCCAAAGCTCAGGGCGTCGCCTGTTTTTGTCCACCCTGCTAACTGAGAATATGAAGAATTACAGATGAGAAGGGTATGTGAAAGAGATGCATGTGACTTGCAAAGCCTACAGTAGCTACTATCTGGCCCTTCACAGTCAAAGTTCGTTGACCCTGGACACAAGGACTGTAATGCAAGGTAGAACTTTGAATGTTTACCTCCATTGAAGTCCTACCAGGAATGGTCAAAATGCTATAGGGTTCCAGACGGGGCAGCTGCTACTTCTGAATTCCATCCTTCGTCCAACTGACACTTTTTTTTTTTTTTTTGCGGTATGCGGGCCTCTCACTGCTGCGGCCTCTCCCGTTGCGGAGCACAGGCTGCGGACGCGCAGGCTGCGGACGCGCAGGCTCAGCGGCCATGGCTCACGGGCCCAGCCGCTCCGCGGCATGTGGGATCTTCCCAGACCGGGGCACGAACCCGCCTACCCTGCATCGGCAGGCGGACTCTCAACCACTGCGCCACCAGGGAAGCCCCAACTGACACTTTTTGACTCTCCTGGACAAAAATGAAACAACACAAGAACAAAAACAAGCACATTCTACAGAGTTTTTTAACTTCACTGAAACCTTTGGAAATTACAAATATGGCAATAGTTAAAGCCGTTTTATTCTTTGGGGATAGAAATCTCTTTACCTCTGAGAGCTGACACAGAAACCGTCAAAAAACAGAGAATTTCCTTTTGTTCTCTTGGAGTTTCCTAAAGCATCTCACATTTAATTAGTGGCATCGTTTGGTTGAGTTATCCATTTCTTCTAGCACATGCTGGGTGATCAGTTGTCTTCCTACGCTATCCAGAGCTGTCATGGGAAGCGTCCAGAGGAATAGCACAGTATTATTAATATTTTTCTCTACAATTCTCTGAACTGAATAGTAAATCCTCATAATTTTAAGTGCAAGAGACTGAAAAATGTGGAACGCTTCATGAATTTGCAGGTCATCCTTGCGCTGGGGCCAGTTTTAATAGTTCCAATTTTAGTATATGTGCTGTTACTCTTGACTAATGGGATCAAAGGAAGGATTTAGAATGGAGGAAGTGAACCTTCAAGAAAAGGTGGAATTTCAATGAAAGCAAATGGGAGAGAAGCGGTTTCAGGAGGAGGGAAAGGGAAGAGAGAGCAAACAACCCAGTCCGTGCCTCTCAAACCGTAACTGCACCCTGGAATCCCTGGGGAGCTTTTAAAACATATTGAGGCCAGACCATAAAATGGAAAACAAATGGGAACAAATACACCTAACTGTATCAAGTTGGAACATAAGCACCCAGAGAAAGAATTATTCCAAGTGACTTTTGAACTCAGTACTCTAACTAGATATCTCTAGCAGGAAATATTGTAAGGATGAAAAGAATTGCAAAGAAATCTTAAACTTCCCTCAGCAGTTTTATTAGTAGTCATGTGGCACTGTGATCTTGATACTATTTTATTTGTATGATGAGATAAAGCAGATTAGTAAATATGTTAATTTTATTAACGTTTGGTGAAAGAGATACAAATTAAAAAGTCAAAAATGTTGAGAAGGCTAAATTTTAACAGGAAATACTGATATGAATTCTAGTTTTTGATTTAAAGTGTGTGTGTGTATTTCTACTGAAAGAACCTAAACACGATGACATCCCAGTAGCCACGAGAAGGCTATGGCCACTTAGTTTCTCAATATCATTTAAAGAAATCAGTGCTTTTGGAGAACTGGCTGGTTCTAGGCCTGGGTCAAGGGAAGTTCAAGGTGAGAATAGGAACCTTATTGTGCCAGAAGGGAAAATAGTGTCAAAGGCTAATGAAATCATCAAAAGGTCAAATGCTACCAACTTGATAGCATTTCCATTAGGCAAATTTGGGACACTTTGAGAATGAAAAAGAATGACAAGTGTTATTGATTGTAAAATATGGAATAAATTCAGAAGTGCATAGTTACAGAAAAGAAAGAGAGACAGAGAGAGAAAAAAGAAAACCTTGCTCGCTACCACTGGAGGTGATTCCTATAAAAACTCTCTATTCTAAAAATGGGTAATTAAGCAGAAAGAATTAGCATTTACTCTGCCTTTATGATAAGAGATAGAGCTCATATCAAGTTGATGAGAAAATGTGTGGGTTTTTTGCCCCCTATGGGAGATTACCAGTTAAGAAATATAAAGGATGATAGAATTTTAAAAATGACCATTTAACTCTCATGCATCATGGGTGAGAATGTAAGATGGTACAGCCACTGTGGAAAATAATTTAGCATTTTCTTATAAAGTTAAACATACACTTACTAAACAATCCAGAAATACAACATATGCCACCTGGTGTGGTGTAAATACACACCTCCTATGAATTATACTTGCCTCAAAGCTTGATCTGAATCTAGTCTCTTTAGACTTAAATTTCAGTTTAGAACCAACTGGGAATAGATGTATAAGTTAAATAATGCCACAAAGAGACAATCAGACCAATACAGATTCTAGGCTATGCTATAAGACAGCCAGCCTGGTTGCTTTAAAATGTCAACATAACTTAAAAAATAAATAAATAAAAGGGAGAACAATAGACTAAAGAGTCTTAATAAGCAAGTGCAATGCATGAAAATTGATTGGATTCTGTTTTGAAAAAAGAACAAAAAATGAGATTTTTGAGACAATTGGGGAGATTTGAACATGGACTGGATATTGGGGAGTTGCTGTTATTTTCTTAGACCTGATAATGTTATTGTGTTTATGTAGGACAATGCCATTATTTTTGGATAGTTCCATGCTTAAATACTTCCAGGTAAAATGTTATGTCTGTAAATTATGTTCAAGTAGTTCAGCTATATATATCTATCTGTGTATCTATGTTATCTTTCTATGTATCTATCTGTGTTTATATATATCTATCATCTATCTATCATCTATTTCTCTATCAATCTATCTATCACATTGCAAAATATTCACGATTGTGATGGGTTCACAGATTTCCATATGTTATTCTCTCCACTCGTTCTTTTTTAAATTAATTAATTAATTTTTGGCTGAGTTGGGTCTTTGTTGCTGCACGCGGGCTTTCTCTAGTTGCGGTGAGCAGGGGCTACTCTTCGTTGCGGTGCGCGGGCTTCTCATTGCGGTGGCTTCTCTTGCTGTGGAGCACCAGCTCTAAGCGCGTGGGCTTCAGTAGTTGTGGCACGTGCGCTCAGTAGTTGTGGCTCGTGGGCTCTAGAGTGCAGCCTTAGTAGTTGTGGCGCATGGGCTTAGTTGCTCCGCAGCATGTGGTATCTTCCCAGACCAGGGCTCGAACCCGTGTCCCCTGCATTGGTAGGCGGATTCTTAACCACTGGGCCACCAGGGAAGTCCCTCTCCACTCTTCTTGATGTTGAAAAATTTTTATAACAAAAAGTAGAGGAAAAATTAATACCAGTTCCTACTCTAGACAAAATAAATCAGGATGTCTTGGGGACAGGAGTTAAGCTACAGCATTTTTTAGAAGCTCCCCAGATGATTTTTTCAAAAAACATAAAACAACCAATTTATTAGGCTCCTGGATTCTGTTGGTCAGGAATTCAGACAGGACAAAGAGGGGATAACTTGTCTCTGTTCCACGATGTCCAGGGCCTTGGCTGGGATATACTGGAACCTGGAGGCTGGGGTCATCCGGATGCATCTTCATGCGTGTCTGGCAGTTGAGCCTAGCTGTTGGTTGGAGTCTTAACTGGGCTGTCAGCCAGCACTCCTCTAGGTGGCCTCTCTACGTGGTGTCTCTGTATGGCCTCCAGGTGATTTTAATCTGAAGTCAGCATTTTCCCAAACTTGGACAGTCATAAGAATGATCTTAAGCATTTATTAAAATTCAGATTCTCCGGCCCTTTTCCTGGGTGTGGGATAGGGACTATTAATATTTACGGTGAAAAGCCACCCAAGTGATTGTAACAGAAAGGTGAGTTTGGAAAGCGCTGACCTAGTGCATCAGCCGTATTTTTCTCTTAAGGTCCCAGATCTGTCCAGACACCAAGTACCTGACACCACAGAAGAGGGTTCATGTCATTTTCTATTGCTTTGTTTCTGAAATGTTGTCCCACATTCTCCCTCTGATTTCTAGTTTATCTTGCTGCCTTGGACTCTGTCTTTCACTTGGCTGTGGTTTTGGTTCTTCCGTGGCTATGTGGCTTTTGTTGCTTTAGTTGAAACACTTGTCTCATTTGACTAAGCCCTTGGAACTTCTTACTCAAGGCATGATTATGTGGGTATAGAAATTGGATGAGTTTAAGATAAACTGGGAGAGAGAAAAATGAGGCCAGGTCAGACCAGGTCTTGAATGCTGGGTTGAGGAGTTTAGCCTTAAGTCAAACTTAATATGCAATGGTAATTCAGAGAGAGTTTCTTGATTAGGAGTGCAAAAGGATCAAGGATGTGGATTAAGAAAGGGAATCAGGGGCAGGGAGGACCTGGGGGCATGGAGAACAGGTTAGGGCCTAGGAGAAAAGTTATGGGGGGCATTTACCAAGAAGGCAGCAATCTCAGTGTTAAGGAGAAGGTGGATCTGGGATCCATCATTTTCAAATTCCTTACAGACCTCCATCATATTCTTTGGCATCACTGTTGGTGTATAAAATGGAATAAATATTTTATCTTTGAAGTAAAAAGATGACGCTGCTGACTTATAAGCTACCCTCTGAGTTGGTTCTAGGCTAGTCATGATGTATTTGAGGTGATCAAATGAGGTCATGACTCTGGTTCCCCTCTTGACCAAGGGAACTGAAACCGAACCAAACTTTGGATGTGTGGACCTTCACCTCAGTAGCATGATTTTCCAGCCAGCTGAGCCTACTATCGTAATCTAAAACTAAGGAAGAACTTCTCTAACCAAATTAGAGAAAAGGATGGTCTTCTGAGGAGATTCCCAATGGAATCTGTTGAGTGATTACTCAGATATACTGGTGTGTTTTTTGTTTTTGTTTCTTTTGCTAAAATTCTGCCTAAATTTAATGAAGGTATGGTTCCTGCTAGTTAGTTAGGAATAAGGAATAACTTGTAGATGAATCTAGGATAGGTCATCAAATTATAGGCCACAGCGGAATAGGGTCCAATGCCCGTTTCTGTAAACAAAGTTTTACTGGGGTGCAAACGTGCTCATTCTGATATGCCCTCTATGGCTGCTTCCAGCGACAGTGGCAGAGTGGAGTAGCTGCCACAGAGCCTTGGGTATTTACTATCTTTTCCTTCATAGAAAATGTTTATTGACCCCTGATCTAGGAGAATGACTTTCTCATCAACTGATGGCGTGATTCCGCACATTCAGGATATTGGAGGAAGGGCAATGAGAGGAATGCAAACATCTTTATCTATTTTTTCCTTTAAAGCCAGGAAAGTCTACTTGGCAGAAACAAAATTTGAGTCCCCTTTTGTGTGTATGTTCTTTGAAGTTTCCCTTCTTTTTCTCCCCCGGGTCCCCCCCGCCCCCCACCCTTCTTCGTAGTGATTTGTGGTACCAATGAAACCTGTGGGGTCTGGAACCAGACTGCCCATGCCCACAGCTCAGTGGCTCCACTGATTCCCTGTACACCTTGGGCAAGTCATTTGATTGCTTTGTGCTTCAGGTTCACCTATGATAATAGAACCTGCTGTCCAGGGGTGTTGGGAGGGTTACGTGAGATAATGCAAGGCATGGCTAGGACAGTAGCTGCCTACAAGCAATACTCTGTAAACATTAGCTCTTACTAGTGTCAATTTGACTTAGGGTCATCTACAGCCAACATTCCTTGCTGAGACTTCCAAGATTCTTCACGTCAGTGATAACTTATTTCAGGATAAGAACCTATCATCCATTTCAGGGCTGTCTGAAGTGTTTTTCCAAGCAGTTCTCAGAGTGTGGTCCCTGGACCAGCAGAATCAGCTTCACCTGGGAACTTACTAGAAACGTAAATTCTCAGGCCCCATCCAAGATTTACTGAATCAGAGACTCTGGGTGATGTGGTGACAAAGGTTTAACAACTGGTTTACCAGGGGAAGATATGTCCTAGAGTTTGCTGATTCCTGTGGTTTACATTCTCCCATTGTGACTGCTTTCAAGGTACCAAAGTGAAGTTATCGAATGCATTGTTATTGAGTTGGAAAGAGATACACACAATCATCTCTCCTGAGCTGATAGGGGAACCTGCTCTAGCATGCTACTGGCCCAGAGGGCTGTGTTTCAACAAGCTTTCTGCATGATTCGGATGCACGCTGGAATTTGACCACCATCGCCCTAAAGAGCTTAGTCTTCCAGAGATCCGGGGAGAAAGTGTGGCAGAGCTCCTGGGCTTTGACAGCAGAACATCTGCGTGCACATCCCACTCGGCCACTTCCTGACCTTAGGCAAATGCCTGGCGTGTACTTAAGCATAGCTGCATATCCGTTGTTATTATTATTACTCCAACTTCATTCCTACTGCAGTCAACCAACACCTTCTCAAACACTTAGAGGAGCTCTGAGGACTTTTCCTGCTGCCCAAGACCCCTTGGGTAAGCCAAGGATGATCCCATGTCTGCGTTTTGCAGGTAGAAGGGGAGAACTTTCCTGAGGACTTTGTCATATTGTCCGTTGTGTCTCACGGTGATTATGCAAAGTGGAAAATGGTTGTTACCCCCATTTTACATGATCATAAAAATAGCCGACATCGGTGTGGTGATTTGCAGAGCATTGTTGTAACACCACTAGGTTGAGGTCCAGGCTGTAGCTGGGCTGGAGGTTCATTTTGGTCCTATAATATCTGTATCTGAAATGACTCAGAAGGAGGTCTGGCAAATCTTTCTTTTTTGGCCGTGCCCCACGCAGCTTGTGGAACCTTAGTTCCCTGACCAGGGATTGAACTCACCCTTCCTGCATTGGAAGCGCAGAGTCTTAACCCCCGGACCACTGGGGAAGTCCAAATCCTTCTTGATAGTCCCAATTTGTACCACAGTCAAATAGCTGGGCTCCTGCTTGTAAGGGAGCCTAGAGGCCAGCGTGGTAAAGCTGAACTCTCATGAAACTTCCTTAACTTCTCTGAGTGTGCCCAGCCGCACCCCAGTGTTCACACCAGCATCTATGCTGGTCCCCCTCTGGGCTTCCTTTTTTGTTGATTGCCGGCCCAATGCCCACTTCCACTTCTTCCTTGTGAACAGAGCCCTGAATTTGTTCAGACACCAGGCAAAGACGTGCTTAGGGCAGGTGGGTCCCTCATGCATGAACTTTGACTCCAGAGCTGTCCAATAGAACTTTCTGTGAGGATGGAAACAGTCTATATCTGCACTGTCCCTTCTGGAGACCTCTGGCTGCCTGTGACTATAGAGCCCTTGAAATGTGGCTTGTGTGACTGAGCAACTGAATTTCTAATGCAGCATGTGGGATCTTACTTCCCCGACCAGGGACTGAACCCGCGCCCCCAAGTGGAAGCGTGGAGTCTTAACCACTGGACTGCCAGGGAAGTCCGTGAATTTCTAATTTTAACTGATTGTCATTTAACTCTCAATTGCTTAATGTGGCTGATGGCTACCGTGTCAGGTCGTACAAAGACTCCAAATCACGATAGTTTCGGTCCTCTTTGCCAGGTGTTGCCAGACATGGTCACCTGGCCCAATCCTGACGTCCAGACTCCGGTGAAAAGGGATGTGGGTGTCTGGGAAAGACTTTTGTCCCCACTAAAGGAGAGGGATGCACTGGGAAGCACCTGCCGCTCTCATGTCCTGCCCCGTCCCCCTCACACAATTTCCTCCCTGCCCTGTAGGTTGTCATGTGCAGTGTGAAGTTTGGTGTCTTGGGAACCCTCTTGTGACAATGAGAGGATGATATTAATAAATAAAGATGATACAAACTAACATTTATGGGGACTTCCCTGGAGGTCCAGTGGTTAAGACTCAGTGTTTTCACTGCCGAGGGTCCAGGTTCAATCCCTGGTCGGGGAACTAAGTCCCACAAGCCACGCGACCAGAAAAAACACAAAAAACCAAAAACAACCCCCACCCAACATTTATGTAGTGCTTATTACACATCAGGCCCTGGCCAAGCAGTTTACACATACTAATGTAATGCTAGCAAGACCCCTGGGAAGGAGGTACTGTGTCACCTCCAGTTTCACAGCGGAGAGAACTGAAGCTCAGAGAAGTTACCTTGCCAGAAGTCCCACATCCAAGAAGCACCAAAGCTGGGATTTGAACCCAGGGACACTGACGGTAGAGGCTGTGCCCCTCACTGTGGCACCATCCTGCATTTCCAGAACCGAGAGAACGGCATAACCCTAAAACCACCAATTCCCTAGACTTCTTGGTATGTGAGACGAATACACGTCCTTATGTTTAAGCCACTTTAGGTTGGTTTCCTGTGACTTGCAGCCTCAGACATCCTAACTGATACTGTATCTTTGAGTTGGTCTCCTTCATCTGGAGTTCCCGACCACGCTGGCCCACTTTATCACACCTCCACCAGGGCTGATTCACAGCTGACACGGATTAGGAAACCATCACAGTGTCAGGGAAGAACAATCCTTCTAAGGCCTGGGAGCACTGATGTCAAAATATCTAGATAGAGATGCTCATGGGGGAATTCCATCCGTGCTTACCCTGGAGCTTATATTACAGCAAAACTCTGTCTTTCAGCTTCTGCCCTAATCTCTGATTCTGATAAATGAAGCTTGTCCAGAGGTAATGTGCAAAAGATAAACTCAGAGAGATAGGGAGACTTGAAAAACATGCATATAAGTCTGCAGCACAAATTCTTCAAGTCTGTTCATTACATTCTCATCATGGAGTCAACGTCTGGGTTCCCCCGTCTCCCAAGTCCTCTTCTGTGACTAAGAATTCAGGCCAATTTGAAGCTGTATTTCACTGATCATAAGTAGGGTGTTTGTCTCTCCAGGCTGATGAAAATGTGGAAAGCTATGAATGTTCAATTCATTCAGTTAGAAGTAAACATGGGCTTAAGGGAATAATGCTGAGACTCTCTTCTCCAAGACAGCGTGTGACACATTGAGCAGACGCCCATTCACAGGTGGAGCAGGAAATCCCCTTCCATCCCCAGAGCCATCCTCCTTCCTTCCCTGCTGCTGGGTGGCTCCACCTTCTCCATTGCCTTTCTCCACACTGCCCCAACCCTTGTAATAAAAAAGAATTTTACTACATCCCAGGACTAAGTAGAGCTAGGGCTGCAATGGCGGGACACACGGGATGGTCTGACAGGAGGAAAGAGCAAACCTAAGTGGCAGACAGTACTGGGTCCATTCTTCACCACTCTCTTTATTTGTCCCTTTACTTATTCAGCAAAGAATTCATGAGCACCTACTCTTAAAGCACCAGAGATAACAATGGTGGAAAAACTCTTCCTGGGAGAAAAAAGAAACCGCTGTAGGATCCCTCTGGGGTTTTATTTCTTAATCTTATTTCAGTGTTTGGTGTATCCAAAGACCCAACATTATATCAAGTCTGCAAGATAAATAGGTTAGGTTTTATTGTCTCATTTCACAGGAAGGTTGAGGTCAAGTAACTTTCTCACGGGATGTGAGTAATTGGCAGACGCAAGCTGCCCGAACCCACATCTTCCAACTCATTTCTTTTCTCCCAAGACACCTCACCCTGGGTGAGGGCCAGTCCCTGCCGGGTTCACTGCTCTGAAGCAGACCCTCAGAAGTTCTTCTTTAACCATGAGCCCCTCATTGTAGGGATGGGAGGGCCCCTGGCAGACTGTGCAATCCTGCCGGCTAGGCTTTGAAGTAAAAAAAATCTCGAGATCAAAGGAAATATTTGGTTGAACCCAGTCATTTGGACTTGATCTGCTAGGAACCTTAATTTAATTAGCAACATAAACTTTGTAAAGACTTCACTTTCTCATCTTGGTTTAACATATATCATTTTTTTAAATTTCTGAGTGACTTGGAACACATAAGGGGAAAAAATGTAAAATATCTCATGTAAGACACAAACTTTGAAATACTTCGACCTCATGAGTATTTTTCAGTAGAACTGACCCAGATTTGTATAATTTTCATGCTACTGCGAGTAAGAAGTTAGAGTGGGAAATATTTTGGACTGAATTATCTAGTTGTGTTACAGAAAGGCAACCTTTCCAGATTCTTTGATGTTTGAAATCATAGCATTTTAGGAAGGAGAGTACTAGCAATGTGGCATATTCTATAGGTCAGGTGCTTTATATATGATGAAAGAGTTCAGTCCTTATAAGAACCTGTGACATAGGTATTCCTCTCTCTAGATGACAGAAGAAATCAAGTGACATTCCCGTGGACACACAGCTTGGATGCCTGGAGCTAAGGTTTGATGCCGGCAAACTCCGAGCCCTGGTCTGTGTTCATAGTTTACTATGTATTTAGAGCTGCCTTTAGACCTTCAGAAATCATCTGGTTCACTTCCTCCTTTTACATCAGAGCTGAAGAAATTAGGTCCTGAAACATAAATCCCTGATGGAGCGCAGACAAAACCCAGCCACTAGCTCTCTAGAGGGTGGTCTTCTCTTTTCGCACCTCTGCAGATGGTAAAGAATTGCGAAAAGTTGTGCTGAGTGGATGCAACCACCTCTGGGATCCTTGAGGAAATTCTTCCATTTCAGGATGTTTGACTGACAGGGTATTCATGGCCCAAGAGAACGGTCTCCTTATTTCTATTCATGTACGGTGTGTGTGTGTAAGCTATGCATCCACCCTCCTCTGTGGGAAGGCATTCATTTTAGAGACGTGTCTGCCTTAAGCATTTTTTTCCAGGGGGGAATACACGTGGAAGTGGAGATGCCTCTGGCCAAGATTTCTGCCCGGATCCATTTCATGCTAAACCTATTGTTTGCTGTTACGTAGACATGGTCAGGATTTGGAGGCCGTCATTTGAGTTCATCAAATCCCACAATTGGAGGTTTCCAGTGACTCTGGAAATAAATTACATGGCTAGATCTTGAGCGAGAATTGGTACCTACTGCTCATACTTTTTTCTTTTCAATTTCACCTGCTAACAGAAAACAGGAGAGTGATTGTGTGACTGCTAGTACTGATGATGTGAATTCTTTTTTTTCTTAATAAGGCCAGGCTCTTTAGAAAGACAGAAAGAAAGAGGGAAAGAAGGAAGGAGGAAGGAAGGAAGGAAGTGACGAGCTACATTTGAGAAACTCTCAACAGACGGACCAATCTCTCCCCCTTACTCAAGAATAGTCAGACTCCCTCTAGAATAGTCTCCATTGACTTACCCTAAAGTGACCTCCATGGACTCTTTTTCAACAGTCTGAAACGTAAACTTGCATGACTTGGCTGGAGGTTACAGCAATCCAATATTATTTGTACCCTCGCCCCCTCCTTCTTATTCCTGCCCCGATCCTGCCACCACCAGCATTTCTTTAGCTGGGAAAAATGTAAAGCTTCTTACCGGAATTTGCTGCATGTGGTTAAAATCCCCAGGTAACATGTGAGCCTGGCATAAAGAATCAGTTTTGTTTGAGAACCACGTTCAGAATAATAAGTGACAATGAGATAAATTCCTTCATACGGAGGCTCCTAATTCCTGTCACCTAATGATTTCCCTGAAATCGATTTGAAATTCAGAATCTAGGAACAGTTTGCAAAAACAGATTGTATGTCATTTGTGCTGAGAACTATTTCAAATCTGGGTTCCCGTGTAAGAGGAAATATGGAAGGAATGGGGGATCGTACTCCAAACTGTGTGCAACATTTTAATGCATTTTTAAAGGAATCCTGAAGATAGTGGCTAAAATGAGCTGATGATTGTTGGAGCTGAGTGATGGATACATAGGGCATTATTATTCTTTCCACCATGCTGTTGTGCATGTTTGGAACTTTCCTTACAAAAAAAAACCCCAAAAACAAAATAACAAAAAAGGAAAAAAGAGAAAGAAAACAGTGGCCAAGAGAAATGATCATGGTCCTTGTATTGGACTGCTGTCAGCTTGCAAGAGTCTTCAAGGGGACCTTAACAGAAGCACGGATTCCATTTAGTTCCAACTCATCTTTTAAAGAGACTTTAAAAAGAATGTTTTCTTGGAACTTTAAAAGCACACTCAAAAACTATTTCAACACAATCCAGCCTGGGAGGGGTCAGAGATGGCAGGAGTACAAGATGGTTGAGAAAGTCTATGACATATCGTTAGCGGCTGGTTGAGATAGTTTCCAAGCAGAAACAGAAAGGGAAGATTAGAAAAATAGACTAAAACCAGTGATCCCGCGATTAGTCACGTGGCTGCTACATACTCGACTTTACCTAGGGCCGGAAGAGAGTACTTCCGTTCTAGGGTCTTAATTATCATAATTACTACAGGTCTGGCTCTTTTGTGTGACTCCGTGTCCCACCCCTTCCAGACAAGCAGAAGGTACAGTCATGCTTTAAGGCAAATTGTTCTCTGGTTCAGATTTTCCAGTGGAAAAAGGAATGTATATTAGGCAGATTATTTTACCTTTGCTGTCATGCCAGGGTACGCTTCCTAGACTAGTTAATTCCCCTCCTGCAGGACTGGCAGCTCCCAGCCGTCAGCTGGCGAAGCGGGATCCCGGTATCTGCAGCCCCAAAGATTCCCCTTCCACCTGGGGTGGCGCCCAGCCGACCGAGCGCTCCGGTGCCCTGGGGGCTCAGAGGACTGGAACCGACTAGACGCTTGTGGGGCTCCCGGAGGCTGGCGAGTCCCATCGTGTCTGCTATCCTGTTGTCTCCAGGGATCACCCAAGGACTGGCCCCTCCGGTCATCTGTCTCGCGTGCTCCCCGCTGCTCTGTGGGTCTCTCCCAAGGACTTCTGACTCCGCTTGTGTTCCAGCTCTTCCCACAGCGCTGTCTGCATCCTGGTTACGAGCCGGATAATCTCTTCTGCATTCTCAGAGCCTTCAAAGGATGCTAACCCTACCTGAAATCTGGCTTTCTGTTCACTTTTCCACCTTCCACCGGCCAGGGTGGGGATTCAAGGTTATGTCAGTCTCCCCTCCTCCCCCCGCCCCTCCCCCAATCACTTGCAATCCATCACTCTTCTTTTTTGGAAAATATCCTCTGTCTGTTTGGTGCCTGACATTGTGTGATTCCTCTCCCTTTCCTCCTGACTGCCCCTATGGGGTGGCCTGGTGACTGCTCCCTCCCACCTCCCCAGTTCAATTAAGATGTGAGTGTGTGTGTGTGTGTGTGTGTGTGTGTATCTATATAGTGTCAAGACCCCGGCTGCAATATCTGATGACTTGGATTCTAATTTCCGCCTTGTGCTCGCTAGTTTGTGTGACTTTTGGCCAAGTGACTGAGTGTTTTTAGGGTTACGAACTCCTCTCTAAAATGCAGATAACAGTAATTCCTGGAGCATCTGGTTGTCGAAAGGATGGAATGAGAAGATCCAAGTAAAGTGATTGGCACATTTCAGGCATAACTCAAGAATTATTAACTATTATATCTGGCTGCTTCTCTTCCTTCCCAAGTCCACCAGCATCTGGGGAAACTTCAGTGTTCCTTGGAACAACCTAAGCTGTTTCCCACCAGAGATTCCCTGCTTTCTGCCGCATGCCCATCCCACATCCTAATGACAACGTCCTGGTCTACGTGTCCCCCCTTCACCGCCCGTGTCACTGCCTTCTTATCCATCACATCCTCGTCTTTCTGTGTCACTAGCTGGAACCTTCAGCCTTGGTCAGATGGCTTACATTCCCTGCAACCTACACGGGCTGTGATGTGTATGTTATTCACCTTGTATGAGAGTCCTGTTTATTCTAAGGTTGTACTTTCATAGTTCTTCCATTAAAAGGCTGAATACGGGGCTAACCCACTCCCTATGTGAAGAATCTTATCCTTTGCCTCTCAGCTGGAGATTGGGCCTTAGGCCAGTAATGGCCTTGATCCCAGGGGGTGATCCGTCTAGGACACTGGCTTGGTGGGGAGGCAGGATGGTACCCTTCACCTGATAATCACTCAGTAGCTGGGACACCAGGAGGTGGTCTTCATCATCTGAATTCATTGTCTGAGCTCCAGTGAGGAATGGGACAGGACCTCTGAGCCCTGGGACAAACCCAGCTATGCTTCTCTGCTTCCTTGACTTTCTTTGATTTCCCTTAAATTTTTCTTTGGTAATTTCAGAAATTCCAGTCTGACTCAACCCTGCTGAGTCACAGCAAGCATAAGAGATTCTGTCCTAGCGTGAGCCAGACCTGGAAGGTGACACTGCTCTTTGGGAGGCAACATAGGGACGGTAGAGGGAATAGGACCAAGGGCTTCCTAAGGCATTCTGAGCGATCTTGGCGCAGAGAACCAGCAAGCGAATGATCTCCCTGTGCCAGGGACGTGGGGAGCCAGGAAAGTTGGGGAGAATGTTTAGCTGGGCTTGATCTTTCCCATATCCTGAGAGGCGGCTGGCCCTTTTTCAGCGATGCAATGGGGAGGAAGGGAGAAGAAACTCTCATGGATACTGAGAAATTAGAACATGACAAGGTACTTGTACCACATGGCTTGAGGTTTTATGAAGTCCCAGAGCATCAGACACATTTCTATCCAAAATACAGAAAAGGCACCCAAAAGCCAACTTCTGATTGACCCTGACCTTGGAGGATTTCTGCACTCTACTCCTTTTGGTGGATAATTAAGAATAAAATAGAACTGTACAATATTTAAAAGAGACCACAGTAGCCCCCCCCTTATCCATGGGGATACGTTCCAAGACCCCTAGTAGATGCCTGAAATCACAGATAATAACAAATCCGATATATTATGTTTTTTCTTATACCAGTGGACGGGTATGCTGGGCAAAGGGATGATTCATGTTCTTGGTGGGACAGGGTGGGACAGTGTGAGATTTCATCATGCTACTCAGAACGCTGCGCAATTTAAAATTTATGAATTGTTTACTTCTGGAATTTTCCTTGTAATAATTTTGGACCGCGGTTGACCTCAGGTAATTAAATCCATGGAAAGTGAAACCTCAGATAAGGGGAAACTACTGTATACAAGGAGCTGGGAGATCTGTCTCCCAAACCCTGTTCATCCACTGAAAGGCTATGTGATTTAGGACAAGATGCTTAACTTAGCTCTATATTTCCTGAGGTTTAAAATAACTGTTCATTTAAAAAAATCTCTTCCTTTAAGATGTCATGAAGAATAAGGGAACCTTTATGTCATACTTCGAGCAACTCAAGGGAGCAAGATGCTTTAAAAATGCCATCTGCTCTGTGAAGTTTTTAGGTAGTTGAGGAGTATAAAATGGACCAGGAATGAAAAAAGGACATATCTCTAGAAAGCATTAAGAGCTGTGCATGTAAAGAGAAATAAAAATAGTGTTTTATATTTGATAAAAAGTTGGAATAGCGGGGTTGGTTAGACAGCAAAAAAGGAAGCGAAAGGGAGAAAACAGAGGAAAAATTCTTTAAACCCTTACACGTAAGTTAAGTCTCTCTTCACTGCCATTCCCAGAATTCCATCCTACTGTTGTTGAGTTTGGTCATAAGTAATTACCTTCCTCGGGATGCAGTAGCAAAGTACCATAAACTAGGTGGCTTAACAACAGAATTATGGGCGCTGGAAGTCTGGGATCAGGGTTTGAGGGGGACTAGTTTCTTCTGTGGGCTCTGCGGGACGATGTGGGCCATCCTTCTCTCCTAGCCACTGTCCGCAATCCTTGGTGTTCCTAGCTTGTAGATCGATGACCCCGATCTCTGCCTCTTTAGTCACATGCCTCTTCTCTCCGTGTGTCTCAGTGGTGAAACCTCCTCTTCTTTTTTTTTTTTTTAATAAATTTATTTATTTATTTATTTTTGGCTGCGTTGGGTCTTCGTTGCTGCGCGCGGGCTTTCTCTAGTTGCGGCGAGTGGGGCCTACTCTTCGTTGCAGTGCACGGGCTTCTCATTGCGGTGGCTTCTCTTGTTGCAGAGCACGGGCTCTAGGCGCGCGGGCTCAGTAGTTGTGGCTCACGGGCTCTAGAGCGCAGGCTCAGTAGTCGTGGTGCACGGGCTTAGTTGCTCTGTGGCATGTGGGATCTTCCTGGACCAGGGCTCGAACCCGTGTCCCCTGCATCGGCAGGGGGATTCTTAACTATGCCACCAGGGAAGCCCCCCTCCTCTTCTTTTAAGGACAACAGTCCTACTGGATTAGGGTCCACCCTAATGACCTCATCTTAATTTGATCACATCTTCAAAGAACTACTTTCCCAATAAAGTCACATTCAAGTGTGTTGGGGAGTTAGGACTTCAACATATTATTTTGGGACAGGGGGACACAATTCAACATACAACGCTGACCAAGTTAAAACGAAATCTTCCCTTTGCCTGGGTGATTGAGGCACTGGTAACTTCTCTGTGTGGGTGAGGTGTCTGAGGGCGCTGTAGAGGGCAGGCAGGAAGCCCAGGGACTGAGCTGTAGGGACTTGAATTGTGCTGTACGTACTTTGATGGTGCCTTTGCTGTAGCTTTTTCCCAGGGTTCCATCATGCCCTCCACTAGCCCCGAGCCTCAGTTGTTCTTCTGCTCTCCGTCCACTAAATTTAGTTTTAGTTTAACAAATAAATCAAACACTTAAAAAAATGGAGTTAGTTAAATGAAAAAGTCAACTGTTTTTAAGAAATGGGTCAGAATACGTGCTTCTGGCCTCTTGCACTCCACTTCGTTTTCCTTGGTTCCATTTCCTGCAGCCACAAAGGAGCCCCTCTTGACCTTCTGAGGCAAAGGGACCACATCCCCCTGGAGATTAGGCCCTCACTCAGCTGGAGGCAGCTGGTGATGTCAGCTGCATTATGAAATTAAATGCCTTCTACTCCTAAATCTTATTTTAAAGCTTCTCTGAGTGCCCTAAATTTTCTTGTCTCTGTTTATCAGCAGGGGTGACGAGGGGGTGGGGAGAGGACAAAGGAGGAGGGAGGACGTTTTCAGCAGAGCCAGTGCAGTGCGACAATTACAAGACCCGCTGTTACCTCTGACCTGACCGTCTTGGTTCACATTCTCATGAAGCTTCATGTATATTAACCTTAGTACAGAGTCAATTCTGGATGCCCAGAGTGAGCGACTTTTTAGCTTCTGCTGCCAGAAAAATGGATTTTTTCCCCTTCAACAAAATGTGAAAAAGGTGGCCTTTCATTTTGTGAAAACAATATGCTTTTGACAATATTAGTGAAATGACTTGGTTTTATCCAAGTTGATGAAAGGTTTAGCGTTCATTCTGGTCTGCTTTGACTGCAGTGCTCCCTAGTGGACACTTTTATAATAAGGTTCTCATGGTTGATCACTTGACAGAAATAGAAGAATGCATTTTAACAAACTCATTGTTTTATAAAGTGGGTCCGTATTTCGTTTCTTCTTTTTTTTCCAACGAAAGTTCACTTCAATACATGACCAGACTGTGTATACGTATAATTCTCTGACTGTTCACATGAAATTCTCTACGCGTCCCCTCTTGCTTGTTGCAAGAGAGAAGGGAGAAGGAAGGGAGATGCAATGAAATAGGCACAGAAGGAAATGACCATAAGGACATTTTGAACTGTGGTTGGTAACGTGATACAGGTGCCTCAAAAGCTAAAATGCTGAAAATATGGCTATAGTGAAGCTTTAAAACTGAGATTAGGGCTTCCCTGGTGGCGCAGTGGTTGAGAGTCCGCCTGCTGATGCAGGGGACACGGGTTCGTGCCCCGGTCCGGGAAGAGCCCACATGCCGCAGAGCGGCTGGGCCCGTCAGCCACGGCCGCTGAGCCTGCGCGTCCGGAGCCTGTGCTCCGCAATGGGAGAGGCCACAACAGTGAGAGGCCCGCGTAAAAAAAAAAAAAAAAAAAAAAAACTGTGATTATCGTGACTAAACAATTTTAACAGAAGGATAAGGATGTGAATTCACACAGCCAGAGTTTGACCTCTATTTTCTGCCAGAGGGCTTGTAACAAGTGCGAGGGGAGGAAACGGCAGGTCCCCAGATAAAGGCCACTTTCTTGCTGCTTTGCATAAAGATATTCTGCCTGTGACATTACCCCCATTTTATTCGGCTAAGACCCGGATCTCCAGCTGCCCTGCTGGCTCCCTCTCTTTCTGGTCCATAAATGGGGAGGAGGTGAAGGCCCTGGCCTCCCTTCCTGGCTCTGTAGCTTCCAGGAGACTGCACGGCTGCAAAGCCAAGGGATTCAAGCAAGGATTGTCTTGTACAGGAAACAGATCTGGGGGTGGGCTTTCTCAAGTCTTCTCTAAAGCTATTGCAGAGATTCCCAGACTTTGAGATTTTACACACAAGCCAAAAATAAAAGAAAGTTTTAAATGGGGAATTAAAAAAAAGACTGCTAATTTAAAAAGTTTTCCCCAATGAAGGGCATTAAAAGTAATAATTAAATAACTATTATCCACATTAGTTCATAAAAGAGAGAACAATTATATACGAAAGGTAAGACATAATTATAGAAGGACATTTCTTCCGGTGGAAATTGTGTTTTCTATATATGTTATACATGTGTGTATGTGTATGCATAGACACACACACACACACACACACACACACACACACACACACACACACTTGCCCTTCCTTGCCTTTCATTTCACCATGGAACAGGGAAAAGTTTGTCCTGAACTGGCAGCTGTCTGTGAACTGGCTTTGGGGGACGGTATGGGAACTTTGCTCCTGAACTTTGCCCCTCCCTGGCATGATTTGGAGAGCACCTCCACTACCTGATTTCTTTGAAATTGGACTCAGGACCCACTGCTGTGTAAGGAGAGATGAACTGTGAGAGACAGAGTTTGCAGTCTAGGGCTACAGAACTTGTTCCCTGCTGGACTCTGCTTGCTGTGAAGGGCTTGCTTTGGGGCACATGTCCCCCAAAGTCAGTTCAGACTTCTGAGAACCTTGGGGGCCACAGGACCCAAAGACACTGCCTGGTTAATCCTAAAACGTGTGAAGCATCCCAGACAGATAGGCTGTGCTCACGCTCAGGGCCAAATCATCCTCATACACGGTAATCCTACCCTCAGGAATGCTCGCTCTCAAAAAGGAAATCCACGGACGCTTAGAATCAGCAATTTAGAGCCAGAGCAGGCCTAAAATCACGTAGTTGAATTTCCCCATATTATGAAGTCACTAATTCACCTGGAAGAGGCAAAGGACAAGCACAGATTCACTAAAATGCTCTTGGAGTGGCTGGCACTCCGTATGCACCACTGCCCAACATTGGAGCCTTGAACACGGAACAGCTCAAGGTGGTGGGTGCCTGGGCTGAGGTCTCCTGACACCTAGCCTCACTCCTAACCCCAACCCCCTGAGGTACAGCCTTTACCCCTGTGAGCCGAAGAAAAGGCAACAGCAGAGGACTTTCCTGAGAGCCTTCTCCCCCGGGCTTGTATCAGTTATTTTATAGCCTAAGCTTTCTCCTGTTGATGCCCAATCTTTTCATCCTTTCTTTAAAGCCATTATTTTACAAATATTTAATTGTTAGTTAAATTTTTTTCAAATTTTTTTTTTCAAATTTAGTTCCCTTTTCACAAGTATTGTTCCAAATGGGCCACAGTGTCCTAATGTTCAATTGACATTGAACATTTACACAATTCAGGCACTTTCCTATTCTGTCCATTTTGAGTGTCTGTGCATTGCATACTCCTCATATTTTTATTGGTTGTGTGTCCTTCCATTTGCCTTGTCTTATGCTGCCAACCTTTGAATTAGTTGTATATTTCAACTGTTTAACTCAGTTTGTTGATTTTGTTGGTGTCTCTGTCGTGAACCTAATGATGCCCCTTTCCCCACCCCCCAGAAAAGAGAAATGTTCACGTCCTATAGTCCCCGGAACATGTGACTGTTACCTTGTTTGGGAAAAGGGACTTTGCAGATCTAATTAAGTTAAGGATCTTCAGATGGACGACCATCTTGGATTATCTCAGTGGGTTCTATATCCAGTGACAAGTGTCCTCATCAAAGACACACGTGGGAGAGACACACGGAAAAGGTGATATGTAGATGGAAGCAGAGACTGGGATGCGGCCACAGGCCAGGGAATGCTGGCAGCTCCCAGAAGCTGGAAGAGGCAAGGAAAGGATTCTCCCCCAGAGCCTGCCGAGGGCGTGCGGCCCTGCCAGTACCTTAATTTTGGACTCTGGCCTCTAGAACTGGGAGAGAATACCTTTCTGTTGTTTTAAGCCACCAACTTTGTGGTCACCTGTTAAGGTAGCCACAGAAAACTAATATAGTCTGCTCTATTCTAAGACTATGTTCAACACATTTCCTATATAGTGCTAATCATTCACTATTCCCATATTTAATGCTATTTTCCAACTGTCGACATTTTACTGCACCTTGTAGGTCACTGATCTCAGTCCTTTGTGTATTCTAATCATTACTTTTTATGTGTCAACTTATGAGCTGTGTCTAGGGTTGGAGGAGGCTTCAGTTTCTCTCTATCAGTCAACAGAAAATAAATTGGTTTGTTTTCTGATCCGCAAATTTTGGAGCGGAAGTCTGGGAAACTTATAGAGTTGAATGGTTTGACAACTCAAAAGGAAATACATGTCCTGTGAAGGTATTTGTGAGCAATTACACTGATTACATTTTTGTAGCAGTTTAGTGTGGTTTGGAGCTAGACTTGCTGGGCTGGGATGCAGCTTTACCAGTTGATGGTGGGCAAGTTATCTGTCTTCTCTGGGTCTCGATTTCCTCATCTGGGAAATGCGTATGATGATGGGTAAGAACTGGGTACCAATTTACAGGGATTTTGGTGAGGATTAAGTTACACATTTAATCCTGTGTAAAGTTCTTAGAATACCACCAGAGGCATGCTGAGTGCCACAGAAATCTTAACTATTCATGTCTTTATACCTCAAACATCCAATTAGTGTGAAAGCACCTTAAAAACGGGAAAGGACTGAGTGTTCATAACCTTAAATTATTCCTTTAGACTAAGAGCATCAAGAAAGATCTCTTACAGACATACAGAACAGAATTGTAGTTGCCAAGGGGGAGGGGGTGGGAGAGGGATGGATTGGGAGTTTGGGATTAGCAGGATTATATTATATATAGCATGGATAAACAACAAGGTCCTACTGTAGAGCACAGGGAACTATATTCAATATCCTGTGATAAACCATGAATGGAAAAGAATGTACGTATATGTATAACTGAATCACTTTGCTGTACGGCAGAAATTAACACAACATTGTAAATCAACTATACTTCAATAAAATAAATTAAAAAAATAAAAGAGAGTGCCCCTAGGTACATAACCCTGTATACAACTGAAAATAAAGTTTTAAGCAGAATACACTTGCCTAGGCACAAACAAGGAATGATAGTCATGAAGTTAGTAGTAGTATTGCGCTTTGTGCTGTTGATGGTTGTTTTTACCAGGCAGCGTCATGACAAATGCCCTCCCTTATTAAACCAGCCAGGACTCTTTTCTTGGTCCTTTGCAGTATTCCTCCAATTTATTCCATCATTGCAATTCAAGGGCTAATAGATTAATCTCATTTAGCTCATTATGGTTACATGACTGCACTATTGTAAATATTCATGGAACCCATCCCCACAGGACTCAGTCTTTTCCCTCCAGCAGAATTCTGAGCACAGCCTTCTGCAGTCCCCAGACCTATGAAATTCCCATCGTCTACAGTAGTGGGCTCAAAGCTCTTTTGATCCTGCGTACAGTCCGTGGAGAAAAAAAATTCACAAGTCATATAAATAATACGCAAATACAATTATACTAAGCATAGGTACGTGATAAAGCACACAACAACAGGAAGCTTTAAAAGATAAATCTGTGCAGAAATAAAAAGTATTTCTAGATGTCTCGCTCATCATGTTGCTCAATCCCGCCATTACCTGTCACCTCCAGGCACGGTTTACTCTTAGGGCGAGGTTCCTCTTTAACAATAGTGGGTGCAAATCCTCATGACAGTGCATCTTCCTGGTGCCTTAAGGCTTTCTGTCCATAGTATTATAAGAGGTGAATTGATTACCGTTGCTTTTACCTAACGCTGAAGTAGAGATATATCTGCCCTGACATTTTCCTGTTCCTTGTCTGTGTTGGCTTTTTGTTCAGTATGCCATTTCTTCCTGGGAATCTATTTAAGCCACTTGTCCATTTTTTTGAGGGTTAATTAAACTAAACCATGAACTGTCTGCACTATAAAATGTGACAATAAATAGGAAGTGAAGAAACAAAGAGGAGGCCCTTTGGTTACCCACTCCACTTTGGGATAAACTTGTGCACTCATTGGCCGTCTGACACACAGGCTGAGCGAGGACATGAGTGTCCATTGCTCTATTTAATGCTGACAAAAGAGAAGACCCCATATGCTCTTGTTGCCTCCCACTTTGTGTACTTACAGGGTGAACGTGCATCTCTTTGGGGACCACTGTCTACAGATAAAGTCCAAACTGTTTAGCCCCACTTCCAAGGCCCTCCAAAACCTGGTCTCCACTGGTTTTTCCTGCTCAGATGGTCAGACAGCTGGGGCCATACTGTATGTACACAGTTAGACTTGTCTAAGTGGATTGCTCTCTGTCCCCTTCAAGTATCCCTCATTTTTGCCTCTAAAGTCCTTGAATCACCCTCCCCCTGTTCAAGTAGACAATTCTACCTTTCCAAGAAAACTTGGGCCGGATCTCACCTCTCCACGAAGTCTTTCCTTACAACCTCAAGACTGCAGCGAGGACTCCTCTCTCTGACTCTGGAAATAACCTTTTGGGAATTAGTCAAACTGCCTGCTGAGTTATCTTCTATTATTGTCTTTAACTGTTATTGAGACTTTTATTATTATTATTCTAGTTCTACGTGCTTCTGTCTTATCTCCCCAACTGGACTGGTAATTCCTTGATGATGAGCCTGTGTTTTATCTTTTTTTTTTTTTAGTTAACTTAAAAATAATCAACGTAATATGTGCACATAATTTACGATGTCACAAGTAGGAAAAAGTTTATAATGAAAAATACCATTTTTCTACTCACTCATCTTTCTTTTCATGTTCCTTACAGGAATTTCCTTTCAAGTCTTATTTGGTTCTCCTGGCAAATTCCTCCCTGTATCATTGCCCTTTCTCTAGGTCTCGAATTGTCACTTATAGGCTATCTATTGAATTTCTTCTAAGGAATATAAACATAGGGTATTCTTCTCCCCATCTATTCCTCCCCCTTTTCAACCTTGCATTTTCCTAATAAATCACAATTTGTTGTGAAATTATTTTCACATACATACATAGTTATGACTATATAACTGAGCCAAGTAGAGTATATGAGCTCATTTTTTTCCCCAAACTTCTGTTGTCTCTGAAACTGTCATTACATTTTATTTCCAAATGCTCTCATAGAACTAAAAAGTGTCTGTCAGTATTATTTTCCAAATTCTCAAATGCATCATATAATCTTTTGGTTCAGGTTTTGCTGGGAGAACTTCCTCCTCTAGATTTTAATTCAATCGATCTAATCTAGACCAGTTGTGGACTGAATTGGCGGCACTGTTGCTCTACTGGGACTTCCCTTGGATGCTCTCCTATGTTGAACATCCTCCTTTCTTGATTCCATGTCTCACTTCTCCTTGGTGTTGGTCCTCATTCTGACGGGGTCCTTAAAAGTCTGCAAATGTCTATTCCACTCTTACTTTTGGTGCATAGATTGGCTGGGTAGAAAATCCTAGACTGAGAACAATTTTCCTTTAGAATTTAAAAAGTTTTATCTCTCACTTCTGGTGTTTCCATTCTTATTCCTGATTCCATTTGCTTCTTTCCTCTCTGAAAGGCTCTGGCATCTTCTCTTTATCATTGGGGAATTTCAAGATAGTCGGCTCTGTTGTGATATTTTCATACATTGTGCTTGGCCCTCAGTGTGCCTTTTTTATTTGGAGACTTGTGATCCTCAGTTCTGGGGAAAATTTTTCTATAAACTCTTCGACAATTTCTTCCTTTCTGTTCTTTTTCTGGAATTTCAGAAATGTTGGACCTCTTGTTCCATACCTATCTTCCTTTTCTTTCCTAGTTTCTATTGCTTAATATTTTTGTTTTACTTTCTAGAATTTGCTCCATATTATATTTTAATCTTCTATTAAAATTTATATCTTGGGGGCTTCCCTGGTGGCGCAGTGGTTGAGAGTCCGCCTGCCGATGCAGGGGACGCGGGTTCCTGCCCCGGTCCAGGAAGATCCCACATGCCGTGGAGCGGCTGGGCCCGTGAGCCATGGCCGCTGATCCTGCACGCCCGGAGCCTGTGCTCCGCAACGGGAGAGGCCACAACAGTGAGAGGCCCGCGTACCACAAAAGAAAAAAAAAAATTATATCTTGGCTATAATTTTTTTTTAATTCTCAGGAAATCTTTCTTGCTCTTTGATGCTTGTTTCATATCTTCCTGTTCTTATTTTATGAACAAACTCTGTTCTCTAATAGCTCTGATGTGGGAATTCCCTGGCAGTCCAGTGATTAGGTCACTTTCACTGCAGGGTGCCTGGGTTCAATCCCTGGTCTGGGAACTAAGATCCTGCAAGTCGTGCAGCGTGGCCAAGAACAAACAAACAAACAAACAAACAAACAAACAAAAACAGCTCTGATGGTATACACACACACGCACACGCACACACACGCACATGCACACGCACACACACACACACACACACGTACTCGTGCACGCCCACACACACATCTGTTTCCTGCATCATCTCTATTTCCCTTGGAGTCCTTCCTATCACTCTCCTCTAAGTTGTGTTACAAATTTTCTTAAATACCCGGTAATCCTTGGTTGTCCTTTTGTAATTTAGACTAAGAGACTTGAAAGCAATTTACAGCTCTCTGTGTGGGCAGAGCTGTGGGCAAGCGGGCTTCACAATGGTGTCAAACTAAAATTTTGGCTAGAGAGCCAACTGGCCTTTTCATTAGGGAGCCATTTCTCCAGAGAAGACTCCTATCTCCTAGTGAAGGGTATTTTATGGCTGCAGGAAAAGACAGGTAACACGTTCTGGAAAACGTTTCTGGCATCAGGTTGTGGGAAATGGGCTGGGTATTCTACTATCATTGGGCCAACTCTCAGTTAATTCCCCCACTTTCAGGCCTGTTGCCTCATTCTCCTTCTGTGCTCATCAGTAACCACTAGGCTGGTGCTTCTTGGAGCCAGTTTCTCTAGAGCATGTTTCCAGTCCAGGCTCGGGGCAGGGAGCTTGGATGTTGTTGCCTCTGTTGAATGGTTGGGAGGGAAGCTGGGGCTGCATTTGTTCTACGCAGAGACTGTCAATCACCCCCCTGCACTTCCCGTCTGCCTTTGGGTATCTCCCACCTCGAAGTTGTGGCTCTTTGAAGGTTCTATAAGGTAAGCTGGCTTTCCAATACTTCTGGAAAAGAATTACAGTGTAAACCACTTTCTTTTTCATTCAAGGGACCAGCTGAAGAATTATTGTTATGAATTGTGTGACGGGGTGGAATTGGTGATGCTTGATCTGGGCTGAAAGAATCAGCAGGAGCTGCAGGTCAGAATCTACATGACTCAGCAAGCTGGCTGTTAACAGGCACGCATTAAAAGCTGTATTAAGAACACTAAGTTGTCACCAGGTGGAAAGTACATTTGTATTCTTTGGGACATTAGAATGCATTCTTGCAGAAACATCAAGGGGATGTAAAAATAATTTTAATTTGGCACCAGACAGACATTGCTTTGTTACTGTGCCCTAGGACCAGTAGGGGAGTATGTACTTTCCCTTCCTTGATGCCGAGAACATAAGTGAAGAGCACAAAATTATTTAACGGAATGGCATTTTAAAATCAGAGTATCTCAGGTTAAGTAATTTGGTTTCATTAAAGGCACTTAGCAGTCAAAGAAATGTGCGCCTTCTGACTAACAGGCTGTAAAGGCAGAGTAGCAGCATCAAGGAGATTAACACTAGCTGTTCGAGAAATGACTCTCGAGCATGTGCATCCCATGGACGGCACTTCACCATACTTTCCATCGCTCTCCGTGTAAAAGATGCCTTAGTCTCTATATTAGACTCTAAATCTCATTTTAAACCTCTCTATGATGCTAACACTTCCTAATGCAAATTAGATAAAGCCTAAGTATGTTTTTATCATGAATACGGTAGGTAAAGTGGATGAATGGGAACGATCAATGATACTAATAACTTAACATTTATTCATTGCTTAATATACACCACACTTGAGGCTAAGCGTTTTATAGGTAT
This sequence comes from Orcinus orca, assembly GCF_937001465.1. NCBI lineage: Eukaryota > Metazoa > Chordata > Mammalia > Artiodactyla > Delphinidae > Orcinus > Orcinus orca. The sequence continues at coordinate 170,620,894 of NC_064561.1, read as the reverse complement.
TTGTTCACTTATTCTTACAACCACCATATAAGATATTGTGTCAGTCAATTTAGATTAAGTTATGCTGCAGTAGAAAAGAGCCCTCAGATCTCAGAGGATTATGACAGCACTCGCTTATTTTTTATTCACATGACATGTCCATTGTGACATGTGCATCACTAGAGACCCAGAGATTAGAGCAGCATCTGGGTGGGTGTTGGTAGTCTCAGGTGATGAGAGAGGAGAGATGGTAAACCATGAGCTGGTTCTTAAAACTTCTATTCAGAAGCGATACATGTCACTTCTCCCCTCCATTCAATGGCCAAAGCGAGTCACGTGGTCACTCCTGACCTCTGTGTCAGGGAGGTTTTATTCTATTTCATGGAGACACATCTCAAATCACGTGGCCGTGCCTGCTATCAGTGGGTAGGGAAGTCCAATTCCCCCATCAGGAAGAGCAGCACATATTTTGAGGAATACAACCTACCATAGACAAAACAAAACCAGAAAAACAAAACAAAAACACAATATCGAGGGCTTAATAATGCAGAAATGTTAGAATCAAACCCTGTATGCTACTTTTTTAAAAAGAGAAAGAATTAAATTTCCCCTGTATGTTATTATTCTAGGAGGTAGTTGGGAAAGAAAAAGAAAATATTAAGATATTATCTATGAGGAATAACACCAAGAGCGTTCTTTACAAAAGGGCCAATCTAATGTTATTTCTACAAATTAAATTCAGGTTCTAAAATCTCCATTTCAGACAGCTTAGGTGGTCTCAAAGAGGATCCTGTTTCACCCTGGAGATTCTGTAGTGTTTTACATTCATCATGTGACTGTGAAACTTGCCAAATTTGAGAAATAGCTGAGGCAGTTAAGTGTTATTGTTTTAAAGGGAAATAATTTTATTTTATTTATTTATTTTTGTTTTAAAGGGAAAATGATTTTCAAAGGAAATAATTTCACCTTGTCAGAAGCATATCTTAAACTCTTGGGTACCTAGCCAATCTTTGCCTTTTATTTCCTTTCTCGTGGTTACATAAAGTCTTATCTGTCAAGTGAGTGCTTTTCAAGACCAATAAGTTCATACACATCCCAATACTAGAAATTTTTTTCTAGTTTATTTGAATGTTCATTAAAAAGTCACCATTTCTCTGCGTTTAGCATTTATCACACCATAGTAATTAGCTAACCAGGTGACAGTGTTTTCTTGGTACGAGCCTGCCACCTTGTGGTCATTTGGAAAACCAGAGTTGGCAAAACAAGTGCTCTGCAGTACTTTTCCTTCAATAAGTATTTTTTAACCTCCTAATGTGTACCAAGTGATGTCCTAGATACTCAGCTTGTGACAGTGAATGAAATGGACAAGAATCTCTACCCTCCTGGAGCTTATGTTTTGAAGCACAAAGACTTGCGTATATAAGTTAAAATTTGGAAATGTGACCCTCTTTCATAACCTGCTAACCTGATATCCTACCGGCATGTGTGCCCATCTTCTCTACGATTCTTCCTGCTGTACGTGAGCAAAATATCCCTATTGCTGTAAAGGTCAGCTCGTCCCCTTTTTATTCTCTGGATCCAAATACTTCTTGCCCTCCCAAGGACTCAAGGACTTTTCATCTGTAATCAACCCCTTGTTCTCCTACTTTCTCAGTTTTCCTCCTTTCTACATTTCCCTCAACATACGCATGCCCCAAAAACTGCCGTTAAAAAAAAACCTTTCCCGAACTGCAAATTCTCTCTAGCTAATGCTGCATTTCTCTGCTTCCTATCACAATAAAACTTCTCAAAATTTTGTTTCTATCTCTTGTGCCTGCAAGAACCTCACCCGCCTTGTTTATTGCTGAATTCTCAGCACTCTGGCAGAGTTCCTGGCATTTAGTAGTTGCTTGATAAGTGTTCAGTTTGCATATGAATTCATATTTCAAGAATGGCGACTCCCACCCGACCCTGGTCTCTGGGTAATCTGGTATATGGAACATAGAAGTAGAAAAGGCATTGAATTGATGAAGATCTTGCTTAGCACTTGGGAAGATGCTTTAACCTTATGGCTTCCCAATTTGTAAAATGAGGGACTGTAATACATTGCCGATGACAATTACATATCAGCCTTGGGTATGATCTAATTGGCAGTGGGATCTTGGGTATAGTATTGCAATGGATTTTTTGGCCAGGAAAAGAATGCTGTGATTCACTGATATTGATTGATTAACGATGCCCACTTGGACGCGGAAGGCAGTGTTGGCTGTGCATTCCTGGGGCACATGGTTTCCTTCAGCTCTAAAGGAAACCACGTGATTTTAAAAGACAGATTGTCAAAACGTTGTTGTTTTAACTGCATTTTAGATCTGAACTAGACTTAAACCTTTGAGCAGTTCTCAACTTTTAATGATAGGGTAAGAATTCAATTCAGACGCAAAATGATAAACTGCAATCTCCAGGAATAAATCTAAGATGAATGGAAAGGGATCTGCATCTATTTATTTAACCAGTGTTCATCTGATATCCTATATCTCGAAAGAAAAGCACTTTATTGTATATTAAAAATGTTCCTTTCAGAAAAATGTCCCACACTGTCTGGTATTTATTATGCCTATTATTTTATTTCCCCAGATGCGTTATCTTTTCTTCTATTTGGCTGGCTTCATTTGCTTTCTTTTCTTCCATTTTGCTTCTTTACAAGGAGATAATTCCAGATTAGACTGACAAATATTTCAAGCTATATTTCAATTATGGGAACAATAAATGTGAAATTAATGAGATTAAGATAAAATAAACCTTAGAAGGGAGTGTAACCCCCCTTTTAATGAAAATCAGGATTAAATGCAAATTTTCATCACTTTATAGGTCACTCAGGCAGTCATAAATGTTTTGAGTGGATGAAAAAAACACCTGAATGGACATGGAGACTTAAAAGAATCTGTAGAGTTTATCTCAGTGAAAAGAAAATACAGTGACTGGTGATTTTAGCAGGAGGAAATTACTAATGATCTAGAGCAGGGGTGGGCAAACTGCAGCCCTTGTGTCAAAGCTGAGCTGCCAATGTGTTTTTTATTTTATTTTATTTTTTCAATAAATGGCTTACACATCTTTTTTTAATTTAATAAATTTACTTATTTAATTTTTGGCTGCATTGGGTCTTTGTTGCTGTGGGCGGGCTTTCTTTAGTTGCGGCGAGTGGGGGCTACTCTTCCTTGCGGTGCGCGGGCTTCTCATTGCGGTGGCTTCTCTTGTTGTGGAGCACGGGATCTAGGCGCGCAGGCTCAGTAGTTGTGGCTCGCGGGCTCTAGAGCGCAGGCTCAGTAGTTGTGCCGCAGGGGCTTAGTTGCTCCCTGGCATGTGGGGTCTTCCTGGCCCAGGGCTCGAACCCGTGTCCCCTGAATTGTCAATGTGTTTTTGTAAATAAAGTTTTATTGAGACACAGCCATGTCCATTTGTCGTTATGGTCTATGTGGCTGCTTTGCTGTGAAATGGCAGAGTCCCAGTGGCAGACAGAAATCTCATGGCTTGCAAAACCTAAAGTATTTACTACCTGGCCCTTTCTAGATTATAAGCTTCTCCATTAGATTGTATATTTTTGAAGGCAGGGATTCTAGGTTTAACTTCAGTTTGTAATTTCTCTTTAAAAAAGTATCAATCCCTTTGAGATTATCAGTTAATACCAACTTTAAAAAACAGAGTATAAAATACAAATTTATGCAGTGGGTGGTATTTTGTATCAGTAATTACGCCTGTCCTTTAGGCCAATCCTGATTTTTTTCAGCCATCAGAGAAAGGCTTGTGCCCTCTGTTTCTCTGCCCTCAGCTGGGTTTGTAGCAAGCCCCACCCGGAAGGGCGTTCTGCAGAGCAGGATATCAGGACCGTCACCCTCCAGCCTGGATCTGCTCCCAACATTCCCCAGGAGCCACTTATGGCATCTTTGAGGCCATCCAGCTGGTTGGCAGGAAACAACTGCCCTAAAAATTCTTCCCGGCCCAGGCCACCTCTTCCATCCTCAGGCTTTCAGCCTCTGGAGCAATTTTCAGGCCCTTGAGCAGATTTTAAGCAGCTGGCAGCAAGATGTGGGGTGTCCATTGCCAGACTCCCACGGCACCCCTTCCGGCAGACATCGGGGAACTCTCTACCTGTGCCAAAATACAAGCTAGGGGCTTAAGTTGAAAAGAAGAAAAAGAAAACCTTAAAATACAGATATTTTCTTATTATTTTTCTGCCAAAACAATACTTGAGAAGTCAATTTTTGCACTGCAGTGTTTGCTTAAACTTCACATGAAAATATCTAGTAAGCATTTAGTAAGAAGAAGCTAAGGGAGAGGGGTGAAGAGTTTCCTGATGGCCACCCCTAAGTCCCTGGGGAGTCTGGAGTCCCAGGTTGAAAACTTCTGCCTGAGACTCAAGGGGAGAGGTGGCATCAGAGCCTGGGGGTGAGCGTGGACACATATCTTGAGTAGACCTTGCTCCCGCAATGGACATTCTGCCCAGTCCAACGAGAGGCTCCCTGTTTCCTCCCTGTACCCTCCATCCACATGGAGAATCTGTCTATGTGCTCCAACACAGAGTTGCTGGTCTGGACCACATAATTTTTACTCTTTTCATAAAAATGCTTTAGCAGAATTATACTGAGATAGTTTCTGCAGTTTGCAGGTGGATATAATAAATGGCCTTATGAGAAAATTGCCGCATCTCCAGTAAAAGTCATTATCGAAAAGTTGTCCTTTGTGAAATTCAGCATCTTTTTTTTTTTTTTTTTTTTGGTACGCGGGCCTCTCACTGTTGTGGCCTCTCCCATTGCGGAGCACAGGCTCCGGACGCGCAGGCTCAGCGGCCATGGCTCACGGGCCCAGCCGCTCCGCAGCATGTGGGATCTTCCCGGACCGGGGCACGAACCCGTGTGCCCTGCATCGGCAGGCGGACTCTCAACCACTGCGCCACCAGGGAAGCCCAAATTCAGCATCTTTTACAGAAAAGGATAGAGTGATACATTCTTCTTAAAGTTGATTGCTAGGAAGAGTTGTCCCTTCTGACACACTTGAAATGTTTTCCCGTTTTAGAAAAATTAATAGCTTATAACATTTTGATTTTTTTCTCTTGGCTTCCAGGAAGCTTCGAGCTAAATTCTTTATGGAAACATAACGACATACTTCAGGTTTTCCGTTATAGCTATCTGAGCCCTCCCATCTTCCCTGATTCAATACTTAACTCTTGTTATTTTATCCCTTCCTTCATGGTCCTGTTGGTGGTGCTGTAAAATTAGCTTCTTTAGGACACATTTTGTGAGTGTGTTTTATGAGTTGGCTAAGGGCTTTAAATCCATTTTCTTATATGATTTTCAGAACAACCCAATGAAGCTGGTAATTTTCCCATTTTTCAGATGAAAAGACTAAGGCTAAAAGACAGGAAGGATTGTGTTCAAACTCATAAAGCTAGAAAGTGAAGGCAAAGTTCGGATTTGACACCATTATCATCTAAAAGCCAACCCTGTCAACCACTGAGATGGACAATCGCCCCTAGTCATACTCCAGTGGATTTCGACAGATGTCAAAGAGAATGGCTCTATAAAAATGGAATCAATTTTCCCATTGAACAATGATTAAAAGGATGAACAGTTAGAAGACTTTTATCCATAGAATTGATAGTAACATTTTCATAGGAGACTGTTACACCGAACGAAATGCAAGCAGTCAATCAACATTGGAAAAACAGAGTCTAATCTTGTCAGTAATTAAATATTGATATGTGCAGCTTAAAACCATTTTGCACCTATGAAAAGTTGTAAAAAGTTTTGGCACTGAATCTCTGGGGGGACGGGTTCTCTTAGGGTCTTTTGGTTGCACCAAATTTGTTTAATCTTATTGGAGAGCAAAAGTCAGAAAAATCAGCATAGCGTTGATTTATGGGTCCCATTTCCAGAAGCTGAAACTGAGGAAATATTTTATAAGATGAGGACTATGTGTTCAAAGCTGTCACAGCAGCATTATTAGGAGTAAAAAGAAAGAAAGGAGATAATTGATCTTCAATAGAAGATAAAATGCTTAAGTGATGTTTGATTCAGCAGCAATGCTGTGTACTAGAAGTTCGCTGGTATACTGAGGAAAACGTGAAAAGCAATGCTACATAGAAAACAGAACTTTGTGTTGATTATGAGTCCATCAATGCAAAAATTAAGTCAATACAAGGATGGAGTAGCAGGGCTGACTGTAGACTAAAACCTTCTTGTTCCTGCAATCACCTGAGAAGCTGGGGATGGGAGGCAGTCTTCTGCATTAGAAGTGGACTGGATTAGCGTACCCCAGAGACCCAGGCCCACAGCCAAAAGGGGAGTGACAGGGCTGTGGCCACATTCTTCATCCAAACTGAGCTACTCGTTCAGTGGTGAAGAAGCAGAGAGATGCAAGAAGCAGAAGTACGGTGTTAAAAGACAGAGTGTCAGGAAAGCTGATGAGAAAGCAGTTTCCAAGTAGTGATTTCTCAGCCTAGGTCTCCTGAGCAACGTACAAAATTATATATTCTGATTCTCAAAGTAATGAGCGTTCATTGCAGAAACATGCATTCAACATAGAACACAGTACTAGAAAGCTGAGCAACCCTCCGTCCCACCTCTGAAATGACACCAATTCCCAGCGAGAGCTACGATTAACAGTTTGGGCTAAAATCCTGCAGATGCTTCCCATGTATTGATATTTATTTATAGCATAATATAGGGACAAAGTACCCTCTATATTGTGCAGAAACTTCCTTTAGGCACCTAAGAAGTTGTTTTTGACATCTTTCCTTGTGTTTGATTTTGATCAGATGAATATTTTAATTACTACAATGAGATTGATTTTCTTTTTTGTCCCATGTCCTCCAGAAATGCTGATGCTTTAAGACGGGAACCATGATTTTCTTGTTGTGTCCAATACCCTGGTCCATCATTCATTTTCACAGATGGCTTTTGGGTGCCCTTAAAACTACTGACACAATAACTCTTTTCGTGGTTGGTTGGTTTGTTTCTGGATATCCTCAACTATTTATGCCAGCTCTTTCCTTACTACATTTTAAGTCTGGCTCTCTCATTTCTCACTATTTCATTTTTTTTTTGTTTCTTTGGGGAGAAATCATTCTTTCTGACATTGAGTTGAACTTAGCTGAGTAGGAGATTCCTGGGCTTGAGAAGCAAGAGGGTTAGGGCATCTGTTCAGGAGTCTTAGGGAGTGTATCCAAAGAGCAGAGTTAGGGAGATGTTGGAATTTGACAATATTTGCACTTGGAGAAGTAGGCAAAGCAGTATCGCTTTATTAATTTACAGCAAAAAGTGCATCCTCTGCATTCTGTTTGGCAATGTGCTTTTGCAATTACCAATTGATTTTGGGCACCATTTCTTGCATTGGAGTTAAAGTAAAAATATTTTCATTACCAGTAGGGGCTGATCTGAGAGAGAAGCAGGTGGTAACAAGAAATGGGGCTAGACCTAAGGTTCACACTATTTAACGCTGGAACCTCTGCAGTCTCATTTACTCAAAAAGGAAGCCATGTGAAAAAGTGTTCTACAACATTCTACATGCCATTGGAAAGTCACTTGTTACTTGAAGGGTTTAACTGGTGATTATGGGGGAAGGGAAGCCAAAGAATTAAGGACTATTCTCCCAAGACGAAGGTCTCCCTGTTCTAACCCCCTGCCCTGTGTCTGTAGAAACAGGTAAGCACTGCCTGAAAAAAAAGCCCTCCCTGGTTAGTGAGGCAAACACCCTTTGATCCCTGGTTTTTTGTATTTTCTTTTATTTATTTATTTATTTATACTGAAGTATAGTTGATATACAATACTGTGTTAGTTTCAAGTATACAGCACAGTGATTCAGTCACACACACACACACACATGCACACACACATGTATATATACATACATATACATATATATATATATATATATATATATTCTTTTTCAGTTTTTTCCTGTATAGGTTATTACAAAATATTGAGTATAGTTCCCTGTGCTCTACAGTAGGTCCTTGTTGTTTATCTGTTTTATATATAGTAGTGTGTATCTGTTAACCCCAACCTCCTAATTTATCCCTTCCCCCTTTTCCCCTTTGGTAACCATAAGTTTGTTTTCCATGTCTAGTTGTATGTATTTCCTTAACAGAAAATGCTGGTGAGTAGAAACAGTGCTTTGGGATTGAAAGGATAGGTGGGGAAATTCTGGTCTATGAAAGGGAGGAGTTGGGAATGAGAACTATTCAGGTGGAGGATAAGATTATTTTTTATCCACCTTTTATCTTGGGCAAAAATGTTCCCAATGTGGTACCAAGGCCAGGTTGCTCCTTGCATTTCAAGTCCAATGCTTCGTGGTAAGCACACGTTGGCTCCGGTTTCCAACTATCCTCTTACAGGACATAAAGAGGAGTGTGAAAAAGGGGACCAGGTAAGCTGTTTTCTTCCAGTTACTCAGCGTATAGTAACAGAGTGGAATTCATAATCCCGGATGGTAACCTTTGTCATTGCTCTGGAAGCCACCGCCTAGATCTACGTTCTAGCCAAAGAAGGTGGCAATGAAGGGCTCGGGGCACAATGCAGCCCCTGCTAAAAGGAAAATCTGTTACATCTTTGCATCTCCAGACCTGCTGCCTGCTACTGATACCCTGAAACCACAGCAAGAGGTGGTTCCCCAGGCAGCATGTGCTCTTCAGAAAAATCAAATTTTAAAACAAGGTTTCTCAACTCACCGTTATTGACATTTTGGGATGGATAATTGCCTGTTATGGGGCTGCTCTGTGTGCATTGTAGGATGTTTAGCAGCAACACTGATCTTTATTCATTAGATGCCAGTAGCATGTCTCCCCTTACAGTCTTTTCCCCCAAAGCCTGGAGATATTGTCACATGTCCTCTGGGATGCAGAAGAGCCCCTGCTTGAGAACCACTGATGGAAACAAAGTCCTTTCACTTGGCTATGGGAAGGGTGAGGTTGTAACACCAGGGGGAGGGTAGAAAAGGAGAAAGATGAGGTAAATATACAGATTTAAACATTTTCCTTTGATTAAAAATTATTAACATATTTAAGAAAGAAAACCTATCTGCTTCCATATGTAATATTGGCTGTCTGGCCTTTAGCTTGCAATCTGTAGAAGAGATCTTGTGAACGAATGATAGCAGTTCAGTCCTTCACCCAATACTTAGCTGTCGAGCTGAATTGATCAAATTCTCTACGTGGGTCTCTGCGGGTCTGCGTTAATGCAGTGGCCTTGAAAGGTGCTAGTCAAAAAGATGTCAAGCAAAGGTAGCTAGGGCAATACTGGGGTGACACTACTGTCACCATGCCTTTGCTTCACCCATGTTGGTCTACATGTTTTATTTGGGATCGTAATTCTCTTTTTACTGTTTAGGAGGAAAGGATGGGGAACTGGGAAGATGCTTAGCCTTGGTGGGTGATATGAGAGGTACCGAGAGCGGAGATGTGGGTGAGGTTTGGAGGTGAGATGAGGTCTATATAATAATCTATTACATATGTCTCAACTGACAATAGATACAATTTGAAAAGCTGAACACATATTGATGTTTTTGTAAACCTACTAATTTAGGTGGCAATGAGTCCATTACATTGCAAGCAATTCTACAGCAAATCATTTAGCAAAAATCAGTAGTCACTGAATCATTTATCTTTTTTTTCATTTATCTTTTTGATTAATATTTCCATAATGCAGGTTATGCCTCACTGAAGCAAAATATGTAGGCAATTGAAAATGACAGTGGAATTCATTTTACAACCCAGGAGGTCTAGCTTTATTATTAAAAAATTATTCATTCCTTTAGGAGTATAAAGCAATCTTTATTTTCAGGAGTATAATGTTGAAAGGTAATTACATTTGTCATAAATTGCACCTTTAACATCTACTCCCAAGTTCATTCGTCTATAATCTAAACAGCTAGTGACATCCACAATAGTTAATGTTAAAATTTTTCTCAACTCCAGAGCTTTAAATGCTTATTCATTAATTTCCTAAGTGTGTGTTAAAAAAAAAAAAAAACTTTCAAAAGAATGCACCTTAAAAATGTAAGACGTTAGATGAACAACTAAAAAGGAGACTAAAAACATAATCAAATTGGATTTTATGTAGTAATGTATTTGGATATAACATTTTGGGTACCATTTGATGTATGTCTATAAATTCTGGAAAAGTTTCCATTCTTAAGGTTAATAGCACTATCAGCCAGTTACATTATTTTATTAAAGAAGAATTCCTTTAAAAATCTTTTAAGTAAACAAATAAATCTGATGGAAGACAAAATTGATGAGACCCACAGTCTCACTGGTGTAAGCTTTTGCCTCCTGTTTCTATGATAACCTATGATCTATATTCTAATCACACCTTTAAAAGGCTTGTTTTCTCCATCATGAAAATTTAGCCAGTAGCACCGAAGACATTAAATTTTATGTCTCTTTTTGAAAAACTGAAAAAAGAGAAGATAGAAAGAAGATAACATCCAGAGGCTTATCATGCAAACACAATAGGAACATATATTTACTAATTTTGAGATGAGTTTACATGCCTGGAAGATCACAGGGATAAAAACTGAATGCTAAACGAAATAACTACACAGATACACTAACAGGTACACTCAGTACAGGTTTTGAGCATAAAATCGTAAGTGCTCATTTAATTTAATAGGGGAAAAACTTAGAGACGTACTCACGACAGTTAAAAAAAATTATAGCCCAGTAGTTTTCAACCTGGAGTGATTTTTACCTCCCAGGGGACATTTGACAATGTCTGGAGGCATTTTTGTCATCACAACTGGTGTTATTGTTGTTGGTGGTGATATGTGTGTGTGTTACTGGTAACTAGTGGATGGATAGAGGCCAACAGTGATGCTGAACAGCCTACAGTACACTGGACAGGTTCACCCCCATCCCCATTGGAAAATTATCTGCCCAAAACAGGAGGTTGAGAAACCCTACATCTAGCTTCATAGATAACGTGCTGGAAAGAGGGACGTATATGTAACATATTAAATTATTGAACATTTACGTTCAAATAAATAAAATGCTTTGGAGGAAACCCTAGTTGTAATTTGCTTCCCTGTTTTTGTACCATATTTACTTCTTTGTTATTTCATTTAAATGGCAAACAGAAAAAAGAAAAAATGAAAAAGACAGCAAAATTCCCCTGCCACTTTGGCTTTAATGTGTGAACTTCCAGCTTGCATGTCTTTGTCTAATTTGGTGTGGCCTGTATAAACTGTAAATACCTGCACAGCCGGGGAGCCTTGTTCCACTGCAAAACTTCTAGACTAGTATGAGATTGACACTGCCACCCTGCTGAATTTAAATATAGTAATTAGATTCTGGTAAGTTTTCTCCCTGTTCATCGAAAATGGACTTACCCCAGTTGAAAGCGGATGCACTTGCCTTTGGCGTCTGCCTCCCTAAATACGGTTACATTTTGTCACCCCGATTTTGGAAAACATTTCTATCCTCGAATCCAGGCCCAGGTCTAGAGGGCAGAACCATCCTGGAGAGGAAACAGCAGCTCAATCATTTTTTTCTTTTCTTAGATGCGACGTAGGCGAGCATGAAAGCAATTCAGACACGGCCAGAGGGCGCCCAAATGCCGCAAATGAAAGTTCCAACGTTCAGATGGGTTTTGCAGGAAGGAAAAATTGGCTTTTGTCTAGTGAAAGAGCTACCATTCTAAACGATGTCGTATTTGCTTCTTGCCAACAGATAAGCAAGGTGAGCATATCTCCCCACCCTGGTGGTTACTCTGTATTCCTGTTTTAAACAAAGTGGCAGCCCCCCGGGCCACGCCGACACACGGCAGTTGGCTACGGTTTTGACCTGTGCGTTTCTGAGCGGCACTGTGCAGGTTGCCTCGGCTATAACTCAGTCTTCCTGAGAACCGGTGCCTCCATTAAAGCACAGGCATCAAAAAAAAAACCCGACGGCTCCTTGCCTAGGGCTCTTGTCTTCCCTCCTTCCTCTCCCAAGTCCTGAGAGCATCCTCGCAGGGGCTACGCCGCCCGCCCGGCCAGCTGAACCTTAGCGCCGCGCTTGCCCAAAGCCGCAGCCTTCCCGGCTCAGCCCAGCGTGTACGCCCGCCGCCCGCCGAGCGCACTCAGTCGGCCGGGGCGCCGCCCAGACGCGCCTGCAGTTGGAGGTCACTGTCAACCGCGCGGGCATCTGTCCTGATGGGCTGAGGGCAGCCACCAGGTCACCCACGACCTCACTGCCTGCCCGGGGATCAGAATCTCAGCCGGACGTCGCGAGCGGCCGGGTTGGGATGCTGAGAAGGGTAGCAGGTGGCAGGGGGCGTCATTCACCACCTCGAGGCAGCCCCTGGAGTCTGAACGAGAGCCCGGGCACTTCTTATCCAACCGTTCCAAATAGAGGGAGAGAAAGAAAGTGAGAGAGAGAGAGAGAGAGATTGAGAAAAACAGAGAGTAGTGCCCACGGACATCTCCGGCGCCGCGGGGAAGGGGAGGCGACAGAGGTGGGGAGCAGGGGACGGGAGAAGAGGGGAGGGGAGGTGAGGAGGGAGTGGGAAACCGGCGTTCAGATATGATGTAGAGAGGCAGGAGGGGCACAGGGATGGAGGGAAGGGGAGGAAAGGAGGGGATCAGCCGTTTAGAGGAGAAGGGAGGTGGGGGTAACCGGGATGGAGGGGATTTGAAGGGAGACGGGCGGGGCCCCAGCGCGGCGGGTAACTCAGGGGAGGCGGGAGGGGCACCGGGATGGAGGCGAAGGGAGGGGAGCGAGGTGGGCGGGGTGAGCGGGAGGGAGGCTGGGCGGGAGGACGCGCCGGGGGAGGGCGCTGGGCAGGAAGGGGAGGGGGAGCGCGAGCGCGAGAAATGCAGAGGCTGCAGCGGCGGCGGCGGCAGCAGTAGCGGCAGCGGCGACGGCGGCGGCGGCAGCGCTCCAACTCGCTCCTCGCTCCGGGCTCCGCCGTCGAGCCGGGGAGAGAGCCACCGCCAGCGGCCAGGCACCCGGCCGGACGACGCCAGCGACCCGGGCCCCTCCGCGGCACCGCGCTCACCCAGGGGCGGCACAGGCACCCAGATCCGGTAAGGAGGCGCGCCCCGGTGGCCCAGCTGCCGCCGCGGACCGGGGTTGCAGGCCACCGGGGGCCTCCGTTCCCGACTCTGCCCCCGCCCCACCCCCGAGGCCCTTTGTTCTCTCTCGGCGCCGCAGCCCGGGGCGGGGAGGGAGTGGTGCGGTCCCCACTAGACGGCGCGGGTCGTGCGGTCCCCCTCCGTGAGGCCTCCGTCGCGCTTCGGGCATCTGGGGTGATGGGGGGCCCCGAGGTGGGTGGTTTCGACCGCTCGCAGGGCGGGGAGGATGGGGGGTTGGTGAGCCTGATAAACGGAGTTGGGGGTGGGCGGTGGGAGGGAAGCTGCTAGTTAAGGAGGAAATTGCCAAATGTGAAACCCTTTAAATGAATTGCGTCCCGAAGAGACGGTTTTGGGAGGCCGAGGGGAGAGTATCTGCCACTGGCCCTGTCCAGAGCCGGGAAGAAAGCGCTTGGTGCGAGGGGCGCAGCAGCAGAAGATGGAGGGTGGGGTGCGGTGGGGCGGGGGGGAGGGAGGGGAGAAGGAATACGGGGAATCTGGTGTGATCCGAAGGGAGGAGGCGGCTTTTGGGTTCAGCAGATGGGTTTCCTTGACCTGTGGGACTCCTGAATCTTGGCTTCGGGTGGCCAAGGAAACGCGAGGTTCACACCACAACGTGCCTCCAGAAGCACAGCTGAGCAGATCAGAGCCCCAGCCTCGGTCGTGGCTGAACTGCCTTCCCATGAACCCGTGGGCTACATCTGAGTATTTTATGTTTTCGAGTATTCGGTTCGGAGAATGCGCCGAGTGCCTCCTGTCGCGGGCCCGGCCGGGAGGGTGTGAGCTTGAACCTGACAGCGCGCGGCCCCTGACCGCCCAGCCCGGCTGTGAGCGAAGGTTTGGGGTTTAGCAGGTTTTGCTGAAAGCGCTAACACTGAAAGCCGACTCTCGGCCCTTGTTCGCCCTCCTCGCCCAATCGCCCCCGCCTACCCGCCCCCCACCCCAAGAATAAAAATTGCAGAATCCCTGGGTCCGCGCGCACACACACAAAGCGTGGCTACAAACCGCATTCTTTCATGAATATTCATCGAACGCTTGGCTGGCCTCCTGATCTGCTTCCTCGGAGACATGTCCGCCTTGAAACGGACTCAGTGAACAGTCTTTGCCTGTGTAATTTTCACTCTGCTTAAATTAGCACAGCGCACACGGCTGCATTTTTAGTACCTTGACCAGGATTGACACCACACCTCGGTCTGCCGCGAGGCCACTAGCACATCTGTGGCGGGTTAAAAATCAAACACTAGTCTAGAGGTGGTCTTCCTGCAATAGGGGTGTGGATCAGCCTCCCAGGGATTACAGCCGGGGCCAGCAGATCCTCAGTACTGCGGGCAAAATGAATGAATCGGGACTGTAATTACCTATTCCTTTGTCTTGGCCTGGCGCATGCGCCGGAGAACAGGGAGTGGAGGGCCCAGGCAGCCCTATCTGATCTTTCCATCACCCACCCCCCCACTCCCTTCCCAAGCCCAGGAACAAAGGCGTTTGCCCTAAACGTTGCGTGAAACCGCTGGATACAGATGACAGTTTTTTCCCCCCCTTGTGTGTGTATTTCTTCTTTTCCAGGCTATCTCATCTCTTGCTTTCTTAGCGATTTCAATTGATGAAAAATAAGATTAGCCTTGACGATGAGGGCAAACTGGGGATTAAATATTTTTGTAACCGAACACTGCTGTTTTCCTTTCTCGTGCTGTTCATTATTCTCTTTCCTGTAACGTATTGCGCTGCAGTGATGGTGGCTGTCTTCATGTGCATCAATTAACCGTTTGTCTGACAGATTTTTGCTGCTGGCCATTTGATTAAGGGACCTTGGTCTCAGAAATGACAGTGGGCATTGCCCCTAGTGTCACTCCTTGGGAAAAATTAAGACATTTTGGCGTTTATACGAACAAGATGGCCTACAAAACCCAGAGCTGAGAAAAAGGGTTGTCAGGATCCTAACGCTGTCTGTTTTCTCTTGATTCCTAGTACCTCATTGTTTCATTAGGAATCCCAAAGAGGAACCCCATGGAGATGGAAATCCACTGATAGGAGAGGAAGAAGCAGCTGGGGCTGCTGGGGTGAAGATGGTTGATTAAATTCTTCATTTTTCTGTGTCTAACAGAAGCCATGAGCCATCCTCTCTCTCTCTCTCTCTCTCTCTCTCTCTCTCTCTCTCTCTCTCTCTCTCTCTCTCTCTCACACACACACACACACACACACACACACACACACACACACACACACACTTGATGGTTGATGACTGATTTTTTTTCCAGTGATGCAGTAAACAGATTATGGCCTCTTTTTGGGCTAGTTTGTTCTACCAACTAAAAGGAGACTTACTGTGTGTATAAAAAGGAGCTAAATATTAATAATATTTTCACAATGGTACGTTATGCTTGAGAGAATTTTATGCCTAAGTATTCTCGGTACACCCTGGCAAGACAACACGTGGCAGGAAAATGGAAATCGTCTCTTTTGTTCCTTTTAATAAAACTTGATATTGATCAAGTTTACTGTATCAGGACCTTTATTTGGTAGGGTGACTGCCTGCTACCCTCTCTACTCCTTAGTATTGAGTGTTTTTTTTTTTTTTTATGGTTTAGAGGGCTAGATGTAGGGTTTTTTTGTTGTTTTTTTTCTTTTCCTTTAGGTTATGTTTTTGAGATGAGTCAATATAGACCACATGCAATAGCATATATATGCCAATATGTCCTCAATTCAATGAATCTTAGGTTTTTGAGGAAGATAATTCTTAAATTGAATTATAAATGATCAGTTACCTTTTTTTTTTTATCCAGCTAGCTTTCTGGCAAGCTTTAACAGGTAGAGAAAGGGAGTTGGGCCTTTTGACAAAATGCGCCAACAATGACTACACAGTATTATCAGTGGCGCCAGTGGCGCATCTCTCCTTAACTGGTGCTCACACTGTGATTATGTGGGCACAGGAGGACCTTTCCTCCCCACAGACCACCCTAATTTGAACATCTAATTTGAACCGAAGAGCCCTATGGGCTTTGGCTCCCTCTCTTTGGAGGCATCGTTACATCTTCCTGGATTTACTAGACCAAACCATATTATAATCTAAGATGTGACATATTCTGTCTCTTTAATTTTTGTCTTTTTTAAAAAAAATTCACATTACCAACAATTTTAAACCATTTTCATTCCGTGGTCAAGATAAGTGGAGTATGAAAAACTTAGGTTTGGAGGAGATTCGGTCACTGTACAGTGGATGTCTGCAATAGTCACTGTAGTTTTGTAAAAAAATGGCAAAATCCAAAACCATTTTTAAAGCAAGTAAGGTGCCGTGTATATACTCATACACAATTTATACGTATATACTCATGTTACGAAATAAAATTTTATTAATGATATGAAACTAAACTAGTTGGTGTAGGATATCATTTTACAGTGCTTCATAATGGTCTTCGGAAAGTAATCAATTTTCTGTTTTTCTCAGTATGTATATAGACGGGAGAACCTAACTAGTCTACTGAGATGCTCATTTCCAATTTTTACCCATGTACCCCTGAAACAAATGGGTTGCATTGAGCATCTGAAATTAACCTGTTCATTTATGGGCTTAAACATTCACATAAAGCCCTTTAAAAGCTGTAATAAACAATGCTTCCTAAATAAAAGATTTATAATAAAGTTGCTTTGCCTTATTTTTGTTATCATTTGTAAAATTTTGTTCTGAAAAATATTCAGAAAAGGCGTGCTAACTATTTGTCCAAAGCAATTGCCTTTGGTGTCTGCTTCTGTTGCGAGCGATGCTCTGGTTTGCTTAGGTCTTTATCTTTCTAATAGGTAGTTTTTACCTACTCATTTTACACCCTGTTTATCAAAAGATTAACATCTTCTTAATGATTGTTTTAGCTGGTAAACTGGAAACCAGGTAACTGCTAAGGGAAAACCGAGCATGTGTATGGGTTGAAGTTCTGGGGGTGGGGGGAATGGGTGCGGAATCTGTCGTTTTATCAAGTTTTCTCAACTCACTGAATCCTTTGCATTTATTCTGCCTCTTAAGACTTTGGATAATACAATGCAGTGTGAACTTTACAGCTTAATTCTGGTGGATTAGTATCAGGAAATAACTGAGCTTGTGCACAGCCAGAATGTTTATTAAAGAGCAAATACTGTTGATGGAGAGGTTTCCTAGGATGTAGTTAGTGGAAAAGAGAGTCAGTTTGAAAAATCTCTAGGCACTGGCTCGGCCACTTTGGCCAAATTACTTCAAACCTCTTTGAATTTCACTTTATTCAATTGTATAATTGGAGTAATAATTCCTAATTTTAGGCTATAATGAGGACCACACATAATGTCTGAAAAGTGCATAAGTACAGTGGCTGGCTCTTAGGGGCCGGCCTAACCTCTCAGTCTGCATTTTCAGCACAGTCATCAGTGTGATTGACATCGGTAACTAATTTCTGTATATTGAGCTGTATTTTTGTTTCCACGCTGATTAAGACCTGAGGGTTTCGGTGTATTCAGTCAGAAATAGGATATTTCAAACCTCATGTAGATATTTGAAATTCTGTGAGATGCTGTATGGGAATTTGCCCCAAAGTGGATTGAATGAAGCTAGGATGGCCACCCTCACTGAATTTACCATGGCTGCTTATGTAACTCAAGAGATGGCATTTAAGTTCTTTTGAGAAAATACAGGGGTAGTCTTAAAACCACAGAAGTTCCCAGCCTGCCAAAGGAAGGTTTTTTTAAATGCCATTCCCTCCGCTGCTATTAAGACAGACATCTAGGTAAGTGCCGTGTGAGAAAAAATGTCCAGGAAACCTTATCAAAAGTAAAAGGTAATCATTTAGGGAATCAAATTCTTACCAGGATATAGTGAAATTGTAATTTTGAAAAGACACAAGCCTAAGAAGCAATGAGGTTAGACCACAGCCTTTTTTTCCCTCTGGAACTCAGCAATGGGATGAGATGGATGCAGAGTCTCAGAGTGTGTTTTCCCTCTTCTGCACCCTGAGGGTTTAAGTAACTTTAAAAACCAGGCTTTCCAAAGGCAGTAGAAGTTTTGAACAAAAACAAGGAAAGCAGAGATTTTTTTGACTAGCGAAGGCAGTCAGTGAGGGAAGGTTGTGCTCGAGCATGCTTCGAAGTCTAGGAATAAATTCCTGAAAGCTTTAGAGACTTAGAAATGGAAGTCATCTGCAAGCACAACAGGGAACCAGGTCATAAGGAAACGTTTCAAGATAATATAAGAAAATGGTGTTCAGTGAGGAAGGCAAAATATTTACACAACATTTCCTTCTTATCTCTTAAACACTTTCTGAACCGGTTTTTGACTTGATTTTTTATTTTCTTGTTCATTTTGGATGAGGGAGGAAGGACTGGACTTCGTGGGTTTGTTCCTTGAACTTCACCTTGAAATATAGGGCTCAGCCACTGTACATTGTGTAGGAAGTATGATATTTAGAAAGCGTGACTTGGCGGGCTGGGTGTGGAGCCAGATTCACTGGGTTAAGAATCTCGTCTCAACCATTTACTAGCTGTGTGACCTTTGGCAAATTGCTTAGCTTCTCTGTGCTTCAATTCTCATCTATAAAATGGGGGTTATAATATAGAGTTATTGTAAGGATTAAGTAAAATAGTCAGAGACCTAGGACAATGCCTCACACACATTCTGTGCCTCTTTATAATGCACATACACTGTAAAGCTGTGAGAGGACCAGCTTTCTGTACTTCATCCTCTACATTTATAGCTGTTCATATGCTTATTTCAAAGATTATTATTGCAAGACAAGCTGTTGGTGGTACCCTGGACAGTTGGTAGAACATAGAAGTCTGGTTTGGAAAAATCCTCCAAGTATAGCTATGATACCTTGAATATGTTGCCAGGACACTTGTACTAGTTTTGAAAGTCCAAAATGGGTAGGGTCATAGAACCCCAGCCTCTGTATTGATTGGTATTACAGTATAAAACAATAATATGAAAGTCCTTGGAAATTGAGAGACCTTCAGAGAAAGGCTCACTGGTTTGTTCTGTTGAGATGGATAACCTTGGGTGTAGACATAATTCATTCATATTCCTGAAGAGACTTGGCTTTGTTGTGCCCTGAATCTAGTGCATCATCAGCATATGAAAGGAGTGTTTTAGTCATTAGTGCAAAGATTGATATAAACCAGTTTAGATAAGTTTTCACTTTGCCACATCCCTACCACCCACACCAGGAGTAAAAACTAAAGCTTGTCTTACTCAGGAATGTTGAAGGTGTTGTCACCTGTTGACAAAATCTTTAGAAATAATTATCTCTCTGGCAGCCTTAGTCATCGTGGCCTCTTTGAAAAGAAAAAAAAAAAAAGGGAAGTTATTGGGAATTTCAGATATTTGAGGTGGTTCATCCTGGAATCCGTTTGACCTTTCAGGCATTTAATTCAGGGACCTGCCTGAGTGATTTGTGTTTGTCCTTCAGGACACTGGGCTTGGCTGCTGAGTGAAGGTAAAATCATTCTCATTTTGGCTAAATTTTTTTTTTAATAGTTTCTTTAAACAGGAGTTTGAATCTTAAGGACTCAGGAAGGAAATTATATTTTACTTTATCTGTCAGGTATTCAGTATAGGAAAGAGGTTTTGGATATAGTGATTTTATCATTTAAGACATTTCCTCCATCAAAGGTTTTTTTTTTTTTTCTTTTACATCTGGAGAAGTTAAGGGACGAAATTGGACGCTTGTTGACTATTGATTGTATGTCATATGCTCTAATTGCAATTTATGCCCTCAAACAAATTGTAAGATGCATTTTACCTGTGAATAAAGGAAAAAATAGAGGGTTAAATAATGTACATAAGATCCTAGAGCTAATAGAAATTGATAGAATTTGAATCCATGTCTGATAGCCCTATTCCGCTGGCCAATGCTGCTGTCTTTCCCATAAGCCATGGCCATTTTATTTCACGTAATTATGGACACTTGATAAAATGGATAACATATTGTAACACATTAACTTCTTCAATATTCATTTAGAGGGAGTTGTACTAAGTTCTTCAATGAAAAATTATTTGTCTTAGAAGAGATACAGTGTCTAATAAATATTTAATCTGTAAATACATTAAGTGATCTCTAGATTAGAAATGCTTCCCGTCATAGTGAACATGGGCTGACATCCTTAAATTATTTCTGGGATGATGACGGTGAGAATGAGGGCTGCTTTTCAGGACTGTAGAGACATGTGGGTTTGGTTGCCGCCTTCACTTTCCTCGTGACACTTCCCAAGTGGAAGGAATCCTTCAAATGCCTTACCTATGATTCTACCTTTGAAATACTAATCAGGGATACTGGTCAGCCCTCTTCCAGCTATGTAGTTAGGGCTGCCTGATTAGAAATAAACCAAGTCCTAAATCTGTGACCCCATTTTCCTTCTGCACCCACACAAGATTCATTTACAGAAGGTTGGTGGCTGCTTGTAATACCATCCTAACTCAACCGCAGTCCTTTGTAAGTACTTGCCTCATTCTAACAGAAGGTTTGAAAGCTCATGACTCAGACACTTCTTTTGGAACTCAAAAGGACCTCAGAAAAGTTAGCGGCTTATTCAAGGTCCCCTGAGCTGGTTAGTGGCTGAGTGGAAACCCAGGTTATTTCTCAATAAAGCCTCACTCCTACGGGCCCTCCCTTCTGTCTGATTGAGTCAAGCTCTTACTCACTGTCTATAACTTTAAAAAAAAAAAAAAACTTACCATTTTTTGACTCTGATACCAGTTTTTGAAAACCCAGTGCTGACCCTGTTTCTCTCCCTGATGCCCTGTCTCCCCCCTCCAGCAGAGAGAAGCCATTCTGCCTTTTGGTAACACCCACTCGTGCTTACTGCCCGCTACTGCTTTATCTACGCGCCATCTTTCCCCCTCAACGTCTCTCTTTTTTTTTTTGTTACATTATAGGCATGTGGTTTCCTTTAGATGCCGAAGAATTTATGGCATGCATTAAAACAACTTCGCCCAGAAAACTCAATTTTCATGTCATATCTTTGTTTTCCTCCTAGAATAAACAGCGTGGCAGGGTTTGGAGCCTGCACGTGGAGGGTAGGAGTTTGAAAAGAAAGCCAGTTGGTTTTAGACTAATTTGGGGCTGTAGAGTGAGCGGAGCAGTCGAGCATGGTACTCTCGAAATGCTCCGGAATCTCCTGGAAAAGCCAGCGTGCGCAGTGCTGTGGAGAGGTGATGGACACAAGCTTTTACGCCGATTACTGGTGTCATCTGGCTTATTGGTTTGAGAGCTGCGTGAAACATGAGGTTTCATCTTTTTTCTTTAACATTACCATTTATAGTATTTGGGCTGATTTAGAGGATTTAAAAGGGCTGTACGTTTCTGAAGTAGTCATTAAGATACGGAACTTAAGTACTTAAGGTGTTAAAACACTTCATAAAGCTTCATATTCAGACGTTTGAAACGGATTTTAGCAGTGTAAACTGTTTATGTGCATCTGTATTTGGAGAAGCTGTGGTAAGTTTAGTTTTGGATAAGAGAGTTCTAATTTCATATTTAAAATAATCTCTTTAGTCGTTTCAGTAAGTGGAGAATAAGTTTTGGATAAATTTGTATTGTTTCCCAGGGAAACCTACAATAAGCAAGGGCGTCACAGTTTTTGTAATGCTTTTAATTATTATAGTTTTGCAGGTTCAGAAATGGATATATTCCTAAAATAAACCCAGATTAAAAGTTTTTTGTAAGTTTATGAAGAAAAAGATGTCAGAGAACAGCTTTTCCTGGTGAAGCTTTCTAAATTACAAGTTTCCTGGATTGCTTGGCCAAGGGATTTTGAAAAGACCCACATCATTTACCCACTGCCAGGCATTCAAAACGCAATTGCCACACAGACTAATACGATAGCCAAGTTAAATAGTAACAAGATCTAATTGGGAAAATAGTATATCAAAAGAGAACATAAGAGGAACCATCTAATAACTGAGGACATCCCAGTTTCTTAAGGTTATAGAGAAGAGTGTCTCCTTGGAATCGTTGCGTAGTCACAGAGTACTGTTTTAAGCTTCTCTGAGCTTGTCTTGGAAACTGTAGGAGCTATAGGAATATTTGCTGTCTCTGACCTTTACAAATGTTCTCAGCTGTTTCAATACAAGATAACATCATCTGTATTTGCTTTCGGCATATTTAAGACTATTGGGTAAAAGGAAAATTGAGAGAAATCAGTGACTTACAGGTGGAGAGATTTTGAGATGACTTTCTCTCCTCCTTTATCCTGCATTCCATCAAGAAGGTAGGGTGAGGTTATATGACCACTTGGGTATTCACTAAAGACTTAAATGATTAAATGAGGTGTTCTGGAATCTTTTCTGAATGACTCATTTTCCTAAGGAAGAAAGGAAGAGTCTCAGTTAACAGTTGGTGACAATAGCTCTTGGGGGGTCTCGTGATCACCCAGCCTCAGTGAATACTACCCTTATTGACCAGAGGTTATTGTGGCACTAGGGTTTCCTCAGTAGCCCTGGTGATCTTTTGTTGAGACCTCAAGCTTTGAATTCCTAGGGCTTACCCAACTGGACTTTTCCAGCACTTTCAGTGTGTGGTTTTCAGACAAATAGTAACAAGTGTTTGTAGCAATGTTCTCAAGAAGGTTGTTAATACAAGATTGAGTTTCCCAGGTATGTGTTTCTTCATGTGACTCACATGATTATCAGTCTTCTTCCTCACCTAATCTGGTGGTTGACTAAGGAAAAGTCTCACTGAAAGTTTCTCTGGTGTAAGAGACAGAGCTAGTAGCTCACTCCATTTACCTCCACCCTTTCTATTCTTACTGGTTTTGTTTCCACTATCCAGAGAGCTTAGCTTCGATTTCATCCATAATAAAGTCTCCTGGGTGGGTGGCTGGGTGGGTAGTTGGGTATGAGTGTTGTCCTAGGAGAACTCAACTGGCTACAATGCAGAGAGAAGCAACCACATGATGGGATTATAACACAAAAGGTAAGAGTTGTAGTTTTAAATGGGAAAGGAGTTCCATTAATATTTCTAAGCTATGATGTTTGATTTACTCCTAACTCTGAGTGCTGAGAATATAACCAAAAAATGAACTCCTGAAAAACTGAATTTGAATGTCAACAGGCTTCACATCCCTCTGCCTCATCAGCCATGTTAATTAGTCCTTCCTGCTTAAAAAAATATCACATTGTTGTACTTTAAACTTTAATGTTGTCGATAGTAACACATTCTTTGACTGTATCCTTATTTCCCTGCAACAAATATTACCATGTTAAATGGAGAAGTGGTGGTTAAATGAAGCAGGTGGCAAATTAGGATTTGTCCCCAGTTAAATTAGGATTTGTACCCATGCTACCCCCTTTAACTTGCCTTCTGTAAGACCAAGAGCTACTGCTTGCATATCTCTTTCCTGTTATTGATCCACTTTGCTAGGCATACTACCTAAGGAGTATCCTTTGTCATACCTGTAGTGAGATAGCCAAGAATCCCAGATAAAGAAGTCCAGAATGGTGTAATACTGCAAAAAATGTTACTGCTGTTTCTAAGGGGAGTGAAAAAAACCCTCAAGCCAGTTTTGAGTTGAGCATGATTTCTGTTGGAAGAGGGTGTGACCTGAGGGAGATATATCTAAAAATCGACCCCCAAACCTCCCAAACCCTTAGGGTATTTAGACAGCATAATATAATACAATTAATGTTAGCAGCACACAGCATGGCAAACCAGCAGGCCCTGACATGCTAGCAATTGTTTGCATAGTTTACCTAGTAGAGAAAATATCTAACTACTAGAATAAATGTTTTAGATCACTAACGTGCACCACGGTTAGTGTGAGATGTGAGTTGGCTGGGGATGAATTTCCATTAAAATCTGATTCTGATAACACATTTAACTACCACCCTAGCTAATTAAACCATCTTATCTTGAGAGAGGGAGAGACATTTGGATACAGTAGCATTTCTTGTGAAATAGTGAGCTTTGTAAAATCCTTCTGAGAGGGAGCAGATGGCTACACTTGAGGGAAGTTTCAACGAGGTACTTTTGCAGCCATATTTCTGGATGGAGAGAGGGAAATGCCATTCCTTTCTGTTCTTAAGAGTGTCTGGATTCCCCTTGCGTGGGCAGGATTTCTGGTAAGTACGCTACAGGAAGCAAAACGGCATCGTTCTAGATCAGCGGTCAATGACCTCGTTTCCAAGCCCCGCACTGCCCCCTCCTTCTAGAGTTTTCTGGGGAGAAAAGGAGAGTAGAGCACGTGAGGAGGAAGGCAAGGAACAGGAGGGTGGAGATGCTCTTGCAGGGATAGGAATGGCAGAGGCAGGGATGCTTTGTTCCTGTATTCATCTGCTAGGGCTGCCATAACACAATACCCCAGACTGGAGGCTAGAATTTCAAAGTCAAGGTGTGGATAGTCAGGGCGTTTGTTTTCCTCTGAGGTCTCCCTCCCTGGCTTACAGATGGCCTCCTTCTTGCTGTGTCCTTACGGGGTCTTGCATCTGCGTGCGTGCACCCCTGGTGTCTCTTTCTGTATGTCCCAATCTCTTTTTATAAGGACACATCAGTCCTATTGGACTTCAAGGCCCTCTCTCCAAATACAGTCACATGTTGAGGCCCTGGAAGTTAGAGCTTCAACATATGAATCTGTGGGAGGAGGGGACACAGCTCATAACAATTCATGTTTCATATTAGGAAAGGTGGTTTACAGTGAGGAACATTCGAAGCCCCTGTGCAAAATGCCATTTTCCCTGCCCTCAAGATGAGCTACCCTGGAGCCTGTGGTTTAATCCTCACAAATCCATGTGAGGCAGACCTAAGTAGTGTTCTCTTTGGACAACATGAGATGCAGAGAAGTTAATTTCCCTGAGATTCACGTTGCTGGAAAAGGTAGATCCTGTGTGTGATTCAAAGCCTGTTTTTGTGGCTCCCTTGGACTGGGGTTGGCAAAGTATGTATGCAGGTACCGTTCCCTCTGTTTTACTCAGGATGGACTTGGGTCTATGGATGAGGCCTCAGAATCCTTCTCAACACAGTGCTCTAGGCAGTCGCCACCAATCAATAGGCATTAATACGTGGTGAAGCCTAGTTTTCATTCTAGCACTGTATGATCATGTTTTTCCTCTGCTTGAAGCATTTCCCATTGGTTATCCATATACCTAAAAATGACAAGAGTGAGTAAAGGAAGAGAGAAGGATTTACGTAGTCCATGTCTTGTAAAGAACTAGCCAGTCTTGGGTAAATTAAAATAGAGGTATTCTGGGGGGAAAAACCAACAACAAAAAACAAACAAAAAACTCTTACCAATAGTGGCATTGGTAAAGAGCCCTTCCTACTCTAGATGGAAGAGTTGACCAGATGTGTAAGCCAGTTTAAAATCCCATTCTAGCATCCATGCTTGTTGGTAGGGATTCACCATACAGAGTATTACTACAGGGCAAGTTTTATTGCATAGAGACTTGAAGACATTAGAAGATACAAGCTTTAACAGAAAGCAAATGTGGGAAGAATGGTTGGAGTTTTGATAGGTTTCTGCACAGAGGGACAGTAAACAGTGGGAAGTTAGTGTCAGGAGTCATGTGAAGTCTTTGATGATAACAGAAATCAAGGCTCATGAATGTTGGGGCCTTTCCAAGTACTAAAACAAGTAGTGATACTGAAGGGATTTTTTTTTTTTTTTTTTTTTGTCCTGTACGCGGGCCTCTCACTGCTGTGGCCTCTCCCGTTGCGGAGCACAGGCTCCGGACGCGCAGGCCCAGCGGCCATGACTCACGGGCCCAGCCGGACCGGGGCACTAACCCGTGTCCCCTGCATCGGCAGGTGGACTCTCAGCCACTGCGCCACCAGGGAAGCCCCTGAAGGGATTTTTTGAGGGGCATTCTCAACAAATGTGGATGTGGGTATGTCTTCACTGAACAGTTTGGAGATGCTCTTTTTCAAAAAGCAATTTACAGCTTTTGAAAGTGCCCTCTCAAGTGATTCAGCTGTTGCCTTTCTGTTTCAAGCTGCAGGTCACGTCATGTTGTGTTAACTACGGCAGTAAAAATATTACCTCACTAAGCCACAGTCTAATTGAATACAGTAATTCACTGTGATGATTCTAGATGAACCGGCAGCCCTAAACTAATTGAAAGTTGGTACTGTTTAATATCTTTTATAAAAAATTTCACTGGTAAATTATTTTCTGCATAAAACCTGCAATGTGAGTTACTGTTGATTTTTTTTTTTTAAAGCCTCTTTTTTTTTTAAGATGTTGGGGGTAGGAGTTTATTACTTTATTTATTTTTGCTGTGTTGGGTCTTCGTTTCTGTGCGAGGGCTTTCTCTAGTTGTGGCAAGCGGGAGCCACTCTTCATCGCGGTGCGTGGGCCTCTCACTATCACGGCCTCTTTTGTCGCGGAGCACAGTCTCCAGACGCACAGGCTCAGTAGTTGTGGCTCACGGGCCTAGTTGCTCTGCGGCATGTGGAATCTTCCCAGACCAGGGCTCGAACCCGTGTCCCCTGCATTAGCAGGCAGGTTCTCAACCACTGCGCCACCAGGGAAGCCCTGAATTTTTTATTTTAACTGGTTTATGCCACATCTGTTTTCGAGCCAATGTCTGTGGTCTTCTTTCAGTGCTCGACTTCTGGTTAATAGCACCTTCTTCCATTCACTCCAGAAAACTGGGCTCTTCCTGTTAACAAAGCTCTATGGCGTCTACCTTATATTAGCCCTCACATCCGTCCATTCCTCTCTACACTAAGCTAGGGACCTAGTCGAAGTTGGATCCCTCTCCTCGATTACTGCTGTCTTCCTCTGCTAAGTCTAATCATGGCATTCCTGTGCTGAAGACTTTTCTATCATGACTTTCTGTTACACTTAGAATAAAATGTAAAAATCCTTTGCTGATCTGTCAGTTCCCACGTGTTCACCTTCTGTTTTCCTCTTCAGCCTCCTCTGGTCCTCGCCGTCACCCACCCTCTGTTCACGGCCTGCCTCTCAGTTCTCCCAAGGCTCCAAGCTCTTTCCCACCGTTCTTCTGCCGGGAGTGTTCTTTTTTCCCATTGTCCGAGTACTCCTCGGCTTAAAAATGCCACTTTCTCAGAGACGGCTTTCTTGATTATCCCCACACCGCTCAGAACACTTGGCAGTTTTATCCCCACAGTCATCAAAACTGCTGTGATTATTTAACGTCTCCATTCCTCTAGGTGGAAAGACCTGGGAGGCAGGGGTGTGTCAGTTTTGTTGATCCGTTACAGTGCCGTGCAACAGTTCTGGGACTTAGCAAGCACTCCGTATTTGTTCAGTGTCAAAGGTTGCCTACAGGACATTATATTCATGGAGCGCACACGTCCTCTGAAAGGCTGAGGGCCTTGGGCAGCTGAGGTAACTTCCATTTATGGACGGGAAATTTCAGCTCATCAATTGTGCTTACTATGAAGATGAATAGCTGATGAACTCCAATTAGTGTAAGGATTCTGTTTCCAAGCGGTAACCTTAGTGGTAATTGTACTAAAGCCCTGGGACATTATGGAGTGATTAGTACTAATGGCTCCTGCATCCGAGCTTCCTCCTAAGGTAGAGTGTCAAAGGAGGAATGAAATCGTATTGTTATTTGGGAAACAAATAGTATTACACTGTGAGGTCTTCTCAGGCATAAACCGCAGTGAGTGAAAGCTGGCGAATCAGCTATATGTATACATATGTATACATATATGTATACATATATCCCCATATCTCTTCCTTCTTGCATCTCCCTCCCTTTCTCCCCTCTAGTTGGACACAAAGCACCGAGCTGATCTCCCTACGCTATGCGGCTGCTTCCCACTAGCTATCTATTTTACATTTGGTAGTGTATGTATGTCCATGCCACTCTCTCACTTCGTCCCAGCTTACCCTTCCCCCTCCCCATATCCTCAAGTCCATTCTCTACGTCTGCGTCTTTATTCCTGTCCTGCCCCTAGGTTCTTCAGAACCATTTTTTTTTTAGATTCCATGTGTATGTGTTAGCATACGGAATTCGTTTTTCTCTTTCTGACTTCACTCTGTATGACAGTCTCTACGTCCATCCACCTCACTACAAATAACTCAGTTTCGTTTTTTTTTTATGGCTGAGTGATATTCTATTGTACGTATGTGCCACATCTTCTTTATCCATTCGTGATAGCTCTTTGCAGCTAACTTTTTATGTTATGCACCGTCGAGTATCCCTAACTCACCATATGGCTGGCTGATTACCAAACTTCATGTTTTGTTTTGAAGCCCTGAGGTTGTAGATTATGTACTTGGAATATGTAATCAGCTGGCATGACATGGTATTGATGGTTGAGCAGCAATTTATGACAAATGAGTAACTGGACGACTGGTATACCTTTGGATGTGTATTTCCAAGCAGTTCACTAGATAATATTTTCCTTACTTTATTTTTTTAAAGAGTCCTCTCATGTGACTTGCTAGGGTAAAGGTGTCGTTTTGGTTTTGCGATTGAGGAATATAAACAGGAAAGTTGCTGTGGCTGCAGTAAGGAAGCCCAGGGCATGATTGGCTTAGATGTTTAAATTCCACCATCCCCTAACTCCAGAAAACATTGTCTGTGGGCCTCCATCTTCTGCTATTGTGGGTACCTACATAGCTCCCCTCCAGTTGTGTGAAGACAATTCTATTTCTGCTCTATAAATGCATTATTGGGTTGGATGCACAAGATGTAAGTTTAAAATTTTCTTTTATATAGTTAAAAGGTGCAAGTATTGCTTTGGTGATGACTTCATTCTTTATTTAGAGATCAGTGGTTTTCTAAAAAAATTTAAAAAAAGATCGGTTGTTTTGGTAAGCATGTTTTTAAGACTAAGCTTTTTAAAAGCAGTTCAAATGAGCAATGGATGTAGGAGTTTTCTACTCTGCTAAATGCAACGTAGGAAAATACAAACCACATTAAAATCTTGTAGAATTAATGTTTGTTTACTGAATGAACTGAGAGATGCAAAGACCTGTTACCTTGTTTTTAAGAAGCTCACAGTTGGTGAAGACAAACAAGTACACCAGTAATTACAGTGAGACAAGCATTGGTCTGTATAAACAGGGTAGAGATATTAGCAGATAATCATTGAATTAACAGCATGGATCAATGATTACCTCTGTCCTTTCTATATTCTGCTGTCAGTAGATCCATCTCTTCCACTTGACTAAGCCATGTGGGATATTCCAAGTTCAATTGGCTATTACTTAAAAAGAGTTTTATGTAACTCTCTCTTTTGAGAATATGGAATTCAGGATTGATTTCACTTAATTCAAAGGTTGTAACCCGGTAGAAAAGTCATTTACATATCTTACATTTTCATCAGAAACAAAGTACTTTAGGATTATGAATTGAAGGAAAAGCCTTCAAGAATAGTTTTTAAAACACAGTAAGGATATGCTTTAGATCTCGAGCGAAAAGCATCCTTACAGTACCTGAGGACCTTTTTGGGGAAACGTCCCCAGCTGCTGTTCCCTCCTGCTGGCCTGACTGCCTTAAGACAGGCTACTCAGCTGGAGAAACAGTGAAGAATTTCTGTTGTTCTTTTTTCAAGAGTCTCAGAAAAGCACACAATGGTTTGCAGGATCCTTCAAGTCTTTATTCTCTGGAAGTTACTCCCTGAATCCAGGAATGAATGCTGCTGGTCCTTTGTTCCAGAGAGAGATGGAATCTCTAGGAACACAATGGGAGGTGCGTGGAAATGACTGACATGCGACTAAGGAGTGTCTCTATACAAAGAAAACATTTTATTTTGATAAACTGTGCTTTGAAAAATGTAAATTCGAGTTTCTTCTAGGATTGGGTAAGTTTGCAGTGCTAAGGTTGATAGCAGATCATCTTTCCATTAATGTTTTGTCACAGGAATTATATTTCCTTATGCATCTAGTCCTTTTTGCTCTAAAGTGCTGGTTTCTCTTGACTCCTGAAATTTGCAATTCAGGAGCTTACAGAGACTCTTGAACATGACTTTTTAAAAAAAATCTCTCAATGAATTTATGGCAAGGTTGGTAACCAATTTCTTATTGTTCCTCTAGCCTTCACCTTCTAGTCTGATTTGTACTACCTGCCATCTATATCAGCTGACTGACAAACGATTATTTCTCAACCTCATGGGGAAACTCCTTGGACATAGGAGCCCTGTCTGCTTGACTGTTGTTCTCCTAGAATTAAAGGCGATAGTTGGCCCAGAATAATTGCTCAGCATAAACCAATGTGTTAATTTTGGAGATTATTCTACCTTGAGGGAGAAAAGCAAAAATGATTACTTTTTACATTTAAAAAATTGATTACTACATGAGTTTAAACCAGTGATACATTTGTGGGTCTCTTGGGCAAATCACTCAGAGAGCTAGTTTCCTGGCTGATAAATGGGAATTAAAGTATTCATGCTCTGTTGATGTTCTCTCCTAAATAGTTAAATGGCTACTGAATATATCCTGAGACCGTATCCTAAGAGTTTAGTTTTCATATCATTGTTTAAAAAAACCCAAATATTTTAATAATACGAATGAAAGATTTATATCATCTTTGTGGCTCCTAATATCAAAGAGTTGAGTAGGTCAAATGTGGCAAGTAACGCACACTTCTAATTAGATCCATCTTAAGAAGAAATTCTTAAGAGGCGGTCTTGGTGTAAATAAATGATGTCTTCATATCGAACAAGCTACTGTGTAATTCCTCTGAAATTTTCAAGAGCTGGAATTTTTGTGTATACCTTTGAAAGCTTGTTAATGGAATGTTCCAGCCCACCCTGCAGTAAACAACCAAGAATTCTTCCTGGAGGTGTTGTAAGGAAGACCCATAAGGCTCTCTGGTAGGGGAGCAAAGAACCCTCCTTGAGCTCATCTGGAATTCTCTTCTGAATTAAAACACAGACTATAGGTCTGTTTTTAACGTTAGTGACTTGGATAATTTTCATTTTGAAGAAGGAAAACTGCCTAAACCTGGGGTTGAACTTGCAGGCATTACCGTGTAGACCTTGGATAATGAGGTGTTTAAATGAGGCTTCTGTAACCTGGCCTTTCCTGGGTGTTCCCTGATGTGACTTTCTGAAGTCAGAGTGCTTGTGGTGTCACCAAGCCAGCACTAAGTGGAATGTGTGTGAAGAGGCCATTTAATTATATAAATGCTTGTCTGGGGGAGTCTTGTCTTTGCCAGTTCTCAGTCATATTCTCTTGGATGGATCTGAGCAGTTTGACACTTCGACTAACACTTTATTTGGTTTGCAACTTGGAATATGTTTGTGAATTGTACCTATTCTATCGTCTAGGTGCCTTTCTGTTTTTTTCTCTATATCAAGCGCTTTCTCTTTTCAGAACAGCATTGCACTTCCCTTCTCCTTAAACCCAGTCCAGATTCCTTTGGTTCTCCTCAACATCTTACTCTTTTTTTTTTTTTTTTTGCGGTATGCGGGCCTCTCACTGTTGTGGCCTCTCCCGCTGCGGAGCACAGGCTCCGGACGCGCAGGCTCAGCGGCCATGGCTCACGGGCCCAGCCGCTCCGTGACATGTGGGATCTTCCCGGACCGGGGCACGAACCCGTGTCCCCTGCATCGGCAGGCAGACTCTCAACCACTGCGCCACCAGGGAAGCCCTATCTGAATTTTTATTGAAAGCAAAATAAAACTTCAAAGAAACTGAAGGAGCTTGAGCGTCCCCCTCTCTCCCTTTCAACTAACACCTACTGAGGTTCATCTTCGGAGTAATTCGACGTTTATTTGATGAAACATGTAGTTAAGTGTTAAAGGAGACTAATGTCAAGCTTCAGAACGGTGTGCAGAAACCTTGGATATTTTCTGTCGAGTGTTGGATGTCTTTGGCCATCGGTTTCTATGGACTCCATGAAAGCTAGGAGTGTAGATGCTTGCCTGACTCCCCAATAACCTCAACCAAAAGTGCTGAAGTGTAGCCACAGCCATTTCACATCTGAACTTGATCCACCTTTTCTTCATCTCCTGCTGTCTCTTGCTGCCTTGGGCCATCTCCAGTTTGCCATACCATTATCCAGCAGCACGAGCTGCTCCTAATTTCTGATAAATATCTGAAGTGTGGCATAAAGGATATGACTCTTTAAATGTGACTCATTATGAATTGTATTTAAATATTGATATGGCGATGATTTCCCAAAGAACACGTGGAGACTTCTTTTTGAGTGTAAACCATTAATCACCTACTTTCCTGTTGAACTTTGGTTATCTTTGGTAAATTTTAAGGACCTTTCCACTCAGATGAAGACTGCCCAGCTGTCTGATAAACGCCTGGAAAACGAGGATTGGTTTAGTGCTTCCTCATTTCAGTCGGGTAAGAAGCCAATTTAGCTGGCTTGAGCCGAAGGAATGTGTAAAGAAGTGGGGGGAATAAAGCCACACAACTCCTTATTCTTACCTGAATAGTCAGTCAGCACTTGACTGAATATTACACACTACTCTAGCTCCTTCTGAAGGAGGTATGGTTGGTGTAGATGAAAAGTCCCCTCACTCTGTTTTTTCTTCGTAAATCATTTTCTTTCTTTCTTTCTTCCTTCCTCCCTCCCTCTCTGCTTCCTTCCTTTCTTTCCTTCTTTCTCTCTTTTCCTTCCCTCCTCCCTCCCTCCCTCCCTTCCTTCCTTCCTTCCTTCCTTATTGAAGTATAGTTGATTTACAGGTAAAGCATTTTTGAAGTTGCCAAACCCAGGGTCCAAATAAGGTCAATGTCGGTCCATATACAGAGGGCCGTATATTTGGCGATAACTGTTGGCCCCGTCCTCACTCTGGGACCTAGGCCTCTCCTGAAGGATGTGTTTAGACAGCCTAGACCATCACCTTAATTACAGCTTTGGTTACCTTCCTTCCAGGACCTTGCAATGTAAGGCTGATCCTAGTCTGAACTCAGTTAGGGATTTAGATGTGTGTGGCATATTTGCATCTGCTAAATGTCCTCTAAGGGTTGAAGACAGGAGCTTCACTTAGTGAAGCAAAACCTCCCCAGTTTAGATTTCCCCTCCTCCACCACCCCCAATCTGTACAGTACTTATTCCAAGTCCTCTTTACTGGTAACCACCACGGTGGTGGTGGAGTCTTTGGAAAAGTAGTATGGTGGTATTTGCGTTTCCTTTTCCAACCTGTAGTCCTGTATTTGGCACTGTTCATAGAGATGCAGTTTCAAAGATTCTAATAAATAAAAGGCCCGGATTGTTATGATTTTGATTCTAAGTTGATAACATGAAACCATCATTACAGGAAAGGCAAAGCTATACAAATATCTAGTTTTTAAATGGCATTTCACAGCATTTTGTAATCTTTTAAAGTTATATTATTATAAAATAAAACCTTTTAGTCTACTGAATACAAGATTATCATGGGCCAGGCAGGCAGTGCACCAAGCTTTACAGAGACTGACAAGATACAGCAACCTGACGGGACTGTTGTCATCCCACTGTACAAATGAGGAGACTGAGACACAGAGAAATAAGTAACAGGTCACACAGCCTGTGTGACCAGCCGTTCTCGGGCCACATTCCATGCTCTTAACTTGCCAAAAGCATTGCGGTCAATAGAAAAACTTAATTTGTTGCTTCCAATCTGGGTCACTTCTCTTTGACCTCTTTAAATAACTGCCACGCATTAGCTGTATTTGTTGGAAATGAACAAGATTCTGAAGCTTTCCTATGTCTGTTCTGGGACTGGAGCGGAACCACTGTGCACAGCGGTCACTGTGCCTGCCTGTGAATCCCTGAGGGCCACCAGTGTCACAGACGCCCCTCCTCCAGTCTCTTTGGCTGCAGTGGGCGGGAATCGGTCCTGTGGGTCAATTTACCAAAACAAAACAGAGGTTTCAACCCCCCCCCACCGCCCCCGCCACGACTGAACAGAAGCTGGGGATTTGGGGACCGGACTGCAAAACTAGTACATGGAGTCAGGACAAACTTGGGATTTTCTGAGACTCAAACTTAAGCTTACAACATTAAATCAGAGGACTCTTAACTGAAGTATTGAACCATACTGTGGTCTCCCCACAAAATATGAGATGTGCTGAGTTTTAAGGGAGAGTGGTTCTCTCTGAGAAGACACCTCATTCCCTCGCATTCTGTGCGCTTTCTTGAGTGGCAGAGAAAGGAGTACAATGACAGTAAGGCACTATTTTCTCATGCTGCTCTGTAGCGTGGAAGGCATTCTTGGTGCACCCTTCATACTTCTGGCAATCACTATCAACCACACTGAATCACTGAATTTGTAGTTCTTTTTTTTTTTTTAATTTTATCGATGACAGTTAATAAAAAAGCAAGGAGAGGGAGAAGTTTAGGATACGTTCATATCAGCAGTGCATGGGGTTGAGAATGATCCTGTGGCTCTGTCTTTCTCTGTCTCTCTTTTAATACTTTTTAGAGCAGTTTTAGGTGCACAGCAAAATGCAGCAGAAGGCACAGAGATTTCCCTTGTGCCCCCTGTCCCCAGACATGCATAGCCTCTCTCATTATCAACACCTCGCCACGAGAGTGGCATGTTTGTTACAATCCATGAACCTACGTTGACCCATCATAATCACCCAAAGTGTGTAGTTTGGTGTCATACATTCTGTGGGTTTGGACTAATTTATGACATGTATCTACCACTACTGTGTCATAACTTTGTCTCTTAATAAATGTTCAAGTCAGGCCTCCTCATTTAAGTTAAGGGGGATTAAGTGATTGCCAGTGCATTTATTATGTCATTATGACTATTGATATGTTTTAAAATCTTTAAACAACAAAAAAATTAATGTTATTTATAATATTACATATTTGCTCAACTTATTAATATTCCAATGGAGTGGAAGTTTAGGGAAAAAAAATCAACTTGGTTTAAAAAAAATGGTAAGCATCTTTTCCCTCCTAAAAGGAATTTTTTTGGGGGGAGGAGGGCATATCTTTAAGTGAACATGTGCTAGTAAAATTACTTTTTAAAAAAAAATAAATTTATTTTATTTAATTTATTTTTGGCTGCGTTGGGTCTTTGTTGCTGTGTGCGGGCTTTCTCTAGTTGCGGTGAGCAGGGGCTACTCTTCCTTGCAGTGTGTGGGTTTCTCATTGCAGTGGCTTCTCGTTGCAGAGCACGGGCTCTAGGCACGCGGGCTTCAGTAGTTGTGGCACACGGGCTCAGTAGTTGTGGCTCGTGGGCTCTAGAGCGCAGGCTCAGTAGTTGTGGTGCACGGGCTTAGTTGCTCTGTGGCATGCGGGATCTTCCTGGACCAGGGCTCGAACCTGTGTCCCCTGCATTGGCAGGCGGATTCTTAACCACTGTGCCACCAAGGAAGCCCTAAAATGACATTTTTATAAGCCCTTCCATCCCCAGAAATTTGCACTTTTCCTTAAAATCTGAGTATAAGAGTGGATCATGTGTGTAAAGGGGAAAGGAACATTCTGGAACACCTGTACCCTACTGTCTCCACCAGGCTCATGAGATAGATGGTGAAAGGGAATCATGATAGACCCATCCGGACTTAAAATCTTTGTTCTATGCCTTATTTATATCCAACTCCTCCATCCTTCTTAGCTTCAGATACTTTGTGTCTAATTTGACATGAATGGTATCTACCTCATGTTATTATAAGGATTTGCCAGGCACTGGAGTAATCGCTCAAGAAGGAGTGGTAGTTACTGTTATTCACCTCCCTGCTCTAATCCAGATCTTTGTTTCCTTATAGCACTTATAACACATAGTAATTATTTTGTTTGGGAATTTGTCTTGTTTGTGGACTATGTCTGATCATATGATCTTATTGTTGGTGGTCTTGTCTTGTATGTGCATGATGCTGTCTCCCTGCTAGCCGGTAATGTAAGCTCTCTGCTATCAGCCCAGGTCTATCTCCAGCGCTCTTCACTTTGCATTTCTCAGTGCGTAATTATTCACTGCCAGCAGAAAACAAAGCACTGGAGCTCTTGCCAAAGTGTTTATCAGGCACAGTTTCTCCAGTGCAATACATGCTGGGTACTACGTGAAATCAGGTAAAGTCAGTTCCTTGCAAATATATCCTTACACAGAACTGTAACACAGAGTTGAAGATTTCTGTTTTGATATTTTAGATTCTCAAATATTGGTAGATAACTTTCTAGTCGGTGAGAATCTCTATATTAAATATTTCCAATACATGCCTTCTTGATAAGAATATACACATTATACATTTGCAAGATTAGGTGAAAGATTGGTCCAACATCATGCTTTTTTTCCAAACAAGTAATTTAACTCATGCCAGTATAATTGGATTTATGTTTATAAGTGATCTGCTTTAACTTCAGGCTGAGTATTATATAGTGTCAGTTTTTGTTCGATTTGCTCTGTGTGTACAGGCAAAAATTATGTTGAATCACAAACATGAATAAAACATGTGTTGCCTGTTATCAGGAAAATACATAATGGCTTAGAAATGTGTTATCCATGGATATCTGGGGACCTACATTCTAGCCAGTGACTCCTGCTGAGTTGGGGTCTGACATTGAATCCTAGAAGCTATCTCTTCCAACTCTCCCTTTTGGGGGTGAGGAAACCGATGACGAAAGGTTCTATGAGTTACCCACAAGCACGCTGCTATTGTATACACTGTCAGATCCTAAAGTTATGTTTTAATGTAAAGGGGGCTTGATTGGTGTATAGGCATTGAATATATATTTACGTTTATGTGCAAAATACTCTAATTACAGTTTCTAAAAAGGTAGTTAAGACATGTTTTTCTAATAGTGGATGTCAAATAAACTATATAAAATTATCTTAAATTTTAATATTAAATTATTTAAAATTTAATTTTTAAAAATTATTTTTTACTCATTTTGAAGATGGAGTTTATCATTATTTATACTATTTTGTCTCAGGTATTTGATTAACACTGTTTTGTTTCAGTATTTCAGTTGTTAACTAGACATTTATAAACACTAAATCTAAATGCCAGATATATTTGTATATAAATCTATAAATACCACTTTGCCTCCTTTATTAATTTCATTTCTTTTATAAGCATTCTCACCTCAGCAATTTAATATATGAGATTCTGAGATTAAGGATAAATAAATTTATGATTTTATAGGCCTTTAAAATTTACTAGGTTTCTCATAGAAAGTTACATAATTTTTTTTTTTTTCCTCTAATCAGAGAATCTCTTCGGTCTTTTCTGTTTGTTTCACTTAAAAAAAATACAGAGAAAGCTTGCTGGGTGGGAAAAGGTGAAAATAGAAAAAGGGTAAAGGGAGGAAGACAAGAAAAGGAGAGACTGAGATCAGAGTGAATAAATACATTGCTTAGGATAACTCAGGTGTTACATAGAGGCACCAGGATTCAGAAGTGTGTGTGTGTGTGTGTGTGTGTGTGTGTGTGTGTGTGTGTGTGTGTGTGTGTGGTGCTTAAGCTTGTGTGTTTGCTTTCATGGAGTCTAAACAAAACTGGGGGGCAGTAGTGGGTAACTGATAACGTTGAATAATATCAATGGACTGTATGGATAGAGAAAAAAATGTGAAGAGGATGCTAGAAAAGGAAAGGAAATAGATGTTTTTCTAGAATTTTTCTGGAATTTTCTAGAATTATTGGAGAAGCTTTCATGGTAGAGCCACATCACATTCCAAGGTATTTGAAGAAGGTTTTTCAGCAAGACTTGTCTCAGCTTTGAGGCCGGGCTTAGCCTCTTCAGAGGACAGTCTCAACTGTACTGACAAGAACAAAAGACTCCCTGTAAAAGACCTTTGGAGGGGAGAGATTCTAGACCAGAGGGACCAGAAGACAACCCTGAAAACTAGGTTGGAACTTGGGCTCACAAGATGGCAGTGGGGAGTTAGACTGGTCACTAATGGAGCAGCAGCAAGGTTCCAAATCCACAGCTCTCCAGTGCACAACGTTGTCACATGGGAGGGTGAGAAAGAAACTCGTGTGCCAGGAGCTAACCTACAGGCAAACTAGTAAACTTGAGAGAGGATTTTTGGGTTTAGAATCGAGCCCTGGTTATTATTTCAGTTATTGCTGTTTAGTTCAAACTTTGTTAAATACAACTCATTATGAGAGAAACGGTGCTGTGCTTTGGGTCGACTCACATCTCTGCGTCTAGGTACAAGCTTGTACAGATATTTGTAACTTGGCAAAATCTAAAGGAGGGGTCTTCTTCAAAATTGCATGTTTCTACCTCTGAGCCTCGGGATTTGAACTCTGGCTGTCACCACAGAGGTGAATTGCCCTGCCTTCTTAGCCGTCCTTTTATATCGCCTTGTAAACGTCATCTGGATTTCTGAATGTTGGATTCTTACTTGGATTAGAGTCCTGAGCATAGAAAGTACTGGTCGCTGGATCTGAGAGGCCCTTGATCCAGGGGCCCTCGGCATGGAAAAGGGCTCCACGGGCTCTAAAGGATGTGGATCCTGACTTCATACCTACAACTATGTTATTGCGATGTTTCCATGTGGTTCAGAGGATGGGAAAACATAAATGTTACCATGTCTTCATTCAACTATGGAAGAAATCATTTGAATACCAGACTGCCCAGTGGGTGTGTGTTCCCATTTATTGTCCAGCTTTTGAGACTGATCCAAAGCTATAACTGTATCATGGATACTGCTTCTTCAAAAGGTACCCATGGTTGGGAATCAGCTTTGATGTGGTTTATAAAGTTCATGGACCGGCACTTAAGCCTGCCTTTGATGGAATCACGCCTCAGTCACATTTAAGCAATATGACTGAAATTGTATCTCTTTCAGCATATAAGACAGTGGCAGGAATGAAGTACACGAGTGTGTCTGAATAAATCTTCTAGCCCTTCACATGTCCCAGATTTAGCTTAAAAGAATCAGTAGGGTTTGTGTTATGAGAATCAGGGGATAAATGTATTGCAGAGGATTTGGAAAATAGTTAGCATTTTTGTGGTCTCTTCAGCAGTGCCCCACTGTTTCCTGGAAAAGCAACATTAGTGATCAGAGAAATCGTGAATTTCTTTGCATCTGGGCCACCACGAAGCTGTCTTAGGCATAGGCTGGCCAGTAGCCCCACAGTCATGAGGTTTTCTCTGTCTTGGTCTTAGTTGCTTATGATTATTTCAGTTCAAACATTTAAATATTCCAGATCTGGGATAGTGAACAGATGGTTTCATGCTGGTCAGTATTCTAGTAAATACATTTGAGATGGTTGCCTATCAGAAATTCTCACTTCAGCTATAAATGCAACAGTTTCTCTGGCACACACTTAAATGTAGCCATTGTTTATAAACTATTGCAGTGAAAGGACCAAGTTCACGTCCAGCATCTATTACCTGGAGAAAGTGACCAACAAGTGTGCATTTCAGAGCAGCCTCTGTTATGACCTTAACCTATTGATTTGGTGTGAAAACAGTTGCATCATACTTTAAAATAAGAGGTGTTTTCATCATATGCTGTTGCTGTGTGTGCCGGGTAAGGATTTTGTAACTAAAATTTACTTCTGAACGGCAGTGCATATTGATGCTGTAGTTGACTAGGTGAATTTAAATGGGAGGTCACTTCAGCAGACTGTTGAAAAGATCTGCCTCAGCTTGAGTTGGACATTACTCTGTCCAATGTCTATTCTATGATGGAACATTCTCATTGCATAAACTAGAGGATTAATAAAACCAAGTTCAGTCACAGGAGTGTTCTTTTGAACTCAGAAGAAGGGAGCGATGTGTTGCCCTATAGGATGTGAGTAGCTTGAGGCCTGTGGTAGAGCATGATGTCCTAAAACAAGCATGTCTGGGGCCCCCCATCAAACAGGAGGGCACTGGATGACTCTGACACCATAATATCTTGCTATAAATACACTACAAACATTACAATTGTGCTTTTTCGTAGCTTTTAAGCACTTTTACCTGTTGTTGCACTTTTTAGGCTCCTTGATTACGTTTCTCTACTCGCATACCATCATTCCACAAGTTCTAGCATCTCTTAATTATGGAAGACTTACTCCACATCATATTAAACATGAGAACACTCTCATCCCAAATTAAACGTAATTTGCATAACTATAAATCTCTCTGTGTTGAGTTGTAGGAGCTCACTGGCATAAGTGTTACTGTAGACGCATTTGTCTGGGTCTATTTGGGCTGCTCGAACAAATAATGTAGAATGGCTTAAACAATAAATGTTAATTTCACTTAGCTTTGGAGGCTGGGAAGTCCAGGATCAAGACCCTAGCAGATGCAGTGTCTGGAAGGGGCAAGGGACTCTCTGGGACCTGTTTTATAAGAGCACTAATGCCATTCATAGGGCTCTGCCTACATGACTTCGCACCTCGAAAAGACCCGACCTCCAGACACCATCACGTCGGGGATTAGGTTTCAACATGTGGATTTTGGTGGGAGCGGGGAGGAAACAAACATTCAGTCTATAGCAACACTTAAACACTTACTAGTGAAAATCTGGAGGTCTTCTTTTTGCACTTTGGAGGCACTATTTTATTTCTTCGAGATCTCAAACTTTTAGACTTTCCAGAGCCCTTGTGAGCCCAGCCAGCCTTGCCCTGCACCTTCAGGGCCTGACGCACGAACCGTTCCTGCTGCTGGCCTGCACTACTTCACCTCTTGATGGGTGGGTCAGACCTGTATGGGGTCCAGTTTTTGCCAGTGTCCCTGAAGCCTTTTGTTTCTCACTCTGAAGAAAATTTGGTCATAGGTGAGAAGCTGTCTGCACCTGTCTTACGCAAGCCTGTAGCAACAAGTCAGAGCTGTCATCCTGAGTTGCAGCATTCAGGCCCTTCTTTATGGTAGCTCCCTCCTGAGCTGAGGGGCTGGCAGAAGTCTAAATGGGTGTGATTAACTGATGCAAAATTTGCAAAGCCAAATTCAGTGACTAGTTCCATGATACCTTCTTGGTCCTATTCAATCAATGCCAAGGGAGTTTCCCATCATATATTTTTTTAAACCCTACTTAAAACCACTTGCTAAACATAGCCTCTTTACCTTTTTAAAACTTCAATTTAGATCCTATCCTGTTTTCTATAAATCACTTTTTTCATACTAACACGTCTCTATCTTTCCTTGCTTTGCTCCTTCCTACTTAATGTTTTTCAACCCACAACTTTTTTTCTTGACCATCCTTAAGCCTTTTCATGCGAGTGTGTTTTTAGAGCTCCTTTTTGCTTTGACTTATTGCTAAGACTCACTGTTGCTCGTGCTGTTTGGTCCATCTTTACTAAAGTTACCCCTTCTGTTTCAATTTGATATATGGTCTGCTTGACTATAAAAAGGCACTTTGTTCTTTTTTTATAAAATCTTTGCACTTTACAGAAAGTGTGTTCTTTGATTAGCTTGTCTATTCTTTTGTGAGATGAGCTGCACTGACTTTGTAGTAAGTATGACAAATCAACCTAATTTTCTGTTACTGTTTTATTTTTTTACAGCATCAGTCATATTTTCTGTGGCGAACTCACTGAGCAGACTTGGTATTTTCAGGTGATACCTTACTCTGAACACTGACTATGTAGAAATGTATGTATGCATTATTTGAGAGATGGTCCTGGGGAGGAGTCATCGGAATGATTTATTGCCAAATGTGTTGAGATACTTTAACCTGAACTTTTGGTGCTTGAGGAGTGATTTTGAGAAATCTACTCTCTGTTAGGATTAGATTTTGCTGCACAGACAGAACAGAAAATCCAGAATTATAATGGCTTGAGTGAAAGAGAAATTGAATTCTCTCTTACGTAAAATTCCAGAGATGGGCCCCAGGGCTGATGTGGCAGTTCAGCAGTGCCCTCAAGATGCCAGGCGGTCTTTCTGTCCTCATGGCTCAAAATGGCTGCTGGAGCTCCAAGCTATCTTTCTTCAGAAGTACGTACAACACTTTAGATCATATTTTGTTTTCCAGCACTTAGCTGTGGAATGATGGACTGTTTTAAGCAATTGGATACAAAAGTGCTGGTCGTGGTGGTTCAAGTTGGTCCACAAAGACCCCTGTATTTCTGCCCAGGCGGTGGGATGGATGGTGATTGTAGTTTCTTGGATGGGAACACAGGAAAAGGAGTAGGTTCAGGAAGGTGGGCAAGGTAGCAGTGAGCTCACCTGGGGAGATATTGAGTTTGAAATACCCAAGGGACGTCCATGTTGGGTCAGTGGTATATACTGTGTGTGAGTCTGAAGCTCAGGAAATAACAGTCAGCGAGCTGTAGACACTCGGCAGAGGGAGCCTTAGCATCCCAGAAGGCTCTTGAAAGTGTGCAAGTGGTTGGATCTCCCGGGAAAAGCAAGACAGTTCCAGGGAGAATGAAAGGAGAGCAACAGCTTGCTTCCTTCAGCTTCACTTTCACCATTGTTTGATATTATGGAAGCATCACAAAGCTGAGCGTTTTCACTTCAGAGAAGGCCAGGCGTGATAGAATCCGGAGTGTCACAGACCACGCCCTCTGCTCAAGAGGAGCCTTGAAGTCTTTGTTGTCCGATTTGTTATAAATCCTCTCACGTGTAAAGGTATTATCCCCATTTTATGCTTTTGAAAAAACAGGCTCACAGAGGATAGGGAACTCAGTCTATGCCATGCGGCAGGAAGGAATGGAGCCCTGGCTTGGAAACTAAGCAAGTGTTTTGGTTGTCGTCTGGATTTTGTGCTGGGGCACCGTGCCTCCTGAGAGGTTCAGTGGCTTGTCCAGTTTTTGACCTGGAAGTGCTGTGTTGATACCAAACCTAAGTCTCCCTGCTCTCTGGCAGTCAGAATGCAGAGAGTAAGTGATAAGAGGTTAAAAAAACCCAAAAAAACACGATCTTGTTTCCCAATCTTAAAACATTCCCATGTGACATTCTTCTTTACTGATAATAATTGTTGCAAACCCCAAAGAGCCTGATTAATCTTTGCAGCATCTTTTAGGCTTGAATCACACTTTCATCTGATAGTAGGAACTGAGTCACTGGTGAAGTATGTTCATCCAAGACTAGACAGGGGTCAGCAAACTTTTTCTTAAAGGACCAGATAGTAAATATTTGAGGCTTTGCCAGCCCCACAATTTCTATCGCAACTACTCAACTCTGCT
Organism: Orcinus orca; assembly: GCF_937001465.1. Taxonomy (NCBI): domain Eukaryota; kingdom Metazoa; phylum Chordata; class Mammalia; order Artiodactyla; family Delphinidae; genus Orcinus; species Orcinus orca. Next base: position 170,577,959 of record NC_064561.1, on the reverse strand, counting down.
TTTTCGGCATGAAAGCAGCTGCAATATGTAAATGAATGGGCATGGCTGTGTTCAAATTAAGCTTTATTTTCGAAAATGAGCAGGTGGCCCAGTTTACTGACCCCTGCCCTAGAAGAAAGCTAAGTTCTAGAATTTCCACGTTTAGTCCTGAATGTAAAGTCATCTGACAAAATTGTGAAAAAGGCAATTGTTCTTTTTCATTTCCAAAACTCAAAATATTTGACTAATTTTGTTTTTTAAAATTAACTTATCTCCGTAATGATCCTTTATAAGTGTAAGGACAGTTCTGGGAGAGCAGCTGCAAAGTATGAAACTGGATTTCCTTATTTTGTTCTCTATTTTGTTTTCTCCTGGGTAGTCTTGATGGAATTCTGAGTTGTCAGGGTGCCTCCACATCTCTCAAAATAATCCATATTTTTCAAGTCAACCCCTAAATCGTGGAGATCCTTGATTACCAAGCTGAGACGTTGAGCTGCTTTGATCCTCATCCATGTGTGTGTGGACCCCAGCATCTGTGGATTCACAGACTGGAATCTTGTGAATGTGAGAAAGTTCCTATACGTGCATTATTAGCAAAGTTTCATGCATTTTACTCACCAATGATAAGACCACTAGCACATTCTGGGGGCTTTATAGAATAGAAAAGTCCTTCAACATCAGTTACTTTATCTCCTGTGTTTTATTTGTATTATGCAGATGTACATAGCTATCTTAGAAAAGCATTCTAAGTGGAATTCGCATGTTGATAGTTTTCTGATAGGTTCAAATTGCAAAGCTGCATTTGTTTTGTAGTTGAATGTTTTGGAAACATGAAGTAGATGGAATTTTTAAGGGAAATAATTTCTTTTCGCATGAAAGAACCAACTAGGAGGACTTAACGTCTTGGGTGCAAATAAGGGCTGATTATGACAGATGAGCATAATTAATTTGTAAAAGAATCATAAGCAGATTCTTGATTCTCTTTGCACTTCTCATTTATTTGTAATTGAAAAGGCAAATTTTTGCTAACATAATTGTCAGTCATCCTTTCTGTTCATTTCAAAGTGCCCTTCCCCTCCCAGGCAAGGCCGGCTGCATGCACTGTAGTAGTAATACAGGATGCACCTTTGGTGAATGTCCCCCTCACTGCTGCTGAGTTCTGCTTCTGTGTTTGGCCTTTGCCTCTCTTCGTGACTTACAGGAAATAAAATATTTCTCCTCCTCGTGCAGAAAGTCTTTGAAATTCGAGTGCCTGGGGGAACTGAGACATTGTGACTGTGTTTGGGGAATCCCATGAGTCTGTTATAATCACCTGTGACAGTCAAGTTTCACTAATTCCAAGTAAAGAGAGACCTAAGAGGATGGTTTCGATTTTAGCGTCGTCTGCTTTCAAAGCTGCGTTATAAACAGAATAAATCTGTGTGAATAAGTAAAGTGAGGTAGGTTGATAGAAATGTTTAATTTGCAATGGCTCTACTGTATTTAATGAGGAATTCAATAAATTTTGAATAACTATATTCATTTCTCAGATAAGCATTCGGTAAGAATCACAAAGCCCATGTTTGAGTCATCACAAAGTGTGAATCGTGATTTAGAGCAAGGAATTTTTACTGTACAGCATGCTTGGTAATGATCCCTAAGATATTTCAGGCTTAAATTAGTAAGAGGTCCAATACTAAAATGGAGGAAATAAATCTTAAAGCACTGTCTATGTTGAATGTCCTTAGTTCAGGAGATGGCACCTTGGACGGCCTATTTCAGTTGACACCAAAAGAAATAACAACGTTCTGACACTGACCTTTACCTTATTAGATGCTCCCTCTTTTATGGGTGGTCTTAGGTAATTTTAATTCACCTTCTGCTTCTTTTTAGCCTTCCAACTGACCAAAGGTATAGCTTTGATTTTTCTTCATGTTACATGATAATTTATTCTAACCAGCAACGTTTATTTATGTACTTATTTGCACCCATTTTTGCAAACAAGTAAACAGTTTGGGACATGCAAGTTTTTCTATATTGTTATTTATTGTAATAGTGTTTTACACACATGACATTTTAGAGATGAAATAGCTCAAGCCCTTTATTTTTTTTAATTAATTAATTATTTTTTTTTTTTTTGCGGTACGCGGGCCTGTCACTGTTGTGGCCTCTCCTGTTGCAGAGCACAGGCTCTGGATGCACAGGCTCAGCGGCCATGGCTCACGGGCCCAGCCGCTCCGCGGCATGTGGGATCTTCCCGGACCGGGGCACGAACCCGTGTCCCCTGCGTCGGCAGGCGGACTCTCAACCACTGCGCCACCAGGGAAGCCCCAAGCCCTTTATTTCAAGGAAAACCTTGTAGGCCCAGAAATGGCAGGGATGGGTGGACAGTCTCAAGGGCTAGAGGATGCCATTCTAACAAAGATTTTCCTTCCCTTTGGTTCAAGTTAATCTATCTTAGGTCTCCTGGTAATGATATAGTAGAATAATTTACCCACTTAATACTATAATAGGTTCACTAGGATTTTCCCATTAAAAGACTCATGAGTCATAGCCTAGTGTTACCTTCCCAGCTTTGATTCTATACTCTCTGTACACCTGAAGAGTTGTAGGGCATCTGTGGTACCTGTGCCAGTCTAAGGCTGGTGTGTGTTTTGAAATCTCTTGCCCCACACTGATGCCTAGCGTCAATCAGGAAATGCTGTAATTTGTTACCCACTACCCTGAAGGTATTACAGGGTAGGAAGTTGTGGGAGTGCAAGGTTGGTGGTGGGAATGAGTACTAGAACCCTCGGGATCTTTACTGAGGCTTAGATTTTCCTGCCTGTATAAGTCAGATGAACTTTGTCACGTTAAATACATCTTCTCTATCACCTCCACCTTCTGTTTTCAGTGGACGCTATGTTTGCCTCTGACTTTTTTATTAAGACAGTACACCCCTCATCAAATGTATGTGTCACAACTCCAGGATTGCTTAAGACTCACGCTGTCACTGGTACATTCCATTTAGCAATGTCCTCAGATCAGAGTACATTTACAGACAGTGAACTGCAGACACTCACACACAGGAGACATGGGTTGAGTGCACAGGTAGGACCCTTGGTCTACTGGTCAGAAGAAATTTTTGACTGACTGAGTCACTCTTGAGGTGTTCCTTGCCTCTCATTTGTCTGGTAGCAGCATGCCTTTCCACCCCTTTCAGCACTCCTCTTTCAGCAGCTCCAACCTTGGTCCGCATCTCGGTGCAGAACAAAATTTGGACATCCCAAAGAAAGCCTAATGAGATATGGGCCCCTGCCTATGTATTTTCTGCTCTAACTTTTGCAAAATAAATTGACTTTCTGTTGTAGTGTACTTGTTAAAATAGTTTAAGCCATACCGTCAGAATCCAGCCCACGAGCTAGCATTTGCTGTTACCTTAGATCTTTTTAAGAGGCATAATTTTCCTATGACCTAGACTTGAAAGATCTATGGGCTGTCTGAGTTGACCTTGTTTTCCCCTTGGGCATCCAGCACAGAGCTTGGACGTTAGTGACATTTCTGAAATAAATGCATTAGTGGATTTGAATGCTCGGCATAATCTAATTAAATATGTGCATTATTACAGCACATTTATGTAAAGATAAAAAATTATAGACTTAAGGTATATAGTTCTAGTCATTTATATGACAACTGAAATAACCAAGCCCTGGGGAATTAAAAGTGGCTTGTTTAACATAAGCAGCCAGTAGTGGCTGTGGTGAGACTCAAAAGCTCAAGTTTAACAGATATTTGTAAAGATTCAGGTTCACAAAACATGTACAAGGAATGGCGTTAGCTCCTTTGAAAAGGAGCGTGCCTTAGATGAGTTACTGTGTGGCTTGAGCAGCTCGAGGGACTCCACTGAGGCATGAAATGGGTGCCCTGTTTTAAGTTCCACATGTTGGGATGGTATTTAGCACTTGGTCAGCAGGCTGAGTACAAGCGTGATGTTGGTGTGGCTCAGAATGCAATGCCACCTTCCCTAGTGCCCCCTGAATTCCAAGAAAAATGCTCGTGGATTCGGGCAATTGGCTTTTCTTAACTTGCTTTTCTAAGCCTATAGGAAAAAATAGAGAAGTGGCTGGCTTCTTGCCTGAATTCTTTTTTTTGCTAAAATTGAGGAAGGATATCTGGTCATTCTTTTCTTACTTTAAAATGTTTAAGTGTAATATTTTATAGCTGTAGATGAAGAATAAAATATTCCTAGGGAGAAGGTTTATTGATATTTCCATCTTAAAACTATTATGAACTCCAAACAGGTGAAATTGGTAAAACAGAATATTGAGCATGGCTCTTCCCCACAGCCTCTCAATCGAAAGCAAATAGGATGGAAATAGATTTGGGAAAAAACCCTCCCTTTCAGAAGGTTGCTTTAAAGCACATTTTAAGGCCCATTGTCCCTTTTTGATTTTCCCTGGGGCATTTTCTTGTGTATGCTGGGCTCACTCAGTCCTTTTGGCGTTCCTGCTTGGCATTCATCTTTTCCCAGTGTTACCAAACTCAGGTTCAGCTGCCCACTGCTTGAAAGCCCACAGTGGAGAGTGTTGGTTTGAAAGGAAAGATTGCTTTATTTAGGAGGCCGGCAACCTGGGGAGAAGACGGACTCGTGTCCCAAACCAACCTCTGTTCTCATCATTGTAAGATTTTGCCCCTTAGGTAACACTGCTTTTAAAATCTACAGATTATATAATGGATATTGCAGACTTTAATCTAGAATTTAAATGTTAATGAAAGTGATTATTATTATTATTATTATTTTGCGGGCCTCTCACTGCTGTGGCCTCTCCCGCTGCGGAGCACAGGCTCCGGACGCGCAGGCTCAGCGGCCATGGCTCACGGGCCCAGCCACTCCGCGGCATGTGGGATCTTCCCGGACCAGGGCACGAACCTGTGTCCCCTGCATCGGCAGGCGGACTCTCAACCACTGCGCCACCAGGGAAGCCCGTCATTATTATTTTGATTATAATTGTATCAATTTCCATTTGTTTGCCTGTTTTGAACACAGTAATTTTTTCCACCTCTGTTTTACTTAATCTTGAAATTCAAGATTACTCCCTATTCCATATTAACAAAACTGAGAAATGGTCTTAGGTAAAGGAGTAAACAAAAATTTACTGAATACCTACTGTGTGTCTTTAGCTGAACTATGTTCTTTCCTGCAAATACTCCATTTAAATGCTATTGATAACCTCCTCTCCCTCTTTTTTCTTTTTTTTTTAAGGGTGAGGTTGAGTGTGCTGAGGTTAACGTTCTTGCCTAAGTTCAGATAGCTGAACTTGGCCTGCTGACCCCATTGCCCATAGGCTTTCTCCTATACTGGATCAGGGCTCAAAACTCAGGGCAAGCCATCAAAGTTCCATTTGAAATGAAAGGAGGAAAACCTGTTTTCTGAAACGTAAACTCTAATTACATTAAATGGACACTTCTGAAAACAGTATTGTCTCAACAGGGTGGACTGTAAACGTTGAACAACAATTGAAGCCTCACGTTATGTAAGAAAGGAGTTTACAGAGCTGAACATCCACCGTGCCGTGTTTCCCCCACCGGCGACAGAAATTGCTGGGGTAACAAAGGACTGCACACAGCCTGGTGTAGGCACAGGGGCTTCTCTGCAGCTGATAAAACTGCTCTTCGGTCAGGAACCTTGCTCTTCTAGGTGGGCTGCTTGTGCGGTGCCCCTTCTGCGGCTGAACAATGGCATTAAGGAGGGGCTTAGGTGGGAGAGTGCTGGAGAGGAGGGTAGACGGGTGGTGGGGCGATTGGATGCTGGGGAGCTTGGGAGAAGGAGAATAAGCCCTGGTAATTCTAACTTATTTGTGATTCTGGTAGCAAGAGCACCCAGAGACAAAATGGCTCAGTAGTTGATGAGATTTCATTGGGGCTGATACCACCTCATTCTGTCCACCCCTATCTGCAGGTTAGACCCAGCTAGGTGTTCTGCCATGCTTGTTTTTAGCTTTGTAACCACCAGTAATCACACTGGTTTGGGAGATTTTCATGTTTCAGTTTTTACAGATGATGAAAAATCATTAACTGACTCAATGTCACTTCAAACTCCATGTATCTGTATTTCTCAACCAGTGGCTCTGAGCCACCAGCTCTGGCTATACCTGGTCAGCTTGCTGAAAAATAGATTCTTAGGATGCACTCTGGACCCTCTAATTAACCTCTGTAATGAGACCGCAGATCTAGATTTTTAACAGGCTCCTCGGGTGATTCCTATATACACACATCTCACTACTTCTGTTTGACACATTACATTGAAACATCAACAAAAGAGAAAATTTGAGTGACTTTGCTCCAAATGACATAATGAATAAGGAACAAATTGGTATTGAATTCCGGTTGCTTCAGTTAGAATTCATTCCCATTCAGTCATTACTTGAAAAGCTAAGTATTGCGTTTTTGCCACATGCCAGGTCTGGGGATGAAAGGCAGTCTTTTTTCTTCAGGAGTTCCATGGCTGGGAAGAAATACCCCTCAGTTATGTTTTTAAATCCCACAGCTCTCTGGGACTCAAACCTTCAATGTCTCTTCGTTGCTCAATGCTCCATTAAGTAGCTAAGATGCTCAAATTTGAAGAAGGCAAAAGTGTGGCAGGGAGTGTGAACATGGACAGCTTGGGACAGAGTGTTTGGTTGAGAAGTTTTGAGAGATAAACTTGATTTGTAAGGAGAGGCTGGATGACAAAGGACATTAAATGTTACACTGTGTTGCTTAAACTCAACATTGTAGGAGCCTCTTGAAGATAGGCATAGCACATACTTTCTGCCTGTGGCTTTAATGCATTGTTTCTTAATTCAGCTACATTTACTGAATCCTTATTTGTGCTAAGCACAGCACCAAGAAAAAAAGCAAATGCTTTGTTTAAAAATCAAGGACACGTGTGAAGAATTTTGGAAAGGTTGTCATCAAAAATGATTAAAATATGCAATAGTTTTAGGACTGGAAATGCTACATTTGCTTTTGGTGCCAGGGAGGGGTGGGGGGCAGGAAAGACACATTAAAATGTCAATATATCACGATTTTAGACAATCATAGAAAGTGTGACCCTCCCTTGATGATTGGATATAGAAATTACTAGAAGTAAAATTGCAACTCCTCTTGGTGTAGGTGGGCCGCCTCCCCATCTCCTTGGCCACCAGCCTGTCTTTGTCGAGTGAGCTACACTGAGCAAGCCTGTTGTGGCTCCAAAGCCCATGATGGTCTGTCTAGTCCATTAATAAGCAGCAAAAATATCTCAGCTCCTGTAAGTTTTTTTCCCTGTGGTTTATTTTAACTCTGTTTCGAGAATTCAAAATTAGTTGTGGTGATAAGACATGATAGTTTCCTGACTCTGTGGAAGAGAGAAAAGGTTCAGAAGTGATATCAGGGGCTTGAATTTCCTGGGCTGGTTGTGGTTCACTTAGTAGCTTTATTGAATAAAAGACCAGGTGATTCATATAAAGTCATATGTTAGGATGCTGTAACCAGGGCTTTGGAAAGGGCCACCTTACCCGTTAAGTGCAAATAAATAACGATGTGAATGTCCAGCAGACTCTAAAAGCATAGTAGACTATTGATGAGAATGAATAATACATGTTTTCTGATAGTGTTTGCTGCATGTGGCAGGATATTTTAAAAGCGGGGAAAAAACCCCTCTGTGTGAGGTCTGCATTTAGTTAACCTTTATATTCCAAGACAGGCTTAACTGTCATCTGTCATATTTATAACAGCAGCGTCAATTCAGAGTTTTACGCTCAAAACTTGTAGACTCAATTAGGAGATACACTTTGAAGAATTGGTCCCTACGATATGCACATAGTAACCTAAAAGAAGAATGTCTTGTCGATATTATTGTAATGATTTCTGTGTATTCTTGTGTTAATTATGTGATGGGTTCTCGTGCTTTAGAGTTTGCCATCATGGATGATCCCTGGAACTTGGCCATGTCTCATTGACTGGAATGGACATTTCAGTTCTAATTTAGCATACTTATTTCTACTGCTAAGTGAAAGCAGAGTTTACATAACTCAATGTATATGGTTGTATAGACTTTCATCTTCTGAGTTTTATAACTCTTTCAAGTTATAAAGCTTGAAAATTGCATGCTTCAGTGGATAGTGAGTCCGTAGTACTTACCAAGTACCCATTGTGCTTTACCAATATTAAAAACAAAATCTTTGTTCTGAGGTCATTATATTTACGTTGAATAAATCTGAAGTTAGACTTCAGGTCGATGTTGAAGTGGGGTCAGATCTATTTTACTGCTAAAACTTCCAGCACAATCACAGTATAAAAGGGTTAAGCAATGATGATACGGGTAAATAACCAAAGATGGAGGCTTATCTAAAACCAAGACTAGATTGCCTAATAAGGAAAGGATAAGGGTAGTAATGAAGTTCTTAAGAATTAATGTCCCTTGTATACACTGTTCTATTTAAAATAGATAAGCAACAAGGTCTTACTGTATAGCACGGGGAATTCTGCTTAATACTCTGTAATAACCTAAATGGGAAACGAATTTGAAAAATTCATACATGAATGCTGTATGAATACAGGTCTAGACATCAGCTATGCATTTCTTATCTAAGAAACTCTTAAACCCCTTCATAATGCACTAAGCCTATTTGCTTTACTTTGCACATTAAGTTCTTTCACAATAAGACCTCTCCTGGTTTAGGGGTCACTGTGTTAATTCTGTAGCATTTTAAAGCATTTTGGTTGGTAAAATGTCTGTCCTTTTCCTCCCAGTACTTGAGAAATCCTCACTGTTATATGAAAGAACTGAGAAGATAAAGTACCAAAAGGTAAATGACTGTTTCAAAGACACATGATCAAACATTTACTCTAGAGAGACCTTATTCAGTCTTTGGTCTGGAATCATTCAGATTTGACTGCGTGCACTTGAAAGACAGAGATACCAGTGGCCAGGCTGGGAAAACCACTGGATTTGGAATTCATTTCACTCCTCCCTTGCCCCCTGTATAGTTAAGGGTCCTTCCTTACCAAGCTTAATCTTGACTGACCTTTCTGAGTCTTCCGGAACCTTGCCTTATCAATGATTTCTCCTTTGTCTTTCCACTTTCGTTTCTCTCTCTATTCTTAGTCTCATCCCATCTTCCCGTATATATTTTCAGTCTTCCAACTGCTTATAAACAAATAGACAAAACTCAGTCTTGACAAAGTTGCAAATTCTTGCCTTGACATTGCTTTTACTTCACTCACGCTCTTCAGTGTGGGCCTTTGTGGCTATCTTTTCTGGCTCCTCATGCGTTCTTTGAGCCTTTCCAAGGAGGCATGTGTCTTCACTCCTCAACCTGAGTCACTCCAGGGTCAGTAGTTAACAACTCATCACAAGATCAAGTCGCACAATTCCTGTTCTTGTTTCTTTTTTCATCTTTTTGTAGCAGAATATAACTCCTCCAAGCTGCTTCCTAAAATTCTCTGTTGATTTCTGAAACATTTATTTTTTTCCCTTTCTGGAAGAAAGCTGGTTTTCTGCCACCTAAATTCAAACATTCGATTAGGCAACCTTGATAGATTATATTCCATCATACCTCCCTCCAGGTAGATGAGTTCTTCCTCACTGAGCTCCTAAATATAAATAAGGTTTTTCTCATACTGACTGGATTCTTCCTGTTGGTTTGCTCTAACATAAATACTTCCTACTTCCCTATCTTGATCTAAAGGTAGCTTAGTCATCTTTCAAGACAGTTTATCATGATGGTTAAGAGACCTCACTCCAGAGCCAGAGTGCGTGGGTTCACACCACATCTCCAGACTACTAGTATATGATCTTGGGTAAGTTATTTGGCTCCAACATGCCTTAGTTTCCTCATGGTAAAGTGGAAGTAGTAATAATTTCTTCCTTGTAGGATTGATGAGACACTTAATGGGTTAATATATGTAAAGATTAAATAGTAAGACAGTTCTAGACAGAGTAAGTTCTATGTGTGTAAGTACTTTTGATATTTCTACTCTCTCAAACTCCACCTTGTCTATAAAACTTTTCTCATCTCCTGAGTCCAACTAAAGGTCATCTCTTCTGGGAAAACTGTTATTTTGTGCTCTCTTATGAGGCTTAACTTACTCTAATTTTAATTGTCTCTGTCTTAACCTAGATTAGAGTAGGCTTTTTGCTCTCATATGTTCTCATATCTTACTTAACTTCAAAAAAAATTTCTTTTCCTACTGAAGATCAAGTCGATTTTTTCCTAAAATAATTTCTGAAGATTTGAAGGTCTTGAGACTATTCTGTGTTTTGAATTTTTGATGAGAGGTCCCCAAAGATACTTTGAGGTTGCTCTGGCCTGAACTTCATGGGCTGGCCTGAACTTCATGAAGGAGAATAATGGAAGTGTCACTTGTGATTAATTTCCTTTTCTATAGGAGGGCTTTCTGACTGTGTAGCTCTAACTCATCCTAACCACCTCTTTGGGAAAATTGGGTTGTAGCAGTGTATGTGTATCTGTGTGTTTTTCTAATATTTCTTGCACATTTTACAGTACATTTTTACAAAGTTGAACATATTTATTGTGACAAGGAAATAAATTCTCTTGAAAATGTTTTCTTTAAAATTTTACTCTTGTATTTAATAGGTTGGCGTTAGAAATTTCAACATGGGTTAACAGCTCTTACTATAGTACCCTCTCCCCAGAGGACATTCCGATACCCTAAATGTTGGTGATGTTACAGTTGCTGAATGGAAGCTTTCACTGAATCAGATACTGACAACAGTAATTCCAACAATAGAAATTATCACCAGGCATTGATAAAACCTGAGTGCAAATCATTATGACAAAGTACATCCTGATGGGAATACCAAAAATACACATAGGCTATATTATCTTTATTTCATTTTCCTCTTTTAGAATAAAAGTTTTGGTATTTGAAAGAAAAGGGACAGTTGTTTGTTGAAAATGAAATTGTTGGACATAACCAACCATATGTTTTAGATTTTTTTCCCTGTATTCTTACTGAAAATGTATTTTGAATTTGTTGTGTTTCTCCATACTTTGTAAATTCTTTCCTTAAGGTAAAAAAAAAATTTTTTTTTCCTTTCTCTTTTCCCAACATTTGCTTCAGCTAGGTTTGACCAACAAGTTGGATTCTTTCAGCCTGTGTCATTGTAAAGCCAACATGTCTGGTGATGTTTGTCTGCAGATGCAACTTATGAGTCAGTTCTAACTTTGTATGTTACTTTAAAAAAATCAGTAATGGATTATCTTGTATTTAAACCTGTTGAACCTTTGCAGCCTTGAATTTGCAGAGTGACACAGTTAATGTGCTATGGTCACATGTTTAACTTTGTCAGGAAACATTGATTCGTTTTCATATGTTATCAAGACAAGAAACAGTCTCTTTGTGATTCTGCATCCATCTTATAATCAGAAGAAGATATATCTGCCTCACAGATGGAAACAGAATCAGAAGGAGACTGTTTCTTGTCTTGATCACACCGTGAAGCAGCAATCAAACCAGAAATAACACTTCAGTCTCTGACACATACTGTTGCATATTCATGTTGGGTTTTGCAATAGACTTGGAGTCTATAGACTTGTAATCTGTTTGACATCATCCCTAAGAACTTTAGTCTCCTGGTTCTAGATGACATGGTTAATTAATCCAAATTTGTATTTTCAAAATAGAAACTTGGCAATGGATGGGACCTTTGTATGATTCAAACTGTCCTATATAGAAAATGCCTAGATATTAGTGTAGCGAGAGAAGATATAAATAGGAATAGCATTGGAAGTCATAATATAGTAACTTTCAGACCATATGGAGAAATACTATTATCAGTCATTTTCTTGTTTTGTTTTATACACCAGTTAACATATGCCAATGATTTTCATTGTCACAGAATTGCATTATTGTTCATTGACAGAGTAGCAAAAATGTAGAAGTATGCAAATGAGAAATGGAATTGGGAGATGTCATGGAATACGTACTAATTGTAGGAAGAATACAGCACATGTAATCGCCGCGGTTTTGGGGTAGTTAATGCCTGGAAACTGTGTCATTATGCAAGGTTGCATTTTCTGAAGAGGGTCAGTGCTATAATTGGGGCTTGCATTTTTTTATCTGAAGATGTGGGAAGCTTTAACTAATGGATATAACCAACAAAGTGCTACCTAAATGAAAATTCAGCAGTCACAAACGGTGGTCATCTGCACATCAAAACATCTAAAATTCAGTACATGGGCTGAGATAAACACTAACATTTAATTACCAGTAATTTTGCTTGCTAGCAGAATGCAGAATGGTTCTTGAAAGCTCTTTGGATAATGCAGCTCTCTAGAGGGACTCTTCTAGGATGCCTGATGGTGTGCTATTACTTAGACCTCCCTCAAAGGACTGAAATTTTAAAGTTGGTGATGACAGTTCTCTTATTGTTTCTCCTACTCAAAACTCCTTTTGATCCAACACTTCCCCCTTCTCCCTCACTTGCACTCAACCAGACTACTTAGCACGTATTTTATTTCAAAGACTAAAGAAAGGAAACAGTAAATGATAGCTCCCAGAAACCTCACATTTTATTGGAAAGCCATAAGAACAACTTCCAGAACAGCTAAAATTTTGATTAGATTCTATCCTGGTAGGTAGGGTTGTGCCTATGTCTTAAAACACTGGCAGCCGTCTTAACCGAAACCAAAGGAATATATGGGGAGAGGGACTGAGCTGTCTGTTTTCACTTGGTAGCCGGAGAGCCTCAGTCACTGAAAGGGACAGAACTGTCTTCTATAGAGACTACTGAGGACCAGATCAGCTCCATGGGTCCACTCACCACAGTCTGCTAATTGGCTCCTTTCTTAACACTGGGGAACAGGAAAGCTGTTCCAATAGGCTTCTATTCCTAATACCATTGCTTTACCTTTAGTGCAGAATGGAGTCAAGGTTTAAATCCTTTACTGCTGGATACTTTTGTCTTGCCTCTGAAGGTGTCCTGCTAGAGAAGCTTATGGGATCGAATATTTGGCTTCAGTTTCTATAAGTTAAAATGCAGAAAAAGATAGGTTCCAGTGGAGGAGTAGATATTCAGAAGCAGAATAGGGAAGGTGAAGAGAGACTATTCAAAAAGAGAAACTTTCTCTTTCTCCAGACTCTCCCTCTCTCTTGTATGTGTGGGTAATGCATCTTTGCCCTTACTGTGTTAAAAGTCACCGTGACCTCATGCTGATATTCCCAGAGCAAAGCTGTTGGTACTAAAAACCTATAGCTGGCCTGGAACTCTTTCCCAGCGTGTGATAAACTCCAAACAAAATCTTCTATGTTGCATTCTAACAGCTCTGTAAAAATGGTTCTATGTCCTAGTTTTGTTTGGTGTAGCTTTCCAATACAATCGATGTAGAAATGAATTACCCCTTGACTTTGGAAATAAGCAATTCATGAGCGATTTCTTAGATAAAACTATTTAATCAGGTTCTGAACATACAAGAGAATCCATGAAAAGATACAAGCCTTTATGAACAAGTGAACATTTTTTTTCTCAAGAAATATTCCATTTTCTGGGCTCAATTCAAAACAAAACAAAAATGGTTCCTTCCAAAGTAAATGGTATAAATGATTGGTGATAATAGTGTTTGCTTATGTGTTCACCTCTTCAGATTTGTTGAAGGAAGGAAAAGGGAATGGCTCCACAGCTAAAACCTTCAACTTTGGCAAAATTGAGACCATTTTTGTGGTATCGGACAATCTTAACACTTATTCTTGCTCAGGAATTTAATCCACTTTCTTCGTAAAATTCAAGATACTTTATCATATTTTTTTTCCATGAGAAGATTAACCTAGGTGTAAATAAAATTACCCTTTGTGAACTTTGGAGGACAAAGGAGTCTCTAGTTAGGAACTTGAGAATTTTAGCATTGATTGAGGAGCAAGTGAATCCAGCCTCTACTTAGATAATTTTTCTCACCAGTAGCAAGGGGCTGAAAGCTGGTTTCTGGCAGACAGAATACACCCTGTTGGGAGGTCACACATGACTAAGTGCTCCGTGTTAGTGTCCTATGAAACAGCAAATCTTGCTTTAGAAAAAAGTCAAGCCTTGCATTTGCATTGAACGTGTGTTCCCGAAAGATTTGCAAACACTGTTCACAATATCAGCTAATTCTGGATGAGGTAGTGGAGATGGTGAGGGCAGGAAAATAATATCTACATTGCACCAGTTTATGTTTCATAACTGGTTTTTATATATAGGAAACAGAAAATTTGGGCATAGAGCAAATCTTGCCAAGCAGAACCACCAGTGGTTGGTAGGTTACCCATCAAAAGGAAGTAAAGTGGAAACAACTGAGCATCTTCTATAAACACAATTACTTAGTCTTAGATTACTGAATTTATATATTTAAATGGTTCTCACATGATACAGGGTGGGAAAAGGAAATTGTTTTAATTTGGCTTTCCAGGCTTGGTAATCATCGTATGTTACTGTTTTCTATTTAAGTTAGAAGTCCCTGACTTTTTTTTTAAGAGGGTTAGGTGGATATATTGTAGAAATTTAGACCTAAAAACTCTTCCTGCTTGATTTTTCTCAACATTTCCATACACTAAATGCCGTGTTAGTTTGTGAAAATTGTGATGGGCCCTCCATAGATTGACTTCAACTGCATTTGAAATAATAGTTGAAAAATACTTTAAGCATTGCATAAAAAGGAAAATGGTTAGCATTTGATTGTTTTGAGGAAGCACTCAAAAAATTTGGGCATAGAGCAAATCTTGCCAAGCAGAACCACCAGTGGTTGGTAGGTTACCCATCAAAAGGAAGTGAAGTGGAAACAACTGAGCATCTTCTATAAACACAATGCTATGAAGTAGTTCTGCATAAGCAAAGCTAATGAAACAGAATTTTTCTAGCACTGATATCTTCATCTAAGACGTCTTCAGTGTTCAGTTCCATTCCCATTCATTACTTACCGAACTGACACATTATCCTGAAAACATTTCCTAAACGTAATTGAAAACATTAAAAAGTCTGGTATTTGATAAACATTTGGATGTTTTATTTCTGATTTTTAACAAGCTTCACACATGTTAAAATTATGTATAAAGAAATCCAATCATACCAATAAACCAACTGGTTGTCAATTTGATTTTCAGGGTGAAAGATGGTGTAAGTGTTTATGGTAATAATTAACAGGAGTATAGAACTTTATTGATTGTCTTCATCCATTTGGGCTGCTCTAAAAAAGTATTATACCCTGGTGGCTTATAAACAATAGAAATTTATTTCTCATAATTCTGGAGGCTGTAGAATTTCAAGATCAGGGTGCCAGTGTGGTTGGGTTCTGGTGAAGGCCCTTTTCTGTGTTGTAGACTGCCATCTTCTTGCTGTATCCTCATATACTGTAAGGGACCAGAAAGCTCTATGGGGGTCCCTTTTATAAGGGCACTAATCCCATTCATGAGGCGTCCACCTCATGACCTAATCACCTTCCAAAGGTCCCAGTTCCTAATACCATAACCTTGGAGGTTAGGTTTCAGGATATGAATTCTGGGGAGACACAAACATTCAGACCATAGCATTGATCACAGCACATTTTCTCACACATACCTTATTGTTTAGTGCTATAAGCATCCATAATATATACTTTTTTTTTTTGGTCAGAAAAGGAATAAACTAAATATCTTCATTTTACGGAATGGGAAATTTGAGACCCAGAGGGGGAAGTGACTTGCTCAGAGTTTTATAGCAAATTATTGACAGCTGGGACCAGCACTCAACGTGCATGCTGTGTTCAGCAAACTTCATACTGAGCGAGTGTTAGGTGGCTGGTTTTTGACATGAGTCGTAAAGAAAATATTTATAATTTATTTTTTTCTAAATGACGTTTTGTCCTCTGCCTGTCTACCTTTATTTTCTCAAAATGAAAGACTAAGTTTTAATTCCGTAGGCTATGCTGATAGATAGGTTTATTTCAAGGTGAGAAAAACAATCAGGTGCATATTAGAAAAGTTCTGGCTGAGTTGATCATATTAGAATTTGCAAGAATGGTGGTTGTTTAGTGAAACCCCATGATAATTCAGCTTCTACAGAGGTGATTTTGCCCAGTGTGTCCTGGGATTGTGTGTACAAAATAAACACAACTTAGCTGATTTGAATGGCTAAGGACCATCTTCTGTGTTCCCTGACAGACTTCCTGGAGTGAAAGGAACAAAGAATTTGAAGAGCTCCGTAGAGGTGATTATCTTGTCTATTAAAGTATCTTTATTACAGCATAGCATTTCAAATTATTTCTTGCCCAGAACCCCCCAAAGAAAATTTTTTTTAATTTTAGTTTTGCTAGGGTGGCAATATGTAGGATCATATATATTTTTTCTTATAGATCTATATTTGTATTCAACTTGGTAGTTGAATATTAGCTTGTAAACAGGATTTCCTTTTACAAGAAAAGAAATACTTGTTAGCTCTAAGACCCAACAAAATCCTCCAAGTATTTGCTTTGGAGAAAAAATTAAAATCTAATATTTAGGGCACTTATTATTTACTTCATTTACTTAGCCTGTCTAACTAGGAATTTATCACACGGATGCCATCTCTTTCTGGGACCCTGACGAGAGGTGTAGGCAAAGGAGAACTGGGCTTGGGGGCCCCATAACTGCCACTGATCTTCTCTCTAACGTTCACACTTTCACTTTCACTTTCTCCTGTTTTCCCACCTACCATCCCAGGTTGCTTTGATCACATAACAGTGCTAGAATGTCACTTTCTCTCTTCACCAAAAAGCAGAATTTTAATTCTTCTGGACTATTTGTTTATAGCCAAGTGGGATTAATTAACTAGATAGAGGCTCACTTTTATAAGATGGGCGGAATAAGTCACAAGACAGCTGTGGGAGATTTAGAACACTGTTAGTGCCTAAAAAATATTAAATGATTTGGGACTTTATACAAGAAAAATGTCATCTGTGGAAAATTTAAAAAAAAAAAAAAAGGTGGTGACATTTGACTGTTACTTTCCCTCATAGACATTCTATGTTTAGCTTATTAGCCAAGATAAAGTGTAGATCAATTTTTTTTTGTCTTTCACGTATGTATATAATATGAGTCAGTAAATGAGTCTTAATTGAAGAATTTGGGCTCTCTTTTCATCCTGATGACTGAAAGGGACTTTTTCTCTTGTTTCCTTGGACCAGGTGATGGAGAGGTAGTGGGAAGATGAAATGATATTTCTTCTATGATCACTCCAGTATCAGATCAAATTGGGAGGAGTTAGATTTGATGACTGATCTATAATTTTTACTTCTGTCTGGAAAATGATTTCTTGGTATAAGAGACTTTTTATATTTTTTAAAGACTTGTGTAACCTCGAGAATCTTAAGTGCATAAAAGATTCAAATCAAAGAAGTAGACTGATTTGAATATTAGCAGTATGGTGGTAGTATGGTGACAACATAACTGTACAAACTTCTTTTCCACATATATCCAGTCAGCAGGAGCATGCTTGGAACACAATTACCAAAAATCTTCTTGATGCCATTTAAAAATATTTTTTAAATGTTTTAATTACAGTGCTTCTAATTCCTGATTCCAGAACTTGTGTGTGTTTGTGGGTGTGGAACCTGTGTTCTACTTTTCTCTTGGGGTTTAGAAGCACAGAATTATCTAAGAATTGCAAAACTCAATGATGGGGAAAGGAACTAACATTTATTGCAAGCCCATGAAATGTCAAACGTTGTACTGATGCCTCACATAAAATTTTCCTAAGATTGACCTTTCTTATCGTACAGGAAATGAAAGGACAGTGAGGTTAAGTAACTTGCCCAAGGATTCAGGGCCAGTGTGCTGTGGAGATGGGATTCATAACAACATCTACCATGATGCAATGTGCAAAGTCTCCACGAAATAATTCCTGTCCAACATTTTCCAGATTAAACACAGTGAAGTTCCTCTCTCTTGCTGTTGGTTGTTAGTTGTTTTCTGTGCCGATTTGAAGCCATCAGTCTTCAAATAGTTTTGGCCCTTGTAAATTAGAATTCTTCTGTAATTTCAAAGGACAGCTCCGGGGTTTGCTTTCCTTTGAGATGCTGTAACTAATAAATCAACTTTACTGTTTGGTTATTGTATCAACATGGAGAGCTTAGTTCCAGTGCATCAGCTTGGGTGTGAGTTTTCTTGCTGTGTCACTCTATGGCTAGTGAATGTCCCAAATGTGGAGAAATGCAAAGGTAGTCCCAGCCCTTTCATTGTAGCTTAGATTTGGGTTTAAGTGCCTTCCAGCATGAATTACTAGTTGCCGTGTTGTTTTTGTTTTGTTTGTTTAACTGCCCTTTTTTTAAACTTAGAAATTCCAGCTTCTGAATTTCTATACCAACTCATTTCTTTCAAAATTAGAAGTAATAGAAATGAGAAATAATGAAAATAATATGCCCACCACTCTCCTTATTTGTTAAGGATTTGATACAAATCTCCATTGGCAAATGGGGTGATAAAAAGTTTAGGGGCAAAGTGTACCTGAAATTCTGAATTTCATCCTTATCTTGTCAACATCTTGAGTTTTGAATCACCGTAGATCTGCACCAACCTTGTGACCCAAGGTGGGTACCATTCCTGAGACAAGAGCTCTGCCCGTTTGCCAGCTTCTTGGTGGGGTTCCCTGTAACCTCCTAGACAGTGCCCTCCTGCCTTACCTAATTTTGTTGGCTTGGCCTTTTGCTTATGACACTGCTGCATGAACTCAGCTAGTTAGAATTTCCATATGGGTAAAAGGAGGACACTAATGGTATACTTACGACCTCATGGTCCTGTTGAGAAGATTAAATAAAATAGTTTAGTAATGTGTTTGGAATTAGGATTGTGCTGGACCCCTGGAAACAGTTAATAGATTTTAAGTTATAATTTTAATTTATCCCTGGCTGTTGGCAAGGTTTTCACCCACATTGTCTAGGGAAATAACCAGACTGCCCTGCTTTTCCAGGGTTCTAGTGGATTCTATAAACCTCCCTCTGATACCTCACTATAACTAACATGAGAAAATTTGCAAAAGTAGGAGTGTTTATTAACGTTGAAAGACAAACAGGAATGGAGACACTCTTACTTAGAATTTGATTATGTACATTCATTTCCTACCCAGAAATAAAGACTAGAAAGTGGCCCTAACTGTGTTTCAGAACACCAATTTTAGTAAAGTAGATTTCAGGTTTGTAAACCAACATGACTTTAAGCCTCTGGGAATAGCTGTATAGAATTTCATGCCTTGTGGGTGAGAAAGGGGCACTCGTGTTATGTTCATACACACACTGCATTTATCCTTTGTTTTCTATTCCATAATTTCTAAGTTGGTGTATGGGTTTCTCTTATAGAATTGGGAGAAGATCCTAAAGGCAGGCCTGTCAGGTTTTCTCTTTCTTAGCTCTAAACTAACGTACCAAAATATCTTGAAATATCAGAGCTGACATTTTGATGTGCACCATTCATGCATACTGGGTAATTAAGAATTCAATGGAAGAGTTATAAACTATAATTTAAAATACTGCTTCAGTTTATTTCTTCAGATTTTCATCTATTGTTTTGTGATTGCTTACAGGATAAAGGTGCATTTAAAGTATTTTTACCATATATGTTTGCTCCCACTTCTGGGGGAGAAATAACCAAAAATTAAGTCAAATAGAGCCTGTTGGGTGTCTGAAGTAGGTTATGACCAAAAGCCACTCTCTTTTTAGAAAGAAATGTGTAAGAGGAATTCTTACTTTGATAACGTAATAAAGGCCTTCCTTGAGAATTGGAGCAGTATTTTCATCATCCTTCGGTTTGTTCCTTTTTTTTTTCTTCCCCAGTTTTGGACAGGAGATTCACGTATAGAGTGGTGAGACAAATGTTGACTGAAGAATAGCACTCTTCTACCTAACACCTGGTTTCTAAATAAGATAAATGTCGGTTATCACTGTCCTGAGTCATGATTCCAAGGAATGGAATGTATAAGCAGCAAATTTTCTGTTCTAAATGGAAAATACTTTAAAAAAAAACCCAAAAAGATTGGTCCAAGAGTACAGTATAATTCTGCCAGGAGACAGCCCTGAACTAGAACAGAACCAGAGGTCTCACCTGTACACCGGCACATGGGGCACAGGGCAAGGCGTGTGTCCTCTCTCTTTTTCTCTCTCTTTCTCTCCTGGACTTACTTGTGTGGACTAAAGAGGATATTGCCATAGAATTTCTGCCATGATTCATCAAGGAAAAGCAACAGATTTTCCTCTAAAGAGCAACATTTCGGTGGATTCCCACTGATATATATGATGCCGTTAAAATACACTTGAAGAAAAAGCAATGGAGTGCCTGTTTAGCTCCGACAACGGTTCTGGATTGAATTTATTATTTTTAAATTTATAATTGATTACTGATTTGGATTAATGCTTTAGTACCAGAGGAGAAAAATTCAGGATCCAAATATATTCATAGAATAAAAGTGTCAACCTCCAGGAAGTTGGAGACTTAACTTTGAGTGAAATAGGCTGTTAATGACCATTGAAGTTGCATATCTAGTTTGACTTCTCATCAAGAAATTGATAATGAAGGACACTTTTATATTATTATGGAACTGTTTTCTTTTAAGCCAAAAATACCTTGAAAAGCAATGAATACAAGTATGACACAACTAACAAACTAAATGTAACTGGCAACACCATGCTTTTCATTTTCTGAGTGATAGTTTTCCTTTAATGGGTCCTTCTTAATAATGAGATAGACTAAATCCTCCTTGCATTTGGTCTTTGAAGATGTGTGTGCATATATGTACATATATATGAATAATGGAGTTTGAAAGGAGTTTGTAGTTCGAGATTATTTTCTTGAAATTTGTGATTTTCCAGCTGTGCCATTTCTTTGCAAAGTGTTTTCAAGTTATGACACCTTTTACTAGCTTTACTATAGACCTAAAATGGCTGTCACTGCCATTTTGTTCAAGGCTTGGTGTTTAGCCGGACATGGGAAAGCGGATGAAACAAATACTGCACCACTTCTCTTTACAATTGACAAGCTCAGTCTTTTAATCACTGATTCTTTCATCTCAGGTTGGTATGTCCTTGGCTTACTATGATGAGACACTTCACCTTTTTTTTATGACTCTTTTTTTAATTGTGGCAAAATACATGTAGCATAAGATTTACCGTGTTTTCCATTCTAAAGTGTACAGTTCAGTAGTGTTCTGAACTGTTTACTCTGTAAACAGAGCAAGCATCTTCCTCCATTGGGGCTGCTATAACAAAGTACCATAGACCGAGTGGCTGGAAAACAACAGAAATTTATTTCTCACACTTCTGCAGGCTGGGAAGCCCCAGACCAAGGTGCAGGCAGATTTGGTGTCTGGTAGGGCCTGCTTTGTGATTGTAGACGGCTGCTTTCTGGTTGCGTGGGCACGTGGGGAAAGGGGCCAGAGAGCTCTGTGGTGGGGTATCTTCTGTGAGGCCAATGATCCCATCCATGAGGTCTCCACCCACAACTCCCAAAGGCCCCTCCTGCTAATACGGTCACACTGGGGGTTAGGATTTCAGCCTATGAATTTGGGAGGACACAGACGTTTGGTCTAGAGCCACGAGTAACTGTTTCTCGTTTTGTGTTATGTTTCGTTACAGAACTCCAAGATGGGAGGCAAGCTGAGCAAGAAGAAGAAGGGGTACAATGTGAATGATGAGAAGGCCAAGGACAAAGACAAGAAGGCAGAAGGAGCCGGGACGGAAGAGGAGGGAACCCCGAAGGAGAATGAGACCCAGGCGGCTGCGGAGACCGCAGAGGTGAAGGACGGCAAGGAGGAGAAGCCAGAGAAGGATGCCCAGGACGCTGCCAACAAGCCCGAAGACAAGGAAGGCGAGAAAGACACAGAGGCGGCCAAGGAAGACGCCCCGAAGGCAGAGCCCGAGCAGATGGAGGGAGCCGAGGGGAAGCCCGAGCCCCCGAAGGATGTTGCGCAGGAGCCGGCGGCCGCCGCGGCCCCCGCTGCAGGCGGCGACGCCCCCAGAGCTTCGGAGCCCGAGGCGGCGGAGCCCGCGGCCCCCAGCAAGGATGACAAGAGCAAGGAGGGTGGGGAACCCACAAAGACTGAGGCTTCCGCAGCGCCTGCCGCGCAGGAGACGAAAAGTGACGGGGCCCCAGCTTCAGACTCAAAACCCAGCAGCACTGAGGCTGCCCCATCCTCCAAGGAGACCCCGGCAGCCACGGAAGCACCCAGTTCCACGCCCAAGGCCCAGGCCCCCGCAGCCCCCGCAGACGAGGTCAAACCCGCCGAGACCCCGGCAGCTAATTCTGATCAAACCGTAGCAGTGAAAGAGTAACAAGGACAGCCTATGGAAAAAAAAGAATACCGCTTAACGACGACCTGTCTCTCTGTCTCTCTCTGTCTCTCTCTCTCTCTCTCTCTGTCTCTCTCTCTCCTATACTAACTTGTTTCAGATTGGAAGTAATGATACGTATTGCCCAAGAATAAGGATGTGTTCCCATCAAGGGAGGGGGGGGGGAGAATCCAAATAGTATTTTTGTGGGGAAATATCTAATATACCTTCGGTCAACTCTACCAATCAGTCCTGGATTTGAAAGATCAATGTCTGAAAGTACAGTACATCTTTTGTACCTGAACTGCTGTTACATGCACTCCGCCACTAAGATCTGAGCATCTTGTCTTCTGCAAGGGGAGTTGGGAGTGATGCGTTCGATTCTGCCCACAGGGCCTGTGCCGAGGCAATCAGATCTTTATGAAAGCAGTATTTTCTGTGTGTTCTTTTTCATTTACAGCCTTTCTTATTTTGATATTTTTTAATGTTGTGGATGAATGCCAACTTTCAGACAGCCCACGTAGCCTGTCCACATGTATCTCAATGCCAATTCTCCATTCTTCCTTCCCAGGTCTTTTTGGGAGTAACAAACATTCTCTCATCCTACTTAGCCTCCCTAGATTTCTCATGACGAGTTAATGCATGTCCGTGGTTGGGTGCACCTGTAGTTCTGTTTATTGGTCAGTGGAAATGAAAAAAAAAAAAAAAAGTCTGCGTTCATTGCAGTTCCAGTTTTCTCTTCCATTCTGTGTCACAGACACCAACACACCACTCATTGGAAAATGGAAAAAAATAAAAATAAAAAAAACAAAAAAAATGTACAATGGATGCATTGAAATTATATGTAATTGTATAAATGGTGCAACAGTAATAAAGTTAAACAATTAAACTGAAGTCACAAGGATTACTGGTTTCTTTTCCCACCAGCACGCTGTCCCCTCCTCTGTAATTGCCTCAGTAGAGAACAGAACAATGTATTGGGCATTTTCATGGGTATATTTGGATAGAAGTATAAAGCAGGATCCTCAGTGTTATCTTTTTAAAAAATTAGCAGGATGGGCTTCCCTGGTGGCGCAGTGGTTGAGAGTCCGCCTGCCGATGCAGGGGATACGGGTTCGTGCCCCGGTCTGGGAGGATCGCACATGCCGCGGAGCGGCTGGACCCGTGAGCCATGGTCGCTGGGCCTGCGCGTCCAGAGCCTGTGCTCCGCGACGGGAGAGGCCAAAAGAGTGAGAGGCCCAAGTACCGCAAAAAACAAACAAACAAACAAAAATTAGCTGGATCTGTGTCAGTAAGTCTTGGAAGAAGGTAAACTGAAGACTTACTATGTCTATGGAGGTACACCCTATTAAAAAATGTGGGTGTTTTAATTTAATTTAAAATTTACTTAAAAGTCACAAATATTTTGAATAAAATACATTAAAGACAATAAATAGATTTGAACTTGAAGGCTGGGTAGAAGAGAATTAATAAGGTCTTATAAAAACATCACATGTATGTAAGTTGTGAAGCCACTGAAGATTGTTTTGTTTTATCTGTTAATGGACCGTAGTCATGATAGAGCCCAGAAAGGGGACCTGAGTGTTGTGAGCAGGCCATGAGATAGCAGTGGAGTGAAAGCAAGCATGGAACTGGCCTTTACAGTGACCAGATTCCTGTTCAGATTTTGCCTTGACTAATGACTCATGGCTTTTAAGTCACATCCAACCTGCAGGCTCTACCTACAGGAGGGTTAAAGCAAAGCCCCTTTTACTTCTGAAATATTTAATAGTTTGTATATATGTCTGATGACAGTTTTATAGGATGGACAGGTATATACCAACAGATGTGATGTCACCTCTGTCCCTTGGTTTCTCCCCCAGAGCTGGAATAGTGACCCTCAGTTTGCTCATATTCTCTGTAGATGGGGAAGGGGTTGGAGAGCTGGTGTCAGCAGTGGCTTTTACAGAGCAGCCAGGCATGCGTATCAATTCTATAATGTAAGAAAAGAAGGAATTGTCTCTAATCTCTTGGTAGTGATTTTGGTCTTTCCGATTGGATATTAGAAACCAAATCTCAACTATAAAACACTTAAAAATGAATTTAATAGTAGCCACTACAAAGATTTCTTATGATTGAATCAGTTAAATGGCAGGTTTTGGGGAAAGTGGGATTGGGTGGTAATTACCTAGAGTAATAAATACAGTTTCACCCTGTAACCTAGAAAATTTTCTTTAGAATTTGTGAAGGGCCAATATACTGGAATTAATTCTCAGATGGACACTAGTGATATAGTGGATGCGGATGAACCTTATTCGGTTCTTAACGGGTTACATTACACATGGTTAAATAAAAAAGGAGAAAAAAGTCCCCTCCAATTATCGTCTCAGTAGTCTAGTATGTACCACACCTGAGATGTTGCCAGTGGGTAATACTGGAGCAGAAGAAATGGTAAAACTGGATACTAGGCTAATATACCTGTTGGGTTTAATTCATATCTATGGTCAACTTTTGGCACTTTTGGTTCTTGTTTCTTGAAATAAATTTGAACTCTTAATGCTTGAAAGCACAACAAACAAGAAATATGTAAACACATGAACCACCAAGCAACTGTTTTAGGTAAGAAAATTAGCAGAGGAATGTCCAGATTATTACTGGTGTGTCCTAGCAGGTGTAAAATAGCTCAGGGGTGGGTTGGTCGTGGTGGTGGGGAGATAACAGATTCTATGAACCATGGAAGACATTTAAATAGTTACTCATATTAAATACCACGCATTTTTTGCAGACAGATGTGCTTGATGGAGGTCATATAAATTCACTCTTCATCTTTTAATAAAAAATTCACTAGGATTTTGGGTAATTAGAACAATCAAATCAGCCTCCTGGATTAGCGTTTATCCCTATAAATTGCCGTTTAGGGATAAACGAAACTAAGGAGGCATTTTTCCTAGTTTATTTACACGTAACAGTTGTTTTGTGGGAGAATTAAAATCTGAGCTGTTTTTCTTTTTTCTAACTCTAGTAGGTGTTCCAGCAATGAAAAAGTATCAGAAATATGATCCCCCAAATATTGAAATCAGAATTTTAACCTAACTGCGGCTCATGACATTTAATTTTACCACAGTTAAGAAAAACTTAGCTTGACATTGTATATTCAGCAGAACGTGTTTTGCGTGTGGGAGTGATGGGCTCAGGAAGGAACAATGTTGAGCATCCATTTTAACTTTGGAGGAACCTCGATCGCTCCCTTTTCATGAATGATCTTAAATAAAGTGAAGGTAATGCACAGAATTTGCTTAACTGGCAACTTATTTGGAGACTCCCCACACGTCTGGCTTAACTCCCTCATGCGTGTTTAACGTCTGCTTTATGAAGAAGAAAGGGTTCCAGGGTCTAACACTTGTTGAGTGCCTATGGACATACTGCAGGTAGGAAACTTAATAGGAATTGAAATGAATTTGTCCACATTGACCTTGGGTGTCCTGTCCAGCAGCTGACACTACCTCTGCATGATAGGGGTGGACCCAAGTCCTCAAGAGCTGGGGTGTGCCATGGTGATCCTACCTGGACTCAACCCTAAGAGCAGGCCATCTTCAGCCTGTCCCTGGCCACTGAGGCAGAGGCCACACGTGGCCACCATCCAGGAATGCCATTTGCCATTCTTAGAGGGCGTCCTTCCTTTCAGTGGGGTCAGACCCAGGTCCAGTGTATACTGTCAACCGCCAGGTACTGACGGGATCTAGACATTCTTTAGCTGCCTAAGTTGGGAAACTTATTAGGTGTCAACAGCTACACACTTTGTTCTCATAAAGCATCCTGAAATCTTAATTTTCATTAAATGACATACCGTGGTATATTGAAACACAGCATCTTCATTGAAACATTCAGCATATCAACTGATGTCCAGTGTCAGCTGGCTTTGGGACACCCGTCTTATGTTGTTCCTTTACATATAGAAAGCTTTGACATACAGCAATTTCAGTCAAGTTTCATTTATGGGAAAATAATCTACTATTTAGAGAATTTACTATTTTGTTTTTATCCAATTCTTGTCTCAAGATTAATGAGCTTAATCTCCATTCTTTTGATTTCTATTTTCCAGAGTAACAGCAGTTATTTTGATCTTTATTTTTAACTAATTTACACAAGAATGGAAATCAGATGCTTAGAAGATAATTTTAAGAATATACCGAATAACAGTGCCAGTAATATTTGTGGGATTAATCGGACGAGCTTTTCTATGCATCCTTATAAAAGGAGGCAAAATTTGCTTCATTTATAACTGACACTTTTTGGTCAGCCAAGTAGTTCATATTTTAAACGTTTAGCTCAGGGACTACTATTTGGCTAGGCTGTCACATTTTTTTACCCTTTCTGCTCATGAAAAAGTTAAAAGAGAGTAACGTAGAGAGTTTTTCATAAAGGTATATGTCCTTGATTTTAAAAAAAAATGCTATTTCCTTTAAGAGCCTATATGCTGCATGCCTTTTTAAGGACAGAAATTTTATGAGCATATGAAATCTCAAAATCCAGGAACCATTGGTTCAGTACATTTCTACAAGTTTTTCTCAGTCTTCATTTTATTAAAAGCAATTTTCCTTCTGACGCTGTATACTTCCACTCATTTACATATTTGAATTCCTAGAGGGAATATCTATTTAAAGAAGAACGATGCTCTTGAAAATGAATACTTAGTACAACTGTACACATTGAAATAGAAAAATCAAATAGCAATATCATATATCTCTATCTCACGCACACTTACCTTCATATTTTCCTAAGGTCCAAATATCACATTTGTTCCTCATTTTGTTCCCTTTGAAGGTAGTTTTATGTTTCCCCCAAGTTTCCCTCTGAGTCCAGGAAAATTCACATTTAATATCATTCATTTATAAATTAATTAGCCTTCTATAATGTATCCACCTCTTTTGTTTTAACTCCCTCAGGTTCATGTCTTTAATGGTCGAATGAAAAAATGATACAGCAATAAGCACCAATTTAGAAGCATCTAGAAAGCTTTCATATTTGCTTTCTTCACATATGTTTTTGCTTATATAGTCCAGGATTTAAAAGAGTAAGAGTAAAAGTGTCTCAAAAATGATGTATTGGGGAATTCTCATCTTGAATGTGGCTTTACATGTATTTCCCTAATTCTGAGGCAGAGTTTCAGATAACGAAAACAAAGCCAGACAAGCTGCGGGCTTCCCTGACGTCATGGGTGTAGGAACATCTACTAAAACTTAAAGAGAAATCTATTTTTTAAACTTACATAAATATTCTGATACATTAAAAACATATATCTTAAAGACTGAGTTTCAATCATTAGAAAGCCTACTGGCAACCTCACTATCTTTTGGCTTTTTAAGCTATGAATTTATTCAAGTAGAAAATATGTTGGAGTAGGTACCAAAGACTCTACCTTTATAATTGACTAAATTAATCCTTAATGCCTACTGGACTGTACTTAAGAGCCACATATCCAGAAAGTCAGGCCCATAACATTGTTACTCAAGGAAAAAGGCACTTTTTATAACCTGGAGGAAAACACATTCACTTGTAATACACTTTTGTGAACAAAAAGGACAGCGAAGAAAACAAAAAAAGAAAAAGAATCTCTGAGCCCTCAAAAAGAAAGCAATCCTCTTAATGGAAGAGAAAGACTACATTTTAGTACTTTACTGATAGAAAGGACCCTGTTTGGACATTTGCCATGAGCAGAAGGAAATGACACGTCTGATTACAGTTGCCTTTCGCGCAGGTTTGGGAAATTTGATCTGACAGGTGAACCCCATTAAAATCTCCGATTAGAAGAAGGTCCTAGAGCAGCAGTGAACAGTTTCCATGCTACCCTCTGCCTCAGCCCAGACGTCTAAGAATAGAGCTGCCTGTCAGCCAGAGCCACCCACCACAGCCACCAGAGTCTGACTAGTATGCAAATTCCCCAGAGGGTTCTTGGTTCTTTTACTTCTTTTTTTTTGCTGAGGATAATAGAGACTATATTTTGCTACCTATTCAACTGCCTTCTCTTGCAGGAGCTGGAAATGCCTTGACATTCAGAGCTAATTCTACCTTTTCAAAATAAAAATAAAACACACACACACACAATACTAAAAACAAACAAAAAAACCCCAAAAAATAACATAATTAGAAGACAAAGAAGAGTTGCTTACATTTCTGATGCTTGTCAGAACTTCATTATAACTTATTTTGTCTTTTATTTGCTCTCTTCCTTATTCTGTTTCCTCTGCATTTTGTCTATCCCATCAAGTCTCCTACTTCTACATTTTTTGGTCAACTAATTAAATTCTAAAGTGATATGGTCACTGCCTTCCCTCCCTTTCTCCCTTCCTTCCTTCCTACCTTCCTTCCACTGAATTCACACTGAGGCAAATATATACGCTGGGCCAGAACTATAAAAATTATATACATCTTAAATGTGTACTTCTTAAATGCACTTTAAGTGTACTTTTTTGTTTTTTACTTTGCACAACACTTATTATTCATTTGTTCTTTGTTCAGGAAGAACAATATACTTTACTTGGAACTTACCTGTACTTTACTTACATCTCCTCTCCACCCCGCCATCCCCATTTATCTAAAAGAATAACAGGGAGATTAAGGGAAGATATATTCAGAATCTAACATAATTTGAAACAGTCTTTGATGTAGAGTGCTTATTAAAAGGGAATCCTAAAGGTTTCACCTCAAGAAACTCTGTTGCAGAATGCAGGGCTGCGGTTCCGAAATGCCATACAACCCGACTACATAAAATTTTCTAAGGTATTGAAATAAAAACATTCCAGCCACCAAGCCATGATGCTGAATCAGTAGTTCTTATGGAAGGTAGAGGGAGGGGAAGAGTTTCATAAAGCCCTTCTTTGGGAATTCACTGAGATAGTGAAACTTTCACAAGATTTGCAAAGGGACTTGGGTTAGAATCTGTTTTTGTGCATCTCTGAGGCTCCCTTACCTCATTAGGGGAAAAAGGAATAATAATAAGTTGCTGTGAATATTTTTAATAAGAGCTGGAAGTAACCAGCTCTTGATAGATACTCAATGAACCACAGCAGAGCCTTCAGTTCCTAAAAAAAGCTGGGATTGTAAGCTCTGGCTTGTCTATCCTACTTAAATTGTAAAGGAAAATGTAATGGGAAGACATTTCTTAATGTTTCCTTGGAAATACAAAAACAATGACTGTGGAATTTAGACCCACATTATCCTAGACAAGACAGTCTAGTTTGTAGGAAAAAAATAAAACACACATGCAAGGCATGGAAACCATTTGGGAGGGAGGGAGGGGAATGTCAAAATCCAAGATGGTTTCCCTGAGAATATTCTAATTACTTTACTGAGATAACTAAGATATGACTCAAGGAGGGAAAATGAATTGCCTTGTGTATAGCAGGTGAAGACCTGGAATCCTACCTCTATTATTTAGTTAACTCTATGAACTGGGACAGCTTTAACTTCTCAAAGCCTCAATATATACTAATCTGAAAGTTAGAGAATATGCCTATCTTGGGGGCTTGTGGAGAGAATCAAAGGGAATATTCAGCACAGTACATAGTACATAAGTGTTACCAAGGCTGTTGCCCCAGCATCATACCTCTGCCTCTCCCTCAAATGGAAACCAACTACTCTTATCTAAGTTTCAGGAGGAAGCTGCAAAGGGAACAAAACAAGAACTGGTTAGAACCAGCTAGGCCCAAGATGGTGAAAGATTCGACTTCCAGTAGACCCTGAGCCTCATTATATGCTCATTGTAATACATTAGCATGCTAAAGACACACCCACCAGTGCCATGAGAGTTGACAGTTGCCATGACGACAGCCAGAAAAGGCCGTACAACTACCGAAAAGGAATGTTGCATCAGGTCTGTGTCCAAATTACACCCCTGCTCTCGAAAAAGTCATGACTATTCCTCTGAGGCAAGAGTATTTACTGTGATTGAGGGGGGCCAGCTGAGGTGCTGGGCAGATAGCTTAGTAGGAGATTTGAAGATGCAGAAGAAGGAAGATCTGCAAGATGACCCTCAAAGTTTAGTAAGGTGGTAAGACACACTTGAGGGCCCATTGGAGACGGCTGATCTTGAATGATGGGTAATGACGCTCCGTTGCTAGCTCTTCCCCACAATTCCTTGGCTACTTGGGTGCAGACACATAAAAAGAGCACCGCTGGGGGCCTCCAGGGTTGGATTTTTCTAGGTGCGTGTGACAGAAACCCAGCCCTCAAAACCCAATCAGGGAACTGGCAAGATTGTTGTTGATACGGTGGCCATCCCACAGAAATAAGACCAAGAGAGCGAAGAACCAGGAGATCGGTGGGTAGATGGGGAGAAGGAAACCAGTCCGTGCGATAAACACCGCGGGGAAGTCGAACCACAGTC
Source organism: Orcinus orca (assembly GCF_937001465.1). NCBI lineage: Eukaryota > Metazoa > Chordata > Mammalia > Artiodactyla > Delphinidae > Orcinus > Orcinus orca. The sequence goes on along the minus strand of NC_064561.1, from coordinate 170,547,374 downwards.
TTGGTAAGAGTGGCTGGAAAAGCTTGTTTGAGAAATGGAGCAGGACACTTGAATTGGAAATTTTGGAAGTGGAGAAGTTTTGCACAGTGACAGCTTTCCTGGTGACTGAGGAAGAAGGTGACTGAAGGGGTGAGTGGGTTATTGAATGAGAGAAAGTGAAAACACTAAGAGGCCAGGACTTGAGCTAAGTTGTTCACTTGGAAGCCTCAAAGCAGACTTTGTGCTGTGTTGCACAGGACCATTGCAGACCAGGCTTCTGGCAGTTGCTGTAGAAAGCAAGGAGGGAGCTCATCCTCGGTGGCTCCAGTTAAGGCAAGGAGGGAGGAGGGATGTTCCAAAAAGACGATGGAGGGCAAAAGACCTCTGCTTGCTATGACGCTGCGCTCCTGGAGCAGAGTCTGAGAGGTGGGGAGGAGAGCGCAGCTGAGTCCAGGCAGGGAAACAGAGTGCATTATGGGGAGGATGATGTTGCAGCAAATTGGGCCCCCCGGTAGCTTACACTGCATGTTGACTGATGGTAATCGGAGATGAGAGACGTGGAGATTAAGCTTTAACATCCCCTTTGAGGACAGTGAGCTCTGGCCCTAATGGCCAAAGAGGTATTCTCCACTTTGCCTCAGTAGACCTTGCAGGCTGGACCTCAAACAAAGCACACGTGGGTGAACCTGCTTTCCATGTGGGCTCAGCACACACCTCACATCTCTCCGAAGACCTCCCATCCCTTTGTGCTCCTTGACCCTTCCTCTTTCACAACCTGCACTGAGAAGCTCTTAGCAGACTCCTGGTTTGAAGCTTGTCTCTGAGACTTTCTGAGCTCAGTGACCTCGGGCAAGTGACTTAACCTCTTGGTGCCTCATCCTCCTTATCTGTAAAATGGGAATAATAATATCACCCGACTCATAGGGTTGTCACCAAGATCAATGATATGATGGATCTGAAGCACAGTACCTGGAACCCAGTGATGGACTAAAGAAAATGTGCAGCCTTGTCTCTATTTCTCCAACTATTTCCTAAAATCCAGACTCACCGGACCTTTTCAAAACCTCTCTGTCTTATAGCTCCCTCACTAGGCTGTGAGTGACTTGAGGGCAGAAACATAATTTCTCATTCTCTTATCTCCAGTACTTTGAATGTTGCCTCTCACTTAGTATTTTGAAAATATTTGTTGAGCTGTAAGTGGCTTATATAATATGGCCTCTTATGTTCTCTCCCAGACCTATTTGCCTTTTGAGATGAGACAAAAAGTTTACGTTAAAATGACTCTCAGGGCTTCCCTGGTGGCGCAGTGGTTGAGAGTCCGCCTGCCGATGCAGGGGATGTGGGTTCGTGCCCCGGTCCGGGAAGATTCCACATGGTGCGGAGCGGCTGGGCCCGTGAGCCATGGCCGCTGAGCCTGCACGTCTGGAGCCTGTGCTCCGCAACGGGAGAGGCCACAACAGTGAGAGGCCGGCGTACCGCAAAAAAAAAAAAAAAAAAAAAAAAAAAAGACTCTCAATTGCCCAGTTTCAGGTAAATGGTCAGGCAGAGGAGAGGTAGTTGTTTGGGGAAGAGTGGGGTGACTTTGTGTGGGCAGGACAGCGTTATTGATGAGGAACTTCCTAGAACCACTGAAATTGCATCGTATGTGGCTGGTTCGGACTTTCTCAGCTAATAAGGCCAATTCTGTATTTGGTATTTGTTACAAATACATGATATGATAACAACATAACTTGTTTTCTTATTAATGATTTAATATATAGCAATCTCTAGCATTTGGAAAAGAAGAGAGGGAAGTTCTTGTTCTAAATCAAATATTATAAATGAAAAACATGCATCTATGAATCACAGATTGAAGCCAAGCATTATTAGTTTATGAAGATGTTGAACCGAATTGCCTCCCTGAGCTTCCTATCGCTGCATAGAGTCCAAAAGATCTCCAACAGCCCTCCTGTGGAATTGGACAGTAATTAGCAGATGGCCTTATAGTGATCTTGCTGAAAATACTATTATTCAATTTAAATTTGGATAAAATAAAAGAAATTAGAAAGCAACTAGAATATCAAGCTGATTTGCTTGATATTCTTTGGAGAAAGTAACATTTATTGTTGAGTTCTTCCTGGATTCCTGGAAATTTGCTGTCTGTTTTGTATTCTGAGTTTCAGACTTTTCCTGAAGGTCCCATAGGAAGTTCAACTAGAAGACCTGGCATTTCCTTACTTAATTCTCTAAGTGTCTCTAAAGACAACTAATAATTATTGGATAACTTTATCTTTTTAAAACAAGGAACTAGGAGTTTACACACTAAGTCTATAATCAATCCATCAGGGTTATTAAGTAACTAGAGAGTGAGTTTATTCTGGTAAAGCCCCTACTGTAAACTAACATACATGTTACCTTCTCTCTATATGTAACGCATGATGATTCGGTAACTTCTAGTGGAAATGTACATGATTCACTTATGGATTTTCTTTTTATGAAATGTAGTATTTTTCTTGACAGAAAAAAATATACAGTGTGCATAATTTCCATCAATTATATCATGTATTATGCATATGCCTGTATCTTCATTATATTTCAGTAATTAAAAATAACGTATTCTTCATTGACACAAAGCATACAAAAAGATGCTTCAACTTCTAAAAAGAAAAAATCCTGTTATTATCCTTAAATTTGTTTACTTATCAAGTTTATAATACAATGGAAATAATCTGTATAAGGTTATAAAGCGTGTGGATTATTATATTAAAAAAAAATTCACATTGCTAGTTTCTTCATTTATCCTGGGCATCTGATTTTAGAGAGAAATTCTGGCTAGTCGTGCTACGTAGTTTGATTGATACTTTCTTATAATCTTAGTCCTCGAGGAAACATTGGGATCTATCAACTGAGAAGTTGATAGTTTAAATCTTGATTACTTTTTTTTGAAGGTCACCATTTTGTTGGCTGCCCAACCATCTATACTTCATAGCTCAGAGTCACTCACATGAGGTCCTTTTGATGTGTTAATCAGAATTCTTCCAACTTTCCCCATCTTCCGATTCTCTGAAGCAAGCACAAGTTCATACTTATGAGAGATTTCATACCAGCTACAAGCCACCCACTCCCAAAGGCAAGAGGAGGCCAAAGTATTGCTGATGATTCAGATGATTTTGTTGGGTTGAGCCTAAAGATACTTTGTATTTGAAGTCTGGCTCCTTTTTTATATCTTAGACTATGGTTCTGCATTGTTCCTTGAGACAGTTTGGTTTATGGAAGAGTTGGAAGAGAGTCTTGTGTGACTTTTGAGGAAGATCACTTAGGAAGATAAAGGTGCAGGGGTAATAGTTGTAGACAGGATAGATGCCTGAAAACCAACAGGGCCCAGGAATGAGCACACCAGCTGGGGACTAGCAAATCAGATGAAGAAGAAGCTGGTTATCCACTTGAGCACCCAGTCAATTGGCGAAGTCAGAAATCAGAGATCTTTGTGATTTATGAAGCCAAACACCCAACCATATGTGCACTTACCATGGATGCTCCATGCTTTCAGCTTCTCCCCAGGCTACCTTTCCTGCCTTGTGATTTCTCCCCAGTCCTCCCAGGGCTTTTCCTGAATGTGTGGGCTTCCCCTCTGCTGTTCACACCAGTCCTCATTCCACTGTGTTTCTGATAATGGGTTTGCTAAGTATAAGGGAATTTTCACCTTTTTGAAATGGTCGAGGTGGAGGGGTGGAGATAGGAAGTAGTTCCTTAGTGTATTTACCTTCACCAATTAAGAACTATACGTAAGAGGTAACTAATGGCAACCAGGATGGAGAGTTCTCTGGATAAGAAATAAATGTAATTTTCTAAATTTTCCTTTTTGAGCGCACTGAAAAGGGAAAGGTACTAGTATATATGTCAGAGTATTTCTCAAACATAACCTGCATGTGAGTCACCTGGAACCCTCATTCAGTTGCAGATTCTGATTCAGTAAGTCTGGACTGGGGCCAAGGCTCATCATTTCTGAAAAGCTCCCAAGGAAAGCCCGTGCTGCTGGTCCTTGCTCCACACTTCAATAGCTAGGTCTTAAGGGATTTCAAATAATTAATATTATTTATTTTATACAATTGATAATTGTCGATTTCTGGAAACGTATGTCATAGGTGTGTATCTAATTTTTTCCAGTCTGGTACTTAAAAAAATATTTCTAGGCTTTCTGCTTTGCTGTCTGTATCTGAATGATTGCTAGGCTTAAGTCGTGAGATGTTGAACGGTCATTGCTTGGCCTCCAACACGAGACAGCTAAATGACAGCTCCTGTATCTTTTACTACGTAGAGAGTTTTTTGTTTTCTTTTCTCAAAGGATTGCTGACCATTCCCAACATACCCTCCACCCCCCACATACGACTAAAATAGAAATAAGGTTAAATTGGGAAGTCCCTGGTGATCCAGTGGTTAGGACTTAGCGCTTTCACTGCCAAGGCCGTGGGTTCGATCCCTGGTTGGGGAACTAAGATCCTGGCGAGCTGCGCTACGCGGCCAAAGAAAACAACAACAACAAAGTTAAATTAAGGCTGCATAACTTTGGTTTGTACATAGCAGAGATTTATAGAATGCTGGGGCATGTAAAAATCCTCATCACTGGGTGATCTTCTCAGAGAATAGACTCTCATGTGATCCCTGCCCCTGGACGAGAACCACTGATTCAGAGCATAACCTACCAGATTTAGAAGGCTGGACCACTGACCCTCACAGGTCACAATTGTTCCGTGTAATAATGGAAAGATCACACTGTCACCTTCCATTTTGTGTACAGCCCCTGCCACGTTCTCATCCTCTGAATCCCTCCTCTACCTGCCTCTGGGAAGACCTCATTCCCACATGAAGATTCATCTTTGCCTCCAGGATAGGGGACAATTTCTTTCTTTCTTTTTTTTTTTTTTTGGCAATACGCCGGCCTCTCACTGTTGTGGCCTCTCCCGTTGCGGAGCACAGGCTCCAGACGCGCAGGCTCAGTGGCCATGGCTCACGGGCCCAGCCGCTCCGCGCGCGGCATGTGGGATCTTCCCGGACCGGGGCACGAACCTGCGTCCCCTGCATCGGCAGGAGGACTCTCAACCACTGCGCCACCAGGGAAGCCCAGGGGACAATTTCTTGACCTCAGTCCTGTCAGGGGACTTAGGAAGACGTAGCCCAACATTGTGGTTAATGATGGCACTGTGGCCTTGGTTTTGAAGCCCAGTCTACCCTTGGACTTACTTAGGATAAGAGAATCAGCGGCCTATCCCAGAACCTGTGCCTTCCTCAACTGTGCCCCTCCAGAACTGAGGTCCTTCCTAGACCTTGCCAGTCCTTGTCTTGACTGGGGGGCCAGGTGTTAGCCCACTGCTAGTAGCGAGATCCCAGCCGGCAGCCAACAGAGGCTTTTCACAGACTCTACAGAGGTTGCCTCTAGAATCTCTGAATTTTGCCTTTTACCTGGATCCCCTGCCCCTCTTACCTGTACAGAGAATGCTGTTATTGTTATTCCACCCTATACATCCTAACACTATTTGCCTGGACTGGTCAAAATTTACCAAATTCTCTGAATTCTGAGTTTTGCTCAGTTTTGTCCCTGAACTGGCGGGTGTCAGAGCATTTCCCACATTAAGGGGCAGGCCTATTTCTGGGTCCCCCTCCTCTGGTCTAATCTTTACACCACAGTGAATCTGACTTTGCCTGACAATGTCCTGAGATGAAACATGGGTGCCAGGGAGGTGGATGTTCTTGACATTTCTGAGCGTTTGGTGATGGTGTCACCCAACAGAAGAACTATGTGCTGAAATTTTGAAACAAGGGTGTTATAGAAAGTTTTGGGGAAGAGTTCTTCGCCTAATCTCTGGATAAGAACTCAGACTCTATGAACTACATATATTCCATTACCGTGAGGAATAAAGCTTACTGTCTTCCTTTACCATTGCACCTCTAGAGTACTTATTGATCATCTATTATGTTAACTCTCAGTGAGTTATTAAAAAGCATTCTTTTGTGAAATAGATGTTTAATCTTGGCACTATCATTGGGAATTGACTGCTTATTTTACAAAATAAAACAGGCATTTTAGATACTTTTTAGTTCCTTTTTAGTTTTTTTTAACACTATTCTTTGTCAGACTTGAGATTTGAAATCGATCAAGATATATATGTATCTAATAAATATACATGTATGCATACACACATATATATTAAAAATGTCTCTAACGAACTTAATGTTTTCTTTTTCAGTCACTCACATACAAAGTTGATAGTTTTGCTGCATTCATGTAACACCTGGATTTGTTTACTTAAATGTTTTCTTCAAATTCGTTCACTGGTTTATTTATTTCTATTGAGTCATATTTATTTAAAGAGGAACATTTATTTCACCTTCAAAATGGAAAGCCATTATAATTTGCCATAAATAGGAGATACCTGAAGACTTGAATTCTAGCCAGATGGCGTGGACTGACACAGCCTCTGGATGGGAGGTATACTGGCTCAAGTGAGGAGATTAGTCAGTGCAAGAGTGGAGAGGAAGAGCTAGTAGATCAAATTGAGACTTTAACCTGGCTTTCATTTGGATTGAAGAATGCTGAAAAGGGAACCACTGTGTGTTTTATTTCATGCTGGTTCCAGGAACCACCTAACATCATCTTGCCAGTCCCCAGGGTGGACATCACACTGCATGGAAAGTAATGACCAAACTGTGTCTGTGCTCAACAGAAACTGTCTGTGTTCCTGCTACTCTGAACATAATTCCTATTGTACCTAAGCTGTGAACACTATCAGCTGAAAAGAGAAAGATGAATCCAATCACATACTGTCCTCTTTCAAATAATATAAAAGAGCTCCTTTAGCTGGCTATGTCACTAGCTTATTGCTACTTCACACAGCAATAATAATTAAGAAGAAACGAATCATTTGCTACCTCTCTGTGCAGACTCTGCCCTTGAGAGCTTCCCCAAAGAGTTTGCTAGGAGCTGCCTCCAGGCCCCCTTCAAACAATTTTTTCATTCAGTTTCAAGCCTTTTGTCATTCAGCTTCCAGGCACTAAGCTCTCCACTTTTTCTCATCTCTCTTCTTCCATTTCTCTCCATACTTGTCCACTTGTGGTGTAAGCCTTAAAATTAAGGCCCAATATTATGTGTTGCCTTGACATCTAGGGGAAACTGGGAGGGGCTTGAATGGCCTAAAGCATGTTTCCCTCTGCTCTCTGCTCCCGTGGGCAAGGTGCCCTAGCCAAACAGCCCCCCTTCTCATGGGGACCAGGCCCTGGTCCTGCTTATTGCTGAGCGGCAGGCTTCAGTTCCCTGCCAGCCCCTAGATTTGTTCAGATGAGCCAATCGCCCCCTCCCGTGGGAGCCATCCCACCCTCTTGTTACTACAAAGCCTGCCTCTCCAGCCTCTGCTCCTTCACTCTGTTCCCAAGTGCACCTCCCATGTGCCTCCACGGAGCAGCGTCCCCCTCCCGAGGCTGTGAGTACACGTGACTGATAAACTGCTGTTGTTCTCCTCTGTCCAGAGTTGGGGTCACGTTGTGGACCATTCCTATAACTCTCGAGTGCCACTGCTGTAACAACATTCCATCATCCAGTGCCCTTTGCCATGGAAGAATGGGGAAAATCAATTTGAAGACACATTTCTGTTGAACTGTGAAGATATGACCATCTCACAAGTGTTCAGGGGGTGCAATTTTAGGCAGTGTATGCTCGGTGGGTAGGAGAGATATGTGGCGGAAGTGGACATATCAAATCCCGTTGCAGGGATGACTGTCTTCCTTGTCTGATAGTAAGGCCTGTCCTAAATATTCAGCTCATGTGCTTATATACCAGAGGAGAGAAACTTACCTAAATATAAAACATAAAGTCTTGGAAATACAGCCAGAGTGTTTATCAGAAAAGTACCACACTCCATATTTTAGCATTTCAAAGTCCTTACAAAAAGCCACATCAACAGGTAAAAAGAAAAGATTTATTTATCTTGCTCATTGGTACCATGGTAACATTTTCTTAATAACAAATGCAGGGGTTTCACCTCAATGGGCTTGACATCTAGTTCTGACTCTAACCATTGATAATCCTGGCTCAGTTACTTACGCTCAGTCACATAGGTAAAATGGGTCCCTATCCCTTGGGGTTCTTGTGGGGATGAATGCGGTTAATAGTGTCAGGCCCTCGGAAAGCGCTGCTCACATGTTTTGCTATATTTCTACTATATAGAAATCTCAGTCTCAGATGGATGTTTGACAGCATCCATATGCTCTTCCATTGCTATTTTCTAATACCCTGACTTTCTGTAGATTTATGGCTAGTGTCTTAGTTTAAATCTGCCCTAAAGCCTTACTTGTTCTTGATTGAATTGCCATTTTATTTGAAAGTAATTTTTCTCTGATCTGAATTATTGCAAGGGGGAAGCAACAAATACTGGGCGTAAACATGCTCGGTGAGTGCTCAGCAAGCAGCAGGCTAAATAAATACAATGTTAGGCATACTTTCTGATTTCATGATCTGGATTGTTTTCTACACTAATGCCTAACTCATTTCTGCATTCATATCTGTATTCAAGATGGTTAGATTTTCCAAAAGTTTGACTTCCAGAATAAGGGAGTTGTTCAGTTATTGCCTTGAGGAATTATGCTTTGGTCGCTGTTTTCATCTGAGAAAAATCATAATTTAAAACAAAAGGCTATTTTTCATGTTGGAAATAAGGCTGGAACTCCACACCCTGTGTGTCTAATTAATCAGACCTTTAGAAGGGCAACATCCTAGAGAAGTACTAATATGGTTTGGGAGGGGCTATTATTTACAGATAGTGCGCTCAGATAAGGGTGTGTTTGATATGCCATATTTATTAGAGATAAAAAGAGGAAAAAGGAATTAGACTGAGACGCTGCAGATTCAGACACGAACTTTAGGGTATTTTAAGTTTATATGTGGACAAGTGACAATCGGTAGAAGGCGTTTCTGTGTATGTATGTTTGCATGTGCATGTAAGTGCATCTAAGTAGGGACAAAACGAACACACTGAAGGAATGGAAAATAATCACAAAACATCAGTGATCATTTCAAAGTGTTGATTGACAGTGATGCATTACAGGAAGAGCGACATTGCTGCCACAACTCTCTGCTCTCCTGAGATGGCAGTCTAAGAATATTGCTGTGTTAATGGCAATTTCCAGAAGAACTAGTTTACATATTTTTTTCTATCAAACTACAGTAGAACTAAGAATGGAAATAAGATTGGACCTTCCAAAGTTGTTTTTATTATACATTTTCTAGCCTTTGAAAAAAGTATATTTGTTATTTTGGGTCACTCATAAATTGGGGGAAATATCCTTTGTGAGTAGATATATGGAGTTAAAATCATAAACAGTTAAGAACTGAAACATTTTGGTAGGCACACCCACGCATATTTTGAACAATAAAATGAGTTTTTGTTTTAAAGAAATAATTTTTTTCAACCAATGAAACATTTAAAGTACATTTTATGAAGACCCAACAGTTCAATTCGTGGACATGTTAGCGCTGTGACATTCCTCTTACCTTGGGGGGTCAGGCTTATGGAAGCTCATGAGATGTGAACCCAGAAATAAACCAAAGAAAACCATGAGCAGAAATCAAAGAAAATTCCTGTTACACAGCCTGCAAGGCACTGCTCTCCAGAAGGTCTCAGTTCCTTGCTTAGATAGTAGTCTGCAAATAAGGGAGTGGAATAGAAAGATGGAGAATTACACAATAATGGTTGTGCATAGAGAGAGGAGACAGAAAAACTCTAAAGGATGGGCAGAAATATCACAGTCTGAGTCCATCAAGCATGGAGCAAGTGGTGTCACAGTTCTCAGGAGCTCTTTTTTCTGTTGCAGTTGCTGTTCTATTTTCTCATATCTTTTTGAAAAAATTGAAATATATTCTCAAACTCTCCCAAAAAATTGCAGAGGAAGGAACACTCCCAAACTCATTCTATGAGGCCACCATCATCACCCTGATACCAAAACTAGACAAAGATACTACAAAAAAAGAAAATTACAGACCAATATAACTCATGAATATAGACGCAAAAATCCTCAGCAAAATACTAGCAAACAGAATCCAACAACATTAAAAGGATCCTACACCATGATCAAGTGGGATTTATCCCAGGGATGCAAGGATTCTTCAATATACGCAAATCAATCAATGTGATACATCATATTAACAAATTGAAGAAGAAAAACCATATGATCATCTCAATAGATGCAGAAAAAGCTTTTGACAAAATTCAACACCAATTTATGATAAAAACTCTCCAGAAAGTGGACACAGAGGGAACCTACCTCAACATAATAAAGGCCATATATGACAAACCCACAGCAAACATCATTCTCAATGGTGAAAAACTGAAAGCATTTCCTCTAAGATCAGGAAAAGACAAGGATGTCCACTCTCACCACTATTATTCAACATAGCTTTGGAAGTCCTAGCCATGGCAATCAGAGAAGAAAAAGAAATACAAATTGGAAAAGAAGAAGTAAAACTGTCACTGTTTGCAGGTGACATGATACTATACATAGAGAATCCTAAAGATGTCACCAGAAAACTACTAGAGCTAACAAATGAATTTGGTGAAGTAGCAGGATACAAAATAAATGCACAGAAATCTTTTGCATTCCTATACACTAATGATGAAAAATCTGAAAGAGAAATTAAGAAAACACTCCCATTTACCATTGCAACCAAAAGAATAAAATACCTAGGAATAAACCTACCTAGGGAGACAAAAGACTTGTATGCAGAAAACTATAAGATACTGATGGAAGAAATTAAAGATGATTCCAACAGATGGAGAGATATACCATGTTCTTGGGTTGGAAGAATCAATACTGTGAAAATGACTCTACTACCCAAAACAATCTACAGATTCAATGCAATCCCTATCAAATTACCAATGGCATTTTTTACAGAACTAGAACAAAAAATCCTAAAATTTGTATGGAGACACAAAAGACCCTGAATAGCCAAAGTGGTCTTGAGGGAAAACAACGAAGCTGGAGGAATCAGGCTCCTGGACTTCAGACTATACTACAAAGCTACAGTAATCAAGACAATATGGTACTGGCACAAAAGCAGAAATATAGATCAATGGAACAGGATACAAAGCCCAGAGGTAAACCCACACACCTATGGTCAACTAATCTATGACAAAGGAGGCAAGGATATACAATGGAGAAAAGACAGCCTCTTCAATAAGTGGTGCTGGGAGAACTGGACAGCTACACCTTAAAGTATGAAATTAGAACACTCCCTAACACCATACACAAAAATAAACTCAAAATGGATTAGAGACCTAAATGTAAGAACGGACACTATAAAACTCATAGAGGAAAACATAGGAAGAACACTGTTTGTCACAAATCACAGCAAGATCTTTTTTGATCCACCTCCTAGAGTAATGGAAATAAAAACAAAAATAAACAAATGAGACCTAATGAAACTTAAAATTTTTTGCACAGCAAAGGAAACTACAAACAAGATGAAAAGGAAACCCTCAGAATGGGAGAAAATATTTGCAAATGAATCAATGGACAAAGGATTAATCTCTGTAATATATAAACAGCTCATGCAGCTCAATATTAAAAAAACAAACAACCCAATCCAAAACTGGGCAGAAGACGTAAGTAGACATTTCTCCAAAGAAGACATACAGATGGCCAAGAGGCACATGAAAAGCTGCTCAACATCACTAATTATTAGAAAAATTCAAATCAAAACTACAATGAGGTATCACCTCACACCAGTTAGAATGGGCATCATCAGAAAATCTACAAACAACAAATGCTGGAGAGGGCGTGGAGAAAAGGGAACCCTCCTGCACTGTTGGTGGGAATGTAAACTAATACAGCCACTATGGAGAACAGTATGGAGGTTCCTTAAAAAACTAAAAACAGAACTACCATATGACCCAGTAATCCCACCACTTGGCATATACCCAGAGAAAACCATAACTCAAAGAGACACATGCACCCCAATGTTCATTGCAGCACAATTTACAATAGCCAGGTCATGGAAGCAACCTAAATGCCCATCGACAGAAGAATGGATAAAGAAGATGTGGTACATATATACAATGGAATATTACTCAGCCATAAAAAGGACCGAAATTGGGTCATTTGTTGAGACATGGATGGATCTAGAGACTGTCATACAGAGTAAAGTAAGTCAGAAAGAGAAAAACAAATACCGTATCTTAACATATATATGTGGAACCTAGAAAAATGGTACAGATGAAATGGTTTGCAGGGCAGAAATTGAGACACAGATGCAGAGAAAAAATGTATGGACACCAAGGGGGGAAAGCGGTAGGGGGGTGGTGGTGGGATGAATTGGGAGATTGGGATTGACATATATACACTAATATGTATAAAATGGACAACTAATAAGAACCTGTTGTAAAAATAAATAAATAAAATAAAATTCAAAAAAAATTGAATTATAGTTTATTTACAATATTTCAGGTATACAGTAAAGTGATTCAGTTACACATATATATATATATATATGTATATTCTTTTTCAGATTCTTTTCCATTATAGGTTATTACAAGATATTGAATATAGCTCCCTGTGCTATACAGTAGGTCCTTGTTTTTTATGTATTTTTTTGTTTATCTATTTTATATACAGTAGTGTGTGTCTGTTAATCCCATACTTCTAATTTATCCCTCCCCGTATTTCCCCTTTAATAACCATAAGTTTGTTTTCTATGTCTGTGAGTCTATTTCTGTTTTATAAATAAGTTTATTTGTATAATTTTTTTTTAGATTCCACACATAAGTGATATCATATGATAGTTGTCTTTCTCTGTATGACTTACTTCATTTAGTATGATAATCTTTAGGTCCATACATGTTGCTGCAAATGGCATTCTTTCATTCTTTTTTATGGCTGTGTAATATTCCATTGTATATACATACCACATCTTCTTTATCCATTCATCTTTCAGTGGACATTTAGATTGCTTCCGTGTCTTGGCTATTGTCAATAGTGCTGTTATGAACATTGAAGTGCATGTATCTTTTTTTTTTTTTTTTTTTTTTTTGCAGTATATGGGCTTCCCACTGCTGTGGCCTCTCCTGCCGTGGAGTACAGGTTCCAGACATGCAGGCTCAGCGGCCATCGCTCACGGGTCCAGCCACTCCGCGGCATGTGGGATCCTCCCGGACCAGGGCACGAATCCACGTCCCCTGCATCGGCAGGTGGACTCTCAACCACTGCGCCACCAGGGAAGCATGACATGTATCTTTTTGAATTTGAGGAACTCCTTTTTTTTTTTTTCCTATTTAAAATATAAGTTTAGTTCTCATCACACACACAGAAATTCTGTATCTATGTGTGGTGATGGAGGTTAACTACACATTGCAGTGATCATTTCACAATATGTACAAATACCTAATCATTATGTTGTACACCTGGATCTAATATAATGTTGTATGTCAATTATACCTCAATAAAAATAAAATGTAAGGATTTATTAGAATTGTATTATAGTGAAATGATAAAGGCAGAAGAATTGAGAGGGAATTTAAGGAATCTCTGCCAACATTTCTCAAGAGCTCTTGAAGGCAAGCTTGCATTATGGTGCACAATAAAATACTTGATGTGTGCAAAGATGACCAAATCACAAAGGAAACTTAAATTATTCTCAGTGTCATTCCCAGCTCAGTTTCTTTTCATTTCCTCCACCAGATGCTCATTCCCGTTGGTGACACTGTGAGAAGGAGCCTAACCTTTGTTTCTTGTTCACATCTCTAGGCACCAGGGCAGAGCCCCGACCAGTCTTTGACATTAAGCAGAACATTCTGGTGTCACAACAAATTGTAAAATCATGTGCCTTATGTGCTGTATACATATAGTCTACAAAACCTGTGACTCTCATCCTTCCCCTCCTCCCACCACAGCTCTTACTTTGTCCTCACCTCTCCTCACACCCTAACAACACTGCTTCATTCTCTAGCTCAGAGGTTGCAAACCCAGTAGTTGTGAACCCAGGGGTTGCGGACTCAGGGGCCTACAGGAGCCACGTAGAGCCCAATGGAGACTGAGACAAAGAGCTCTGGGGTTGGCTGATGCTCAGTTCCCACAGATGGTTGTTATAAGTGAAGGCAGGCCCAGAGTTGCCAGGCCTGTTTCTCAATTTTGTTTTTTATGTGGGATTTCTGAATTTTTATGTTAGTTAATGTAATATTTTTAAATGCGTGGGATAAAATAACAGTTTGCAGGACCAGTCTGGCCCATAGATTCAAGTCTGTCACCTCGGCTTCATCTATGTTTGAAATTCATTCCAGGGGACTTCCCTGGCGGTCCAGCCGTTAAGACTCTGTGCTTCCACTTCAGGGGGCACGGGTTCGATTCCTGGTCGGGGAACCAAGATCCCACATGCCGTGTGGCATGACCAAAAAAAAAAAAGAAAAAAAAAAAAAGAAATTCAGTCCATGCCTGACTCTCCCCGCACCTGACCTGTGTCTAATAAGATATATATTAAGGACAAAGATGTGTATCAAGACACCACTTCAAGCTAGATTATGATAGCAATCTTGTGCAATAAAATGTTATAATATATACTATACTATAATAATAATAGTAGTGTGTTATAATAATATAACCCTGGACAGCAATGTATTTCCCAAAAGAATTGTATATATTCTTTAGTTATAAATGGCACATTGGGGAAAAGAAAGCTTGTACATAATTTATTCTTAAAAACTTGAATTCATAATGGATCAAAAGAAAGCTCTAGTTAATATTCTTCAGTGGTTGTAAACCTCCCTAAACTATTAATATGTGGCCTGGGGCATATTTAGGATGTTAGGAATAGAATTCAGATTAAATAAAATATACTTATGGTCATGCCTACTGTACAACAAACACACACTTTAATCAAATCATGGAAATAGGAAAGTTAGAATGCATTATACCAGTCATGAGAAACATTTTATTGGAATTTTCATTTGGTCTGACAACGGTTTCCGTTGGCAAATATGAATTTGTCAGCCTCTCATATGAACCCCTTTACAAAGTTCCTGCCTTCAGTAAACCCTGGAATGCTCACATAGCCACTCTGCTGCTAATAACTTCCTTTCATCCCCTCTGATGTTGGCCTTGTACCCCCAGATTTAGCCTTGGGTAATAAAATTCTCAGGCTATTATTCGGGGATCTTTTATCAGCTTTGAGTTGGCTTTGTGGCACTAAGCTTTGTGCCAAATTAGTTTAATTATACAGGTTGAGGGGAGGGGAGGGAAGCAAAACATTTCATTGCCTTGATGGGAACCCTCAGGTGATCTTGAAGATGCTCATCACTTCCATGATATGGTCATTGCAGAGTCCCACTGCCTGGTGCCTGGCCAGTGTCACCCCCAGGGAGGCCCTTGCTCACCATGGATATTCTTTCATGACTTCCCCTTGGACCCCTCTCAGCTTTGAATCTTCGCAACTACACCAGCCTTGCAATTCTGGGGATTGCTACTGAGCAATCAGTTGGTAGCTTGAGCCACTGCCTTGAGGTCCCCATTGGCGTTGCCACTTCTTCACTGCTCAGACCCGGCAGTTTGGCTGGTTTTGCTGAGACCCCTACTTCTGCTGCTGTTCCAGGGTTTCTGCTGAAATGTGCCACACGCTTACTTTTCTCTGCTCAGTCTTACAACTCTGAGTTGTTTGTTTGCCGCCAGCTTTTCTTGCTGAGGAATCCTCTTTTCTTGTTGTTACTCTATGACATCTACCCAGAGTAAACTGCTCCCTGGAGGAATATACTCTTTCTGGGCTCCTCCCAGGTGTCCTATCTAGAGGATTTCTCACTCTGGAGACACAGCCCAGACTTCTGCAGAGAGCTGTTCCAGGAGCCCTATGGAGTGGTTTTCACAGCCCTGTACCCTGAATGGGCTGGAGGGGGAGGCAAAAGAGTGTGGATTCCAGCAGGGCACAGCGGAGACCATAGAACTGTCCTCCTTTGGTTGAGATGCCCTCACCCCTGGGGACCTTGGGTTGATACCGTGCAGGTTGATACGTATCACATTTGCTTTACACTTGACAATATACCTTGGGATCACGCTGTATCAGGATCATGCTGTATCGAGTTGTCTTGTGCTCTTAGGGAATCCCTGGGTTAATTGATTTCATCATTCTCCTCCTGATGAGCTGCCAAACTTCTTGATCACAGACACTCTGGGGACAGAGTGAGTGTCCCTGTACCCACACCATTTCATCCAGGTGCCAATCAATCTATCACAGAAATTTTAAGTAGGCACAAATAAGGAGAATGAAGAAAGAAAGATGCTGTAGTATCTGCAGCAGAAAGACCACAGGACCAGGAATCAGAATATTTGGGTTCAAGTCTCAGCTCCACTATTTGTGAGATATTGACTGAACAACCTTCCTGGGGCTCAATTTCCTCATTAGTAAAATGGAAATAACCCCCCTGCCTTGGCTCACTAATAAGGTTTCTATGAGCACCAGATCTGTGGGCATGCCTCCCTCCTTTCCTGCCCTTCCTTGCTTCCTCCCTCCCTCCCTCCCTTCCACTTTCTTCCTTTCTTTCTCTCCCAGTGTTCTTTCTACTATACCACAACTTTCAGAAAATTCATTCACCTCCAAAGGAGCTCTTCCTGCTTCTCGGGGTCCCTGGTGTAGGATGGGCCTATCCTCTTTCTCTGTAGCCCTTACCATTCTCAGGAGGCCCAGAGGGACAAGGTAGGATGCCTTGAGATTAGTCCGATATGCTAAGCTGAGAATGGCTGAAGGGGTGGGTTGGTACCTGGAAACATTTCTGTAGGCAACGTCCTCTGTCTCAGAAACCCTAACCTTATAGTGAAAGATTCCTAGCAGATCCTCTTGCACTTAAGAAAATATGTTTATTTTTATTTCAGGGGAAAGCAGTGGAATTTCATCAAGAAACCTCAATTCCATTGAGAAACCAATACACGACATATTGTCTCTGAGTTTGCACACCATGGAGACAGGACTTGGAAAAGACTTCTGGCCTTTCTAAATGCAAGTGGCCCAGATCTCCCGGGCCCTCTCCTTTGCTCTTGTGCTGGGTGGGAGAGAGTGCCTTCAACAAAGGATTCAGCGGGACTGTGGCTGCCTCTGTGCAAAACCCTCAGTCAGGCAGTAATTGCTTCTAGGTGTGGGGTTGCCATCCCACCTTACTGACTTATTTCCTGATCAACCTCTTAAAGATTCAGTTTAGCAATAACAGAAATTCTTATGGCTGGAACTAATAATAGGCACTATGCTAGCTGGTGCAGTTAAACAAATGAGTAAGATATAATTTCTTCCGTGAAACAATTTTTTGTCCAGGGGAGGAGAAAGATAGTGGAACAAGTTTGAAATAAATGAAAACAGTTCTTTCTACAAAATAATTTTTTTTCCAGAACAATCTATTCAATATTTGCAAATAAAGGATTAAAATACTTCTAATAGTCTTGGCAATACTGACAACTGTCTGTTCCTTGAGTTTTCAAGTTCTAGGAAGAGGAATTTTTTTTTTTTTTTTTTTACTGAAAATTACTATATTTTATTTCATTTTTAAATTTTTTAAATTTAAAAAATTTTTCTTGGAGTATAGTTGACTTACAATGTTGTGTTAGTTTCAGGCGTACGGCAAAGTGAATCAGTTATACATATACATATAGGAAGAGGAATTTACTGAACCTATTTGCTCAGCAACTGACGTGCGTTGAGAACCTACTCATTTCCAGATTTATTCAGCATCCCTATATTGATCACCAGGCACCAGAGATACAAAGCCTTGTTCTTAAAGACACTCTAGTGGGAAGGTGGAGATTGTAGCATCACAGAGTCAATTTGTACCTCTGCACGGTATAGTTTACTGAGTCAATGGCAACAAGGTTTCAAAGCTGCAAAATATTTTTCTTGTAGAGAAATTTTGCTTATAACTATATTTGTTTTGTTTGGAGTTTGGTCTAAGCTCTGATGATAATTCAGCTGGGTCACTCAGCCCTGAGATAGTGAAGGCCTCTTGTTGCTGTGTTTTTCTTTTAATGTCTGGGGAGCATGTTCTGAAAGCTTCCTTCTGTCTGCAATATGATACATGGAGAAGGTAGACAGCTATACAGGGAAGAGCCAGAATTCGTTTCTGCAAGTAGAGGAGCTCTAAGTGCAAATGTAGGAACAGGGATCTTGATTATTGTAAAGAGAACTGTTTTATTTTCTTAAGAAAAACATGGCTTTCTTAAAATTGCCACTTCTGTGAGGATATTAAATTGGCATTGGCCAGTAACTACAAATTACAGTTAGTCCAATTGTCACCATTTTCTCTCACCAACATTGTTAATATTGTAATGCATGAAAGAAACTTCAGTTGAAATTAAAAAAAGAAGGCATAATTGATGTTAAAAAGTAAAATATGGTCTTAATTAAGTAGTGACTTGTACAACTCATAGCCGTGTTGACCGAATTGACCAGATTAGGTAAACAAATATAGGATAAGTCTTGCAACCTTTGATGAGGTAATAGGGTCATATAAAGTAACCTTAATACAATGGGGGAAGTAGCACAATGCCAGGATTATGCTTTTGGAGGTCAAAACAAGTCACAGAATGACTAGGAACACCTCAAGTTCTCCTGACTCCAGTGCATCTCCAAAATCCTAGCCGTTCAAATGATCAAGTGATTATTTGAGCAGATATTTAGCTCTAGATAAAAATGGAATTTTTATTGTCACAATGCATTTAAATGGTGTTGACTCTGGGTGGCAAATAGGCTGGGATCAGACCTGCTTGATATTGCTTCAGGCAATGATGTCAGCAGCTGCGTGTTAAATAAATAAATTAGAGATTCACCTAATGCCAAGTTACACAATCAGAAACACAACAATCTCTTTCCATTTGCTTTTCATGGCAAGGTTTGTGTAACTTCAGGGCAAAACCCAGAGCGTGTTCACTGGCAAATCTGGAGACTAGCGAATATCTTAGAGTATGGCAGATAAATGACCTGAATGCTGAGAAGAAATTCCAGCCAACTTCTCCAGCTACTGGGAAGTAGATGAGGTGGATGAAGAGTGTAGGGACAGGCTGTGAAAAGCTTGATTCTCCACAAGGATCTGGGTCCCCACTCACTTCTACCCTCCAGACCGGAAGAATTCTCTATGAAGTCTGCATTCCCTGTGTGCTATTTAGCATAGTGTTCTTTTCATTATTTTCATTGATAATAACAACTGCCATTTATTGAGGGCTTCTTATGTGCCAGGCATTCGTTTAGAGGCTTCAAATATACTTGTTCCTTCATCCCTGTGGGGTCATTTAAAATATTTTTTTAATTTCAAAGGTGACTTGTGAACAGACTCAGAAATGGATTAAGGAGGGGTAAAAAAATAATAAATTGGAAAACAGGTGCTCAAATACTTGCACAAAAAATTTCCTAGGAGCATTATTTACAACAGTCAAAAGGTAGAAACAGGCCAATACGGATTTATGGATGAATCTATAAACTGTGGTTTATACAATCAGTGGAATATTAGTCAGCCGTAAATAAAAGGAATGAAGTACAGACACGTGCCACAATGTGGATGAACTTTGAAAACGTGATGCTAACAGAAAAAAGCCCAAGACAAAATGTTTCACAGATTGTACGATCCCCTTTACATGACGTATCCAGAAGGGATAAATCTAGAGAAACAGAAAGCAGATTGGGGGCTACTAGGGGCTGCTGGGAATGGAGTTTTCTTTTAGGGTGATGACAACCTTTTAGAAATAGAGGTGATGGTGGCAGAACATTGTGAACATACTAAATACCACCCAGTCGTATGTGTTGAAATAGTTAATTCTATGTTAGGTGAATTTCATCTGAATAAATAATTTAAAAAGACTAAATCTATAATAAAACCAAAGGAATCTAATTTTCTATACCCGCTATGCTCACACCTTTTCATTCCCAATCATAGCACAGGCCTGATAGAAACCAGCCAAACAGTTGGGTTGGTCTCACTTACTTGAGGTCTTGGTTCAAAGGTCACCTTACCAGAAAGGCCTTTCTGGCCCATTTATAATAGAACTCCCATCATTTTTGTCCCCCTCACCCTTTGTCTTTACAGCACTTTTCACCAACAGACATATCTCCTGCCTCTCCTCCCAGTTGAATATAAAATCTACAACAGCAGGAATTTTATTATTTTTATTCACTGTTGTACCTAAAAAAATACCTGTCATAGTACAGGTGCTCAGTACATATTTGGTCAAGGAGTGAATGAATGAACATCAGGACTGAGTCCTGATTTTCTTCAACATTCATCATCACAGGTACTGTAAAGGCAAACATTCTTGAGTGAAAGGAAGGTGTCATTTATCTTTTACTTCCAACATCTAAGATGACACCAAGAACAGAGATGATGCTCATTGACTAGTTTTGGAGCTAAGCTAAGGATAATCTAGTTGGCAAGATGAGACACAGGTAGTAAACAAAAAGATAAATGACAATGCAAAAGCAGAGGAAAGAATCATCTGGGAGTCATTAGATTTCATTTTGAATTCTGGCTCTTTTCCTCCTCTGAGGAGAGGATTTTAATCTCTCTCGGCCTCAATTTTCTCATCAGTCAATTTGGGACCAGATGGCCTCTCTGACCCATTCTAAACTTTAATTATTATGCACATGTGTGTGGCGAAGGAAAAGAGTCCCTGCATTGAAATAAATGGAAAATCACCCAAGATGGGAAAGTTATTGTCAGCTACTCTCCCCCCACCCTGATCATGGGACAAGTTTAAAGAAGAAGAAAGCTGAAGAAAGTCTCCTTCAAATGTGAAATTTTGTTGCTTAATATAATTTTGTGAAATATGAGTGGGAATGAGTTCTAAGACATAGTCTAAGCCTTTTGAGACAACAGTCCTTGTCTGGAAAAATGACGAATACATGAAGTTTGACTCCTTGACGTAAACTTTTCAAGGAAATTTAACACTGTATAAAAAAAATTCTTAAACGTTGATGGGATCTTCAATGGATCTTTAAGCCTACCCACGAGCGAAAGCTCTGATTGCAATGATTTCTCCAACTGGAGTTCTAAAGTTCCCCAAAGATTTTCCTTGTTTATAATAATGTGCAAGACATTTGCAAACTCTAAATAAATACAAACATGGAATTGAAGGCCAAGCAAAAATTTTATTCTCTGCCTGGGGTGGTTGAAATAGAACAAGGGCAGCAATATCATACAAGCAAAAATCAGGGTTCAGCTGGCTCCTTGAAGAAATTAGTTGGCTTCAAGACACTTAACCTGTTTGCGGAAATCTTTGAAATTTGACAGTGGGGACCTGGCAAGTGAGAGTCTCTCTTACTTGCAGTTTTAGTACAAAACACAGAATGGAGGTACAAGAGACTAGAAGTAAAATATAATAATCTTACAAAGGAAAATCCTCAACTGGGCCAGCAGTATAGAATCATTTATAAAAGGTAGGATAAAAATCCATTTAATGATTTTTTCCCCTCCGAGCACTATGAAGAAAGAGTCATCTTGCCAAACTGAGTAATTTAAATCAATTCAACAAACATTTATTGAGTACCTACTCTGGGAGGCATACTGTTTTTGTAGGGAAAACAAAAATGAGGTTGATTTTTTTAAACAATCTAAAGGTTATTGTATAAATGTGATGAATATATGCTCAATTTCTTGTTCTTACTTCTTTTTCCCTTTTGGGAACACTTCTGACTTAGTCTCATATAGAAGGTAATTTTCTTTCTTTGTCCTGTATTCCTTGAAATATGCATGATTATTTTTCACCATACTTTAACTTTTTCTTATATTTTGTTTCAAACTATTTATAATTACATATATATATATGTATATATATATAATTTTTTCCCTTTTTCCCCAGGATTAGAATTTACTTCCTTCTCCTCCCCCAGCCCCACACCCCTCTCCACAGCTCCTACCTACAGGAACTCTGGCTGAATCTATTTGATATGGTTCTTTAACCAGATAAACAGAATGAGAGTGAGAACTGGGTTATAATGCTTGTAAGTATTGTTCCATTGTGCAAATTAGTTAAATTCTCTAGGCCTCAATTTTCTTTTCTATAAAAGGTATAGGCAGTAAAATATGGAAAAGTAACCTCTTGAATTCATCGCTGGAAACCTTGATTGAGTTGTAACCCATAGATGTCAGGAAGAATATTGGCAATATGGCCCAGATGGCTGATACGTGTGTGGCAGGCTATTAAGTTGACCCTAGATTAGCATAAGCTAAATGTTTATTTAAGTTGCACAGACATGCAAGATGCAGCTGAAGAATTGTAATGGAGGTCTTAGATTGATGATCAATCTGAGATGGCCTAAAATAAAATATTTAACTAGGAAGTATTTTGCATATTACCAAGTAATGAAGATAATACAGATATCAGCTTGCTAGGTTGAATACACCCTAACAACAGCCTGCCAAATTGGGCTAATCCAGAAGATTTCACTACATCTATTGGGAGATTGACAGAGAGGATGTCTGCTACCAGTATTGGAGACAAAACTACACACATAAGGACAGGGTGTTTCGGTATGCTCCCGGGGAAGAGGCATGGGAAAGCTCAGAATCACAGTTCTCTGAGAGTTTTGTGATATTTTAACAATCTGAGGATATTCTTTGGCAATATTTTTCAACTGGAAGAGGGGTCAAATTAAAGGGATAGAATATTTGGCAAAATCCGGTGTAGCTTTGCGCTCATGATTATACTAGAATAGATTAGAGCACGCATGATCCGAAATAACAGTAGTTCCATTCCCGATTGTTTTGTTGAACTAGGTGAGGTCCCATACTCTCAGCCACTCCTGACTTCCTTTCTTTTCTGCAAACGTTTATGAGACATCTACAAGGTGTAAAATACTACGTGCTGGAAAGTATGTCAAGTTTATCGTTTGCAAGGGTCGTCTTTAGGAGCTGATGTTTCTTAAATACCTTGGATTTTAATCTGAATTTGTTTAAAAACATTTTTAAGTTGTTAAATTGTATTTTTAAATATTTACCGTACAAAAATAATGGAATGAATGAATATTTCGGCTGAATTCACAAAGTTACCTGGTGTTTTTGGTGCTTCTTCCAAATATGGTTGGCATATCCACAGCACCGCCACCACCTGGGAGTATGTTAGAAATGCAGATTCATGGGCCCATCCCCGACCTACTGAATCAGAATCTCCGGGGGTGGGCACAGCAGTCTGTGTTTTAACAAGTTTTCCAGGTATCCTGAGAAGCCCTGATCCAAGTGAAACTATGAGATCACGTACTATTGATTTGCTCTAATTAGTGGAATTAAATTTCAATAATGAGAAAAAGTATGGTGTATGTGGCAGAGTAGGCAAAAAGAGGTCAAACTGTTGTTTTTCATGAAATTGAAAATATTGCCATTTGATCATCATTCACATAGTTAGGTGAAAAGACTTATAACAGGGGGGATATAGAGAGTTGGGGAAAAACATTGAGAAAGATATTTAATAATTTTTCAGTTCAAAACGCTTTGGATTGAGTTTCCATGTTGAAGTTATCTGTATCATTTAATTTGAATAGGTTGGCTCATAGATGCAATAATTGCATAGGACAGATTTTCTCTTTTAATAAAATTGGAATCTAGAACATACTGGGCTAAATTAACTTGCATTTTTAGTTGTTCAAACTAGAGCTTTAAAAATTATCTCTGAAAAAGTGTTTTGTTTCTGTTTGTTTGTTTTTTAATTTCAAATTCATCCTGGGCTGTTACTTCTATAAAATACAATTAAATGAACTACCAGAAAAATGAGATTTAAAAAAAAAAGATGCACAAAATGTAAGCATCAGCTTTTCTGAAACGACCCGGTGGTGGACTGGTAACAATGTTCCCAGTGGGCACTAGTCTGCAGGCCACAGTAGGAGTTGCACTGGTTAAACCATCTCTCTAGTGTATTCACTAGTAAACCAACTGTGCTAAATGACCAGGTGAATAAACTTTAATAAGACAAGAAGCAGTGGAGGCTGTGAAGTCTGGGCTTGAATGTTGGCTGGACGCTTCTCCTTGGGCCTTGATTTTCTTACCTTAAAATGGGGATGGAGAGGATGACAACATTCACCTCACAGGATAGTGGATGGAGATTCTGGCGGCTGAGAATGTATTTAAGGTGATGCTTTAAATGAGAAACTGTAGGATTTAAGCTAGGTAGGGAAATGAGAACCCCAGGAAGAAGGAGGGCATTGAAAAGTGGTAGGATTGATGGATCGTAGAGTTAACTAGTGTTGAGTAATTATTTGAGTTGGTACTACAAGGAGAAGGGTGGAAACACAAAAGATAGTGGTTATGGACTGAGGGTTTGTGCCATGCCCCCCCACCCCGCCCCCCAGAGTGACTGTATTTGGAGATTCGGACTTTAGGAGATAATTAGCTTTAGGTGAGGCCATGCATGTGGGGACTTCACGATGGAATTAAAGCCCTTATAAGAAGAGACGACAGAGCTGCCCACACCCCCAGCTTTCTCGCTCTCTCCCTCCCACGTAAGGACACAGCAAGAAGGCAGCTGTCTGCGAGCCAGGAAGAGGGGCCTCCTCAGAACCCATGCTGACACCCTGATCGCGATTTCCAGCCTCCAACACTGTGAGAAATATATTTCTGTTGTTTGATCCACCCAGTTTATGGTATTCTGTTATGGCAGCCTGAGTAGACCAAGACAGCGGAGTTCATGAGTGAGACCCTTGAAATGAGGGGTTTTGGATGGATTGGAGTTAAGAACAATGACAAAGTCCTTTATCTTCTGTGACAGGAAGTGGTTAGATGAAAGGGTTGCCCAGGCTTTTTAAAATCCTAAATCGTGATGCTCGAGACTAAACTCGCAGCTGCAAGATCATAAAGTTTACAGAATCATGCATACTCAATTTCTTTTTATGATCTCCATATGAACTATAAGCAAGTAAAAGGTTGTGACAAAGCCCTTGAAAGTGTCAGACTGTCTTCACATATTTTCTTGTTTTAAACCCAGATAGATTGGTATCCCTTATACATTCATTCATTCAAGGAGATTTAAGTGCTTGCAAATTGCCAGGTGTGGTTCTCCATACTCAGAGCACAGGCATACAATCTTAGTCTGTTCAGGTTGACAAATTATCAAGGCTAGAATAGAAATGGTTTTTACATTTTAAAATAATTTCTAAAGAGTGAACACTCTTTCGTGACATGTAAAAATGATCTAAAATTCATGTTTCAGTGTTCGTAAATAGTTTTATTGGAACATGGCCAAGCCCGTTCATTACAGATTGTGTCTGGCTGCTTTCACACTCCAAGAGGCGGAGTTAGGGAGTTGCCGCAGAGACCCAGCGGCCCACGGAGCCTAAAAATATACTATCTGACCCTTTACAGAAAGAGGTTGCTCACCCCTGCTGTAAACCCTTTGTTTCTTTACCTTCTTCTCGCATCTCCACCACGCTCTTCCCGCCCCATGTCTGAGGCCAGCTTGTGTCATTCAGTGTCACCAACAGCCTCCTAGTTCCTGGTCAAGGTCAAAGAAGTTGTTTTTCTTTGTTTCAACATAATGTGCAGGGAAGCAAAGCAACCTCGATTTCCATATGCAAACTAGATTTACAAGTATCTTCTCCCAGAGAACATACTTTCATATAGTTTGCATTTGTATTTTTGACTTAGGGTTGAGGGCATATATTTTCTTAGCATTTGATTATGGATCTGGTTTTAACGGAAAAGCCTGTGGGGCGGGAGACCAGCCTGCTACTGCTGGTTCTGTCTAGAATGCTCTGGTATGCACAGGGTAGATTATTGCAAATTGTGGAAATGAATACTTGTGGTTTAGGAACCAGGCAGTTGTCATTCTAGATGAGATTATGTGTCTGTCATGTTCAGACTCTCACTTCCTGAAAAGGGTCCTCTCCTAATATTTCACGAGTTGAAGACACATATGCAAGCTGCAAACTGAAACATGGAATATGAATACTATAGTATTGCCTGTGGCAGAAAAAGGTGATTCTATTCTTTCCCTCTGCCAAGCAGCCATCAGCTTCTTTTGGAGGCAGGATGCTTATTTGCTTAATGCTAGCCTAATAACCACTGAACTGTGATTTCTGCTAAAATTAATCTTTTCAGTCACTTAATAATGTGTAGCAGAAGCAGCCGACAGTACATGGACTGCTTAAGTGAACTACTTTTAACATGAAGAGGAAGGTTTCATTTTGGTTTTAATTTTACGTGAATTTAATTACGTGAGTATTTGAGGATGACACAATTTTACTTTACTTTTCCCTGGGGAGATGTCAAGGAATTCTCATCCCTTCCAGGGATCCAGTCGTAAATATACTGTGTGGTCTGCTTCATCACCTCACTCTGTTCGATTCTCATAGGGCCAGCTGGGCTTTGATTTGAAGTAGCAGAAAATGTGTGTGAGTGTGAGTGTGTGTGTGTGTGTGTGTGTGTGTGTGTGTGTGTACATACACATGTGCCCTCTTGTAAGGAGGGAAAGACTGGCTGTGTTCTAGACTTGCACTAAAGAATGAAGGAGTGTAACCTTTAAAAATTGTGAATCACTATGTTGTACACCTGTAACCTATATAACATTGTACATCAACTATCTCAATAAATAAAATAAAATAAAGAATGAAGGAGAAGCATCATGGAAATTTCAAGTGACAGCAAATACAATTGGTGAGAGATGAAGGGGAACTTTATGGTTGTGATCTTTAGAACAGACTCTATACAAAGCCAAATGTCTACATTTCAATAATTATTAGTAAAAGTTTTAACTTAGACAACTTAGTTTTATTTCCCCATAAAGAACGGCTTTCCAGAAGTGCCCACTGAGAAGTTAGGAAACTACATTTTTCTTCTCTGCTGTCTGGGAAGAAAAGAATAGGGCAGCATCAGGTGAAGAGAAAACGGGAAAGGCATGGGGAATTTTGGAAGGAGAAAAGACTCCAGGACTGAGAAGGAGGTCTTTGTTCTCTTCATACAGATTATTTCTTCTTGCAACTTTTGTTTTGAAAAATTTCAAGATGAAGAAGAGCAGAAAGAATAGTTCAGTGAACCCCTGTATATCCACCCAGCTAGATTAAACAAATTGTTAACATTTCCCTATATTTGCTCTATCCACCCATCAATGTATCGATCCGTTCAACTATCCCTTGGCCCTCTATCTCTCCATCCCTTCCCATTCTGTGCATCCATTCATCCACCCATTGATCTATCTTCCCATTTGTCTCTCTTTCTAGAGCCTTTGAAAAATAAGTAGCAGATATCATCAACTTTGACTCATGAATACTTCAGCATGCATTGCTTCAAAATAAGGACATTCCCCAGCATATTACTATTACACTTACAATCATTAACGATAATTCCTTCTTATTATCAAATATTCACGTTTATTAAGTTTTTATTTTAATTATTACACTTTTCATTTTGAGAAGTTGTTTTTTTAAATTTTCCTCTTTCCTGCTTATATATTAAAGCTTCTTTTTAAAGATGTCCCTTATAAACTATTAAATATAATTACTTATATTGTGTCTAATAATTTCAATATCTAAAATTTTATATGTCTGTTTCAGATACTTCCTCTTTTTTGCTGATTTTCATTAAGGTGCCTATTCCTTGTGTGTACCCTGAAGTTTGAATGAGCGCTGCCCATTTCCCTTGGGAGTTTATTAGCGGCAATTGTTTGAGGTTTGGTTTGAACTTGAGATCTTTTAGAGAGGATATATCTTGACTCTGTTTGCAATAAAACTGAGACTACTTTAATCCAATTCTCTGTTGAGATGTTTTAGATCACATGAACAGTGTACATTTAGACTGAAACTCATATAAGGGCCAGACTACCATTATAAAATCCTAAAGGAGATTTCTTTTCCATTTATCCAACACCAACTTTGAGATGGGTGTGTAGTTTTTGTTTTGTTTCATTTTGGCTTTGGTCTCCTTTTGTGCATGATGTATTTCTTGTTTTCTTTTGGGGTCTCAGCTTAAAGCAAAGGTTTTTCTGTTAGATTCCAACTTGGATGACCCTGGAGTTCATCATATCCCCAGGGTTCAGCACAAAACCCCCAGAATACAGCCAGTTTGGGATTGGTTGCTCTTCAAGTTTCCAGTTTCCCCTTTTGGGGGACACTCTGTAGTGTGGTGATCATACTTCCAGAAGGAGGTGTCCTATAAATTCTTCATTAAGGTCAGAAGGGAGAATATTCTAGAAAAGTGATGGCTGACTTTCCTGTAGGGAAAGATAATTTCAAGGCTGAAGTTTAACTTCCTATCTTGAAATAGTCTAGAATAATTATGTTATACAGACTTGCACTCCAAGATTTTCTATTTTATTGTAATAAAAAACATTAAGCAAGCAATGACTTCATCTGACCATGTACCAAATTCTCATTTTTTTTTTTTGCAACAGTGGAGGTTATACATTGTCCAAAAAGGGATGCTTTGCCCATTTCAAACCAAGGAAACTAATTAATGATCTGAATAATAACCAGAAGATGTGGTTTCTGTTCTTGATCTTTAGAGCAGGAAAATGTTTCTTTAGACTCACCAAGAGGTGATTTGGTGAGGGAGGTGAGAGGTGGAGGGTGACCTTTATGGTTGTGATCTTTAGAACAGACGCTATAAGAAGCCAAATGTCTGGCAACTATGACTACTCAGATGAAGGAAGCCAAGCTCTACAATTTGACTGAGTGACCTTCACCATTAACCAACCTGAAAATACAAAGATGTCTGAAGGTGGAAAAATAAATCTGGTAGATAAATTGACCTTAAAAATTGGAATTTTATTACCAGGTAATATAGAAAACATTATCTTTCTTATGTTTGTTTCTTTCAGTTTGGTTCACTAATAAAATCCAAACCTTTGAGTTTTTATGTATGCAAGTAAGAAAATGGAATATTAGGACAGACTTCCAAGTACATTTCCTCCAGAGTGATTCCATAGTGACAATAGAAATACATGGATGGACAATTAAGTTTCTTTTTTTTTAAGTTGTAGGAATTATTGTATCTATTTTGGTCACTGGATTACAGCCTCCATGCACACACAGAACATGTAGATATCAGGTTCCTGAAAATAACAGCCCTTGTTTCTCCCAGGGTGTCTGGAGACAGTTGTCAACCACAACACAATCAAGTCAACTAGATAGGGACTTTATGGATCTTTTCATTCTTACTTGAGTCCCCTTTACAAAATTCCTCAAATATGGATGGAGAGGAAGTGCCCCTTTCCAAAGTAAGATGATTTTATTTGGTGCTTTCAAAAAATTGATGACATGTCCTTCAATACTTTCCTCTGTCTCTTTAAGAGTCCACGGAGAAGCAATGAAGCAGGACTGGATAAGCAGATACTTTGTGAACTAAACAGGATAGAGCACCTCCTGCTCTTGGGCCGGCTTCAAAGTGCTCCGGGCCACATATCCAGCCCAGAGCAACCCAGTGGAGCTTGAGCTTGTGGAGTAGCTTTGTACACTTCATTTGAACTTGCCCTCTGGCCTGGTGCTGGAGAGTTTTTGGCACCAAGATTTATAAACTCCTACAGCACCATGAGCCATCTAGAAATTCTTCACTTTCTGCTGTTCTCTTCCTGCTGTTCTCAGTGCCCCATCTTGATCTAGGCCCTTAATTCCAGCCTGCACTGAGCTTTTTGTAGTTAGAATTCTAACCAGTTAGAATACTACCTCTCATCTCTCCCCACACTTGTCCACACTCTGTATGGCACTCTGTTAATTCCTTCAAAACCCACACAAATTAGATTGCCGTGTGCTCAAAGGCATTCAATGGCCCCCGTGATGGCTACAGAGAAAAAGTCCAAACTCCATAATTTTAAGGCCCTTCAGGATCTGGCCCTAAATTCCTCATCTAACTTTATCTGTCTCTTACAACTTACTAATAAGAACCCTCTGTCTTGGTTATATTCATTTACTGTTTGTAACTCACTGCTGGTACCACATTATAAACATCAAAGCCAACAAAAATCATTATTTTTGTAATGCGAAACCTCAAGGGAAAAGGTTAAGGATAAAGACCAATAGATTGAGCAAACTTGTTTAAAGATTTAACAGCTGTTATAACTCCACAGATATTTGGCCCATTCTTTCTTATACTGAACTCTTTGGTCACAATAGGTGGTTTAGACAGAGTGATGTGACTAAATCCATCCCACCTGGAAGCAAAAGTTCACACTGCATAGGAAGCTTCCTCTTCATATGAATCCTTCCTCCAACTTCCTTTCTCTGTTCTTTTCTTTTGAACTCTCCTCTTTGACATTTGTTATTAACAATGCCTGCCGTTCCATGTTCCTGAATATTTGCCATCCTCAGAACAGCTGGGTTTATTTTGATGGATGTTCCATTGTTCACTATGCAAACACAGCATCACTTTGGACATGATTTTCAATTGCTGAATATTCTGAGGGTTTATCATGCCTGGGTGGTCTTGTCCATAACAGAAACCCCAGTCAATTTTGGAAGCTTTCCACACTTACATGTTTATTACTCTAGAATTCACTTTGCTGACTAATTCTGACCCTTAGATTCCTTTCTTCTTAAGAATCTTGTGATCAAATCAGTGATTTTGTACTAAAATATCACCTGGTTATGTATCCTAAATCTCCTCTTCTTTTGGTTTGAATTTTGGGGTATATTCTATGCTCCATATAATATACTGACACAGTACTTCATTTCATTATTTGTAAAGAAATAAATGCATATACATCGACGATGAACACTCTTTTAATGAGTGGGGTGCATGATCAGATGATATTAAAAGTTTGGAGACCATTTTTTTAAATGAATGATTGGACATTTACTATGTTTCACAATATATGATTATCTCTATTGATTGATTGATTGATTAATTATATTTGGCTACGTCGGGTCTTCGTTGCGGCATGCAGGATCTTCCTTGCGGCGTGAGGGCTTCTCTCTAGTTGTGGCATGTGGGTTTTCTCTCTCTAGTTGTGGCACGTGGGCTTAGTTGCCCTGCGGCACGTGCGATCTTAGTTCCCCGACCAGGGACCGAACACACGTCCCCTGCATTGGAAGGCGGATTCTTTACCACTGGACCACAGGGAAGTCCCCCATGATTATCCTATTAAACAGCTTTACCTATAAATTTCGCTCATTTTAGGCATACAATTAAATAACTTTTGGCAAATTTGCAGTCATGAGACCGTCAGCACCATCCAATTTTAGCACATTTCTATGATCTCAGAAAGCTCCTGGGTGTCTCTCTGCAGGCATTTCCTGTCCCCATCTCCAGCCCCAGGCAGCTAATGATCTTTCTCTCTCTATAGATCAGTCTTTTCTAGACTTTGCACATAAATGGAATCATATGATATGTGGTCTTTTGTGACTGGCTTTTCCACCAAGCATGTGTTTTTGTGGTTCATCATTGTAGCTTGCATTAATACTTCATTCACTGTTTCAGAACGATACATACAGCTATCCTGTAGGAATAGCCTACATTTTGCTTATCCATTCACCAGTTCATGGTCATTTGGATTGTTTCTACTGTTTTGGCTATTATGAAGTAGAAGTGCTGCTATGAACATTCGTGTAGACATATGTTTTTATTTCTCTTGGATAATTCCCTAAGAGGGAATTGCTGGGTCATGTGGTAACTTCATGTCTAACTTTTTAACAAACAACCACACTATCTTCCAAAGCGGCTGTACTATGTTACGTCTCATCAACAGTGTGTGAGGGTTGCAGCTTTTCCACATCTTCCTCCTCAATGCTTGTTATTGTTTGTGTAATAAGTGGTTGTGAAGTGATGTCTCATTGTGGTTTTCATTTGCTTTTCTCTAACGACTGATGGCGTCGAGCCTCTTTTCAATGTATGCCTTCATTGGGGAAATGCTTATTCAAATCTCTCGCTGATTGTGTTTTTGCACCTTTTCCAAAAAAACAGTAAACCTTCTGTGGGGATAGGAGTAATATTTTATACTTTTTTGAACCCCAAATGCCTGCCTGGTACATTATAGGGTCACTCACATAATGGTGGCCCAAATGTCCAAAAGGATGATGGTGATTTCATAGATAAAATGGAAAAAACGTTTCATGTTTTATCTCAGAAATTCACAAACTCGAGTGCCAACAGGCGCCATACTGGAAGCCTCCCCGGCTTCCACCTTCAGCTGATAACTCTCACTTATCCTTCTCAGCTTGTACGTGATGCAGCTCCTCCTATAAACTCCCATAGGACCCCATATTACTCCTGTCAGAGCACATTTTACATTTTATTGTAATTTCCTCTTTTCTTGCTCAATTTCTCTGCTATTTGAGGGCAAGGACGATGTGGCACTTATTCACCAGTATATTTTCAGTGACCAGACCTTTTGGCTGCATAGAAGATTCCAAAAAGACTTAGAGAATGAACTTATGTTTGTGAGGGGAGAAGGGTTGGGGGAGGGATAGATTGGGAGTTCGGGATTGACATGCGCATACTGCTATATTTTAAAATAGCCAACAAGGACCTACTGAAAAAAAAAATTGCATGTTAAGTCAAATGAATTGATGTATAAGGGGCTCTCCAGCATCATCTTGGGGAGTGACATGATGTGACTGTGAAGTCTGTAAGCCTGAGTAGAAAGGATGTAATAAAATCCTCATACCCCTGCACGCCAAGTTGATATCTGATTTTTCACTCACATTCTCCTCTGAGTTTGAAGCTTGAGAAACAGCACTTTTTTCTAGCACTGGGTAGCTGCTGTAGCTGCTCAGTGAGATAAGGTCTGGAGCCTGGAGATGAGAAACTAGATGGTGCGGTTCTGAGATGTGGAGTTATCCACGTTGTTGTCTGACGGGTCTTTTCACTCTGGTTTATTGCTGTGCCCTTTCGCTACCCACTTCCTTCCTCCAGCAAAGTCCTGGGGGAATATTAAGCACTTGCCTAACGTACCATTTTCTACAATATGCAAAGTGATGGTTACCAAATCATAGGCTTAATCCTTGCATGAGGAAACTCGGGGCTGGGGGTGGTGGAGATCTGTCTTTGCCAAAAATATGACTTTATTTTCTCTCTTTGAAGGATTTAGGCCATCTGCAAACCTGTCGGACCACGTACATTGGCTTAACTTTCATTTGGAAAAGGAAGTTACACTTAGGGCTGAAATTTTCAAAGTGACTTTTTAAAAACTTGACCGTAAACGACATCTCTGCATCCTGTTGATGATTCGATCTTGGGCTCCAAGTCTTGAGAATCTCAGGAAATGTGAACTGATGATGGGAGTGTTTTCTTTTTCCCCTCACAGTTATGATTTATGACAGTGAAAGAATACAAAGAAAAATCAGATGAGGGAAAAAGTGCATGGAATGAAGTTTGGAGGAAAGCAGGCACGTACTTCTAGGGCTTCTCTTCCGGTGGTGTCAGACAGAATGCACTTATTTCTCCTAGCAGTGAGTTGTGACAACACTGTGAAATGTTGCCAACCAGGGAAGCTCATTAAAGATTCAGATCTCAGATTTTTACTGGGGGCTAGTCATGTAGACACCCTCTACCTAGCATGTATCAAAATTCCAGACTGCCAGAAGGAAATCAAATGGTCCACAGACATCACTGTTTTCACAAACAGTTTAAGCATGGTGAGTTGCTCCTGTCAGAGTGATGGTGCTTCCTCAGAAATCCAAGGTCTCAGACACCAGCCAAGGGCTGTACTTGTAAGTACCTCAAATAATATATCTCTCGGTGTGAAAATCTCCAGTTCTTCAGTCTGCTTTTCAGTAGCCGATTAAACTTTCCAGGATTTCAGCACTATTCATTGCTTTCTGCTTTCAGCTGTGGTTGCGACTTGAAGCTATCCTGAAGTGCTTTTTGCGACACCTTGCGACACCTTTCCCACCCCTTCCGTGGGCAGGATCAGGCCTCTTTTATAGAGCTTGCCAGGTAAATTCTCCAAATTCTAGGCTGAGTAAAATCCTGCCTGTGATGCCGTGCTTTCAAATCATCTCCTGTGGGGCTGGTGGCAATACCACAATGGAGCTGATGGATGGAGGAAGGGCTTGCTTTTGGTGTCAGGATTTCCTCAATCTTTAAAACTACTGAGAGTCAGAAAAAAAAGGGGGGGGGAGAGTAAGAGGACTTCTGATTTCTCAGTATTACTAATTAGCATAGAATAAATTTTAAATATTTTAACACTTTATTTGGCATAGTTGGGGAATGAGAGACTTCTTTTTAAGTGAATTATTGAGGGGTCTTAACTGTTAAGCATGAAGACATATAATTAAAGTGAATTATTAAGGGATCTTACTCTGTTAAGCATTAAGTCATATAATTAATTATATTTATAATTACCCTGTTAAGCATTGTATAAATGCCGCGGTGTAATGCCATACCGATAACTTAGGCTCATCATAAGAAACCCCAGATGTCGCACTGTGATTTAACACATTCATGTGTCCCGAACCCTAGCTGAGCTGTGTAGGTCTAGCTGGTCCTTCACTAAATGGCTCCAGGACTGCCTTTTTCTTTCTTCCTAAATTCTGGGGTCTGTTTTCTTAGGAAGAGTTTTTATGTCTCTTTCGTGTTATCAGGGTGTGATCTCTCCCTTCTTTTTGCAAATACTTCATCTCTTGTAGCAATCCACTCCCCATTCCTTATTTTGAACCTGTGGCTTCAGATTTTACAAGGGGCTAGACGATTAGATCACTAAGCTTGTTCAATCTTATGTAAGACTGATCAGGCCCAGAGATATCCTCCTAGGGATAAGATAGAGGAAATTTAGTAAGTGGAATGTCTTATACCTGATTTAGCTAGTTTTTAAAATTCTGGGCTGCTTTTCTGTTATAGGTAGTTGAAGATAGGAAAACTCTATGGAAGTGATGTGTTCTTTCATTACACCTGAATATCTGACTGCTCAAAGTAAAGAATAGAATTCTAGAATGAATCGCTACATTCTAATTTTTTCAGGCTGTGAGGATGATCATGGTGAGAGAGAGAGAGGAGAGAGAAGAAAAAGAGAGGAGAGAGAATGTGAAGAGAGAACATCACAGGGGTTCATCACAGGCTCAGGGTCCAGTTTTCATCTTTCAGAAAACCAGTTTTTTAGCTCTCCCAGAAGTTTTCAGATTGTAAAATAAATCACACTAACTGTATTAGTTTCTTATTGCTGCTGTAACAAATTACCACAAACTCAGTGGCTTAAAAGCACAAATTTATTATCTTATAGTAAGGAGGTCAGAAATCTAAAATGAGTCCCACTGGGCTAAAGTCAAGGTGCCTGCAGGGCTGGTTCCTTCTGGAGGCTCTAGGGGAGGATCTGGTTCCTTGCTTTCTCCAGCTTCCAGAGGCCGCCTGTGTTGCTTGGCTCATAGCCCCTTCCTCCCTCTACAAAGCCAGCCCTGTAGCATCTTCAGTCCTCTCTGACTGTCGGACGTCTGCTTCCATGATCACATCAAATTCTCTGATGTTGGCCCTCCTGTTTCCCTCTTGTAAGGACCATTGTGATTATGTTGAACCATCCGTATAATCCAGGACAATTTTCCCACCTCAAGATCCTTCATTTAACCACATCTGCAGAATCTCTTTCGCTATGTAAGGGGACATATTCACAGGTTCTGGGATTAGGACATGGGCATCTTTGGTGAGAGGAGGGGTGAACATTACTGAACCTACCACACTGACCAAACTCACAGTATGCCGATTTAAAAACCGGAACAGCAATTTATAATGTATAATCTTAAGATACCTGGTAGGATAACTGGAATTACCTTTTTACATAGGACCCTCACTTCTGCCAGGACATTGGTCATGTGAAGAGACCAAATAATAGGGGCTTGCTTGGTACGCTGAGAATTACACCAATGGATATTGTCAAGAAACTATAGTAGTTTGACAAATTCTCCTTTATATTCTACAAATATTTCTACTCAGATAGGCAGTACTGGCTGTTAAAAGTGGTTTTTTGAATAGTTCTTGAGTTTGATACCCTGACACTCAGATTTCTTGGTTCTTCTCTCACTAGATCCCAAGGAATCCATAACTTGTTGTTATAATAATGTTTCCTAGTGAACAAATAACGTAATGCACCTGTGTTAAATTTATCTTTAATCTACGCCTTAGAGGCGGTTGAAATACTTTATTCAGAATCCACATTCTAGGTTGAATAGTTAGCATTTGAAGTGTCACAACGAGGAATCAACTCTTCCTTTACTTACTATTTCAAATCGCTGGAAATTTAGGCTGAGAGATTTATCAATTAGCAGCTAGGATGTAGGAAATGATTTTTCACCAGTGCAGAGAGTGGTTTTCAAGTCAAGTGAAACGTTGGCTGGGTCCTAGTGCTTTTCGTGAGCAAGGCATAGGACCCTGGAAGCCCAGTGGGCGGCCATGGTCAGTGTAGAGCTTAAGTCTAGAGCCATCTTCGTCCTGCATCACTCTGCTTTGTGGCGGATGCTGACATCGCACCAGGACCTCAATTGTTCTTTCTGCAAAATATCCGTTCTCCTTAAATTTTGGAGATAAACTTGGATTTGGAGGCCTGCTGCCCTGCTGTGCTGACTGAAACGATATGAGAACATAGTCTGAGAAAATTCAGGTCATGAGCAGTACTTACTTGTGACGCTCCCTCCCCCTCTCCTTCCCTCCCTTCCTCCCTCCCTCCCTTCCTTCTTTCCTTCCTTCCTTCCTCATGCAGCTTTGCAATCGGTTTAACCATTTATGAAACTACAACCAAATCATATGTCATTTAAGAATAAATTTAAATTTTGGCTCCAAAATTTTTCTTAAGACCCCTCTCCACGTTGTCACTTCAACAAATATTCCTGTTAAACACTGTCATCTTACCGGTTCTTAATTTCTTTTGAGCCACCTAGAGAGAATAGTTACATCTTCACCAAAGGACAAACTGTGAGGGAAAATGACAGGGTGAGGACTGCTTATTTTGCATTCTTTGGTTCAATCACTTCAGTTCATCAGGGAAATAAAACTGTCAGCACAACATCTCTGGATACAGGGGACACCAGTAGAATATATGATTCAAAGGATTGCCCAAGGCTAAGGTCACTGTGTAAGCTTTAATTAACTGGGACAGTCAGGGGCAGGTGCTGTAGAAGGGAACACTACCACTATTAATATTAATTTTTATGCGAATATAGGGAAACTCCTGGATACATTATTTCATAATTAATTTCCATATATGTTATGAATACCCGGGAAACTCCTAAAGGAGGGCTAGAGAGATCAATTCATTTAAAGTGGTTTAGTTTTTAAAGGCTCTTCTTTTAACCCTATATATACGGCTACAAGTGAGTTTCACTTTCCTGTGTGGCTTTCTAGAGCCTTGAATAGCTCTACTTTTAAAATGGAAATGGTTAATGATCACTACTATGCTTTTTAGAATAGTTTAATGTCCTTGGTTGCATTTTTAGGTTGTAGTCTGAAGCAAGATGAACAAAACTTATGATTGCTTTGGAGTTTCTGATATTTAACTCAGTTATTGCAGGAAATATACAGGTATTTGTCAATCAAATACGTTTGCTTTTTTTTTTTTTAAAGTTGAGGTTATCCTGGAAATTGGTTTTAATAACTCAAAGTATTTTGCCTTATGCAAAATATTATGTATATTCTAATATCTTATTCTCTTAAAAGTTGAATTTGTTTCCTGACCTATTGTTAACATTGATATTTTTATTGTCCCTTATCACAAATCTTTAAATGGGAACAAGTAGGGCCAAGCTATTCGCGTTTGCCTCATGGCTTAGACACAAGGCTGATAAGACCACTTTCTGCTGAACCAGATTTTCATGTAGGACAGAATTCATCAGAAGCCCTGGGCAATGCTGAACTCAACCTGGGGTGAGTGGGATGGGGCAGTGATGCAGAGAAGCAAAATTTCCTTAGAGAATGTGCTTCCTTTCATAAAATGGGGATCATAAGAAAATCTGTCACATAAGATACTGTACTGAGAAGATTAAATGATATAAAATTCAAACAGTAGCATGAACAGTAAGTACCTGGCAGATAGCAAACACTTCGTATCTGTTACCTTTTACTTTTACATCTCTTTCCTATTCCTTCTTCCACAAATAAACAAATAATCAAGCAACAGGTATACCTTGTCATCCTCCCAGTTGTAAGATAGTGTTGGGCTTGTCAAGACGCATAAGACAAAGTCTTCTCTCAAAAGATTCAAAATGATTAGCAAGATGAATCATGAATAAGGGATGAGTTGGAAAATATAAGAGGAAGAAATTCTCATGATTTTCCAAATGAGGCTGGCAGAGAATGTGCATCAAAGAAATTCAGGGACCTAGAGATGATCATACTAAGTGAAGTAAGCCAGACAGAGAAAGACAAATATCATATGATATCGATTATATGTGGAATCTAAAACAAAAAAAAGGTACAAATGAACTTATATAGGAAACAGAAATAACCCCACAGACATAGAAAACAAACTTATGGTCACCAAAGGGGAAAGCAGGGGGGAATAAATTAGGGGTCTGGGATTAACAGATACACACTACTATATGTAAAATAGATAACCAACAGGGACCTACTGCAGAGCACAGGGAACTATATTCAATATTTTGTAATAACCTATAAGGAAAAGGAATCTGAAAAAGAACATATATATATATACATATATATGTGTGTGTATATATACATATATATATATGTATAACTGAATCACTTTGCTGTACACCTGAAACTAATGCAACATTGTAAATCACCTGTACTTTAATAAAAAAAAGAAAGAAAGAAATCCACGAGGGGAGCAGTGACTCTGGAGAGAAGTGGTCTGGAAGGCGTCACAGTGGAGCAGTCATGTGCATGGGTACAAAATGTGCTGGAGGAGGTGAAGGTGGGGAGAATATGGAGAGAGTAATAGAGTATTTGGCCGAACAAAAGATTGAAAGCACCAAGGCAAGAACCTGCAAGTTGTGTTTGAGGAATACTAAATAACTTAGTTTCTTGTCAGGAAAGTATTCTGCTGGTGAATATTTAGTGAGAAAAAATGTGTAGAGTCATTTCAGGGAGGAAACCTGTTGGCACATGTACATTTTTGTTAGAACCATCTTGTAAGTGAGATTGTGAAAACATGTCTGCTAACATTTCAGTTGGGAGCACATATCTAATTCTTCAATATGGTCCTAATATGGTCATTAATATGAGCTACTCATAAATATAATCAAGGCAGCATAGAGCCACGGACATGTTAAACTTTCTACAGAGAATCCCTTCACGCCTTCTCTCACAGTTATTTATTTATTTATTTATTGAATTTTATTTTATTTATATTTATTTTATTTTTATATAGCAGGTTCTTATTAGTTATCTATTTTATACATATTAGTATATATATATGTCAATCCCAATCTCCCAATTCATCCCACCACCATCCCCAACTGCCACTTTCCCCCCTTGGTGTCCATACATTTGTTCTCTACATCTGTGTCTCTATTTCTGCCTTGCAAACCGGTTCATCTGTACCATTTTTCTAGGTTCCACATATATGCGTTAATATACGATATTTGTTTTTCTCTTTCTGACTTACTTCACTCTGTATGACAGTCTTTAGGTCCATCCAAGTCTCTACAAATGACCCAATTTCATTCCTTTTTATGGCTGAGTAATATTCCATTGTATATATGTACCAGATCTTTAACCATTCGTCTGTCGATGGGCAATTAGGTTGCTTCCATGACCTGGTTATTGTACATAGTGCTGCAGTGAACATTGGGGTGCATGCTTTCACAGTTTCTTAAATGGCACTCCAAGCTAATCAGATATCACACAGTATTTATCTGACATCACACAGCATTTATCTGTTTTGATAGATTGCTTATTCTTGGCACTGTCCATTTTAGGCCTATGGAACCTACCTACTGACCTAGCAATAGAACGTATTCACTCTTGGATCAATAGATAAGTACTTACATTAAGTTTAATTATCTATTAAAACATACCCACTGTTGTCACAGCTTATCATTTTTCGTGGGTGCTGATGCTAAAATATTATTGAACAACATAAATAATTTACATACTATTTGTCACATATTTCATTGAACCCCTCAAATTAATTAAAATAACTTTTACCTTTAGTATGGAATTATTTTAGGTAGGTTGACTGCTACAACGAAGCGTCTAAAGCAGCATATACAGCCCAAGTGTCCAAGCTGATGTTTTGCAAGATTAAAATATTTCTTTCATAAAATATCCAACTAAGCTCAGGTCTAAGACACATATTCTTCATGACAAATGCTTCTTCTTCTGAGTTTTTTTTTTTTTTTTTTTTTTTTTAGTGACCATAATCAAGAGTGTTCAGGATGAAGGAAGGAAGGAAAAAGGAATATGATCCAGTGAAACTAAATTTAAGTGGGTCAGATATTCTGAATGTGTAGGATTTTTTTTTTCATTTTTCCAACATTTTATTATGAAAAATTTTAAACATACAGTAAATCCGAAAGAATTTTAATTTAACATTTATATACCCACCATCTAGATTGTACCACTAACATTTTACTATGCTTGCTTTATCATATATCTATCCATCATCCCTCTACCCTGGATGTCTAAAGATTTTAATTTTGACTATGTAGGGAATGGCTAAATTGATTTTATACGGAGTTCCAGTTGGTTAGGTCTTTGCCTCTGTGCTCCTGTTTCTGTAGCATCTACCATTACTTCTAAGCAAGATCAGTGGGACATATTAAAAGAGTCAGTTCACCAGAAAAAATTGTTTCTGAGCATTTAATAATGTTCTTAAATTAGCATCATAAAAATCATCTGGGCAGTTTGTTAACATAATATTTCCTTGAACTTAACTCCCCAAATTCTTAGTTAGTCACTAAATCCGAGGTAGGGACTTTAAATCTGCATTTTTTTTG
Source organism: Orcinus orca (assembly GCF_937001465.1). Lineage (NCBI taxonomy): Eukaryota > Metazoa > Chordata > Mammalia > Artiodactyla > Delphinidae > Orcinus > Orcinus orca. The sequence continues at coordinate 170,506,633 of NC_064561.1, read as the reverse complement.
TTGTTGTTTTTGTTTTTGCGGTACGCGGTCCTCTCACTGTTGTGGCCTCTCCCATTGCGGAGCACAGGCTCCGGACGCGCAGGCTCAGGGGCCATGGCTCACGGACCCAGCCGCTCCGCGGCATGTGGGATCTTCTCGGACCAGGGCACGAACCCGCGTCCTCTGCATCGGCAGGCGGACTCTCAACCACTGCGCCACCAGGGAAACCCAAATCTGCATTTTTTTAAAGCAGCGTTTTAAAAGGCATCAAAGATGAATTTGACATGTGGTTGGATTTGGAAAACATTGACCTTGATGCTACCAAAGAACTGTATCTTACAGTCTTTAAAGAAGGCAAGACATTTTGGGGAAAAGTCAAAAATACAAGATATAACCAAGCATCAAATTCTGTGGTTTACATTCTAGCTGCTAGAGACTTTCAGAGAATGGAAAGACCGCTATGGCTAGAAAGCTGGTCAATGTTTTACGATGACAAGAAACTTAAATGGAGTCTAAAAGAATCAGTAGATTTTGAAGAAGTCAAGAAAGAGAGGACAGGAGATCCAGGCCTAGAAAACATAAGAGGGAGCACGGCGAGGAACTGACGGGGGTGAAGTCTCTGTGCTGAGGAGATACAGAGTTGATGGGTTCTGGAGGGTGTCAAATACTGACTAGGAAAAAAAATGTCAATTACCAAAAACATTTTAAAGAAAAGCTTTGAAGATCTCCAGCCCCTGCCCTAGCAGTAAATGACCCACTGAAGATAAACTGTAACTTTCTGTTGTGGTTTCTGGTAGACACACAAACTATGCAAAATGCAATGGGGTCCAGAGCAAACCATTCCAATCCAAGGAGGAAGCATTCTCTTACATTCTGATTGCTTGTGCCCTTCTGGGGTCTTAGATACTTGCCAGTCTGAGCCACTGAGACCTCAGAGATCTTTTTCTCACCTTGATATTGATCTCCTGGTTCCGAAAACCTAGTTTGGCTCATAACAAAAATGGCATTGAGATTTTCCATTTCTACTCATCTCCAAAACCTCTGACTGCCGTCATTTCCCTAGTCTTTTGTTGTTGTTGTTTTGTGTGTTTTTTCCTCTCTGGCTCCCACTGTAACCCTGACAGCTGAGGTTGTGAAATCCCTTGGAGCTGTATCATCATCTTGGAGCCCTCTGGTCTCTTAGCTTATTTATGGGATCATGGAAGCTGTATTCGTTATCAGCTACCCCTAAACTCAGCTGTTTCAAACAAAAATCATCTATGATTTCCCAGCTTCTGAAGGTCAGAAATCTGGGAGAGGCTCAGCTCAAGGGTTCTGGTTCAGAGATTCTCACGAGGTTGCAGCCATCATGTTGGCCAGGCTGCAGTCATCTCAGAACCTGACTGGGTGAAAGGACCCATGTCTAAGCTCACTCATGGGGTGGCAGCAGGCCCCAGTTCCTTACTGGCTTTCTCCAGAGCCAGTGATACTCTAGAAAGTTGGTCAACAAGCCAGAGAACACTTAGGATGGTAGCTGCCTTTCATAACCAACTATCAGAAGGGACAGCCCGTCACTCTGCTGTATGCTCTTTGTCACATAGACGATCCCTGGTACAAAGCAGGAGGGAACTATACAAGATACGAATGTTAGGAGGCAGGGATCATTGGGGGCCTCCATGGAGGATGGCCACTATAGGAGCCTCTACCCCAGTTTTTTGTTCAACTGTCCCAGCTCCATGCCTATCTAGGTGCTTCCTACATCTATCTATCCTGCTTCAACATGGCACTGAGAGACCCTGAGCACATTTTCTGTTTCCACTGACCAAATCCACTGAATGTTACACTGACTGAATGTTACCCTGACTGAATGCCTTTTGTGTACCAAATGCCATAGTGGGTACCATGGAGGATTCTGAAACAATAGGAGGTGAGCTCTTATCCTCAAGACCTTCATAGTATAGTTGAGAAAACAGAACACACACTAAGATCCTTAGAACCCTTCTCTTGGAGAACTATAGAAAATGAACTCAACCGTAGCTTAGGCAAAAAGGGGGATTTTCTGTAAGGCCTGTGTAGCTACAGGAAGGGCAGGGGTGTGGACACAGTGGATGCAAGACACAAATCCCACCAGGGATCTTCCCTCCCCTTTCCCATTTCTGTTACTCTCTCTGTATTGGCCTCATTCACTCAGACCGGCTTCTTTCTCATGGCAATCCCCAAAGCTCTGGCAGTGCTGGGTCTACATATTGAAGCTGTACTATGTAGAAGGTAATGGTTGTGTGCAGTTTCAAGTTTTAGAATTTAAGGGAAGGGCTCTGATTGGATCAAACTGATTCCTGGATCAGTCAGCATCCATCCTTTACTTTGTCCGACCCTCATCAGGTGTTGACATCATGGCAGGCATTGGGATGCATGTGGGAATTACAAAAAAAACACCCCAAAATACAAAGCAGATTCCCTGCCAGAGATATGGTGGTGATTGGCAGTCAGAGAGCAGGAGGGTTAAGAAGCTCATCTGTAGGCCTGAAACCACCCCAGATAGAAGGCTCTGACTGCAAGCAGTTCTGCATACAAGGGGGGCAGTGAGAGCGGAGTGAGCCTGTAGGTTGTGTGAGGCTCTGTGTCATTTCTAGTGCATTCCACAATTCTGCTTTTTTCCTCTCTCTTTTCATTCAGTTGGGTCTACCCGGTTCTGTCCAGGTTGTTTCTTTAAGACGCCAATTCTTTGCGTAAGAAGCCCTTCCTAGGTTGTGTTCTGAGTAGCACCTAGCTTGCTGAAAAGCACTGGATTTCTAACAAGTCATAATAGTTTCTGACAGGATCTTTCTTTTGAAAGAAAATGTGAGAAAGCAAGGGCGATAAAAATGTCTTTGTTTTCACTGAGGCACAGTCAGAATGAATAATTAAGAAACGGATACTGAAGTCAGCAGCATTATCTGAGCTGTTAGTCAAAAGAAGGTGGATGAAGATGTGGGTGTGTTTTGGTTTCCAGACGACAGGCAGAAGTTCTTGAGTCTGTGTTTCTGTTAATGGTTCTATCTGCCTGGATGATAAGGGCAGAACTCTCTTCTGGGTACGTAGAGCTGTTTTTCCAAAATGACACACTTAGAACCACTAAATAGCTTTTCAAATGACGTGATTTCAGGAAAGTGGTAGGGTTGTAACTCCAAAATAACACCCTCAACTCAATGTTCAATATCAAAATGTCTTCGTCAAAGAGACAAAATATTTTATTCTATAGTTAAAAAATAAGAGACAGATACAAATATTTCTGGAAGAGTTAGGATACTGATTTAAATTCATATTAAAATGTTAATAAATCATACCAAATGCTTTCCTGGATTTTTCAAAATTGAATGAGGCATGTGCACGTGTATGTGTGTGTGTGTGTTTGTGTGTGTGAATTAGGTTAAGGACTTAGATTTCCAACTCTGCCTAATACACAATTTTGCTTAGAGCTGATTATAATAGTGAATTCTCATTCTATTTCACACCACAAACAGGTCATGATTTTGACTGGGAATTCTGTCTGCAAAATAATAACATTAGGGTCAGACATTGGACCCTCTCAGAATATTTGTCTTTTGATGATTTATTTTAACAATTTGTCTCCATATTAGCATTCCAGTGAGCCTAGTTTTTTCAAAACTTAATTCTTTTCAATAGGAACATATGAGTTAACATTTTCCCTTCAAATATTTTGTTGAGGAGCAGAGAATAGTTCAATATTCCTTTCCCAATGTGATACCTTTCACTAGAGCATTACCTCCTTCAAATGACAACCTCTGGCTACAATTCAAATCAGATAAGGCCTGTTATTTATTTAAGGTCCTTTAAGAGCACAGCCAATTAGAGACCACTGAATAATACTCACATCACTGAGGTTTCCTAGAAAGGGCTCAGTTATGGGGTTTTAGAGCTCCCATTACAAGGCATGGCAGGCTGCCTATTTTCAAAGAGATGTTTAATTTTGGAAATCTGTGATTCCCTTGTTAGACTCACACTCCTTTGATTGTAGGTGTTTCCAAGAAATCTGAGCCCTTGTCAGGCTATTTCTATAAAACCACCTACTTTTTTTTCTCATAGGTGGCTGACAAGAAAGAATTCGGTAAAAATAGGCTTAATAAAACTGTTCTCTGCTTGATTCAACCGACTTCATATCAAGAGTTCATCAAATTTCTATTAATGAAGTACTCCATTAATTCACTTATTCAGCCAATATTTATTGAGGGCTTTCTATGAGTCAAGCACCACAGTCAAAGCGATAGGTAAGTTCTCTACTCTTATTTGACAACAAGGAAATAGACAATGAAAATACATACACATATGAACATGTCTACACCAGTGAACATCAGATAGCAGGTAAAGTGCCAGGCTGAAAATCCCCACAATGTGATGGGCTAGACTGGGTCAGTATCCTACCTGAGGGGACTTAAGTAGTCTCATTTAGGAGGAGTCATTTATGTGAGGTCCATATGACCAGAAGAAGTTAGGCTTGTGATGAACCTAGCATTCAAGGCAGAGAGAAGTTTGCTTCAGAAGCCCCATAGTGGGGACGGCCTTGGCATGCTGGGGGAAGAGAAAGAAGGTCCATGTGGCAAAGCTCAGGCACAGGGATTCGGGGAAGTGGGCAGGGTCTCGATCATGGACTACTGTGTAGGTCAGCAGAAGGAGTTTAGATTTCATTTTAAGTGCAACGACAGGCCATTGGAGAATTACGAGCGGAAGAATGGCATGACCTAATTTAATTTTTCTGCAGAAAATGAATGATAGGAGACAAGAGTGGAAGTAGGGAGATCAATTAAGGGCCAATTATAGTAGACTAGGCTGCAATGCAGAGAACACAGAGCCCGGAGAGTGGTGGTGGTGGGGAACCACTAGAGAAAGAAAATATTATATATTTATATTTATAAATACACACATATGTCTACACGTGCATATACATATATGTATATATTTAAATTTCAACTTTCTGTTTCTATATTATAATATGTTTCAATTCTGTAATATACATATCTACCATTGTAGATATGTTATCCATAAATAAATCAACTTACATAACGGGAGTGTGTGTGTGCTCAAAAATATTTTATTCATGCATGTGTGATCCAAAAGTTTTGGACGTCCCTGGTCTAGGGGTCAGATGATTGTGACTTGGATTTGGCGGTAATAGTGGAAATAAAGGGCAGTAAATGCATTTGGGATAAGGTTGGAAGGTAAAATGAACAAGATTTGTTGACGGAGTGGGTTGTGCTAGACTCCATATAGAGCCACAAGGATACGCACGGCTCAAGACACAGCCCAACCCCAGGGAGCTTGTAGGATTTTCCTGGCTTAGGAATGAGGATGTAACAATTTTCGAGTTTTTTTTTCCTTGTCACTTTCACACACAACATGACTCCGATTTCCTCAAGTGAAAACAAGTTTCTCTTCATGTCCGGGTCACCTCTTTGCACAACTCTTGGGGCCACCTTTAGCATTATATTCTCTAGAGTTGTGTTTTATGGAGTTGAAACATTCAGAATTTTATATTGAGAAGATGCTACTTGTGCGTGTGTGTGTGTGTGTATCTTCAAGAGTGTTTTCTATTAGAGTGACTCCAGTTTAGGTTTATTCTGCCCCTACCCCCTTCCATCCCTTTCCCTCAAATGAGAGTATTTACTTGAGACTATAGAAACGAAGGAATAATGTGAGATTTACCAACTCACTTTATGTCTGAGAGCTCAGGTCTCAAGGATGAGAAGCATCCTTTAGGTGGGGCTTGGAGCCAGGAAATGAGGCTCTCGTTCTTAGTGAGTCTGGTTATAAAAGAGTGTAACCCTGCGGTTTCCACATGTGACATGTTTTTGCCCTTTGCCAGGCTTGATGTGGCACATAATACCTGCTCACCTCATCCCTCCCCATCCCCCAAATAACCCACCCACACCAAAGGCGTTAGTGAACTCTATGAAACATTGAACATTTTGTCCCCAGAAGACATTTGTCCTTTCCCGAGTCATTCTCATCTCTGCATTCAGAGAAACTTTCCCTCAGGCAGCCCTGAGCCTGGCTTCACTTCATTCAGCCTCCCTTATCACACAAAACTGTTTCCTTCTTCAGGGCACATGATGCTATAGGCACTCTTCAAATTATGTTCTGGACGAACCGGATCCCTCATTGAGATGCAATTAGTGTTGGAACATCCACAAAGATAAAACTTTCTCTATGTTGTTACAATGAGATTGCAAAAATTGTTATATGTTAACAATTGTATTGTTGCTACGTTAAAATGAATTCTAAATGACTGGCCAATGCATGAACTTTCAGAATATAATCTGTATTTACACTAGAGACCATCTTTATCTATTAAATGCACAAACAGAGCCTTCAGTTAGTTGCTGAAAACACAGTGTACTCTATTTATCCTGAGGTGAAGAACACAATTTTTTTCTAAGAAACAAGAAAATTATCTTTTATAGTGTTACAATGTTTTAGTTTTTCATGGAAAGCAAAGCATTAGGCAAGCAGTTAAAGTAGGTTTTGTTGTTATTATTATTATTACAGTAAGGAGACTTAGAGAAGATTAAAGCCGTTTTTAATAAGTACAGAGAGTCATTATTTTCTAATGAAAAACAGGAGAAAAACTACTCTGACATTTTGTTGCTATTTCTGTTCTTGGGAAGAAACTAAAGGCTTAGACTCTGTGTTTCTGTCTTGAATGTTTGGAAAGCAGTAGAGATAAGACTCCTGCGCTCGAAAAACTGAAAATCAACCTAGGGAAATTGCACATATATATGCACAAAATGACTCAAGACACTTGGTGAATCTATAGTTAGAAGCCAAGTGGAGAATTCATCATTTCACCTGACAAATACTGTTTGTCTGTAGCCCTGCTGGGACTTTGAGTAAAAAGATGAAAATATAGGTTGAAAATGTAAAATCTTCAGGCTTTGGGTACTTGTCATGCTCTCTGACTGCCTCATGCATTTTGAGCGTTCTTATAACGTCTGGAGAATTTGCTGCCTGTATCAGTTTTCTGTTGCTGTTATTTAAAAATTACCATGAACTCAGTGATTTAAAAACCACAAATTTGTTGTCGCACAGTTTTGCAGTTTGGAAATCCAAGATCAGTCTCTCTGGGTTAAAATTAAGGTGCTGGCAGGGCTGCATTCCTTCTACAGAATCTGTAGAGTCTGTTTCCTTGCCTTTTTGAGTTCCTAGAGCCTGCCCATCTTCTTTCACTCGAGGCCCCATCCTCCGTTATCAAAAACAGCAGCACGGGATCTCCAACTCTCTCTCTGTCCTCTTTTTCCATCGCCGCATCTCCTCGTCTCTTACTCCGACCCTCCTGCCTCCCTCCCATAAAGATTCTTGGGATCAGATAAGACCCACCTGGATAGTCCAGAATGATTTTCCCATCTCAAGATCCTTAATCATGTCTACAAAGTCCCTTCTGCCATGTAAGGTAACACATTCGTGGGTTCTGGGGATTAGAATATGGACGTCTTTGGGGACAATCGTTCTGTGGGCCATATCACCTTTCAGTCCAGAATCTGGACTTTTATCCAGAAGCTCACCCTCCCAGCTTTCTTTGTCAGGGCTGGAACCAAGGTGAGGAGAGCACGGCATTCACCTCCAGGAACAAATTTAAGGGAGAATCAAAAAACTCAGTAATCAAGATAGATCATATTTTAACGTAATATATTTTTTAAAATAAATTTATTTATTTATTTATTTTTGGCTGCGTTGGGTCTTCGTTGCTGCACGCGGGCTTTTCTCTAGTTGCGGTGAGTGGGAGTTACTCTTCGTTGCAGTGCGCGGGCTTCTCATTGCGGTGGCTTCTCTTTGTTGCGGAGTTCGGGCCCTAGGCGCACAGGCTTTAGTAGTTGTGTCACGTGGGCTCAGTAGTTGTGGCTCGTGGGCCCTAGAGCGTAGGCTCGGTAGTTGTGGCGCATGGGCTTAGTTGCTCCACGGCATGTGGGATCTTCCCGGACCAGGGCTCGAACCCATGTCCCCTGCACTGGCAGGCGGATTCTTAACCACTGCACCACCAGGGAAGTCCTTAATGTGATATTTTAAAAAAGATTTTATATATACTACTATATGTATGAAGTAGAAAACTAATAAGGACCTACTGTATAGCACAGGGAACTCTACCCAATACACTGTAATGACCTATATGGGAAAAGAAGCTGAAAAAGAGTGGATATATATATATATATGTGTATAACTGATTCACTTTGCTATACAGCAGAAACTAACACAACATTGTAAGTCAACTATACTCCAATAAAAATTAATTTAAAAAAATTCTAAAAAATTCAAAATTCAATGGTGGACAAAATTTTAAATAAAGAGAGGATTAATGTTACAGATTTTTCCTTTTGGGTCCAAAATGGCTCAGCATGACAGTGTCCTTTGCAACAGTATCTTAAGCAAAGACATGTGACCTAGAAGATACAAGTGAGAGGCACTTGTGCAGGACTTGGATTTAGAATGAACACCAAAGGAAGCAGAGGCCTTGCACATGGTTCTCTTCCTGGCTTGGCTGGGAAGCTGCCAACTGGGAATGCAGAGGTGGAAAGCATGGCTGGCCTCTGAGGTGTGAGCTGCTGTGCTGAGGCCCTTGATCTGGGACAAAGTCAGTGGCCTGTAGGCCATAGGATGGCGTAACTTAGGTTTTGCATCTGGTCACTTAGCCAACCTATAAACCTATTCTCTGACTCATCTGAAGATTCTGAGAGCTACCAATTATCCTTGACTAAATTCTTTTTCTGCTTCAATAGTCAATTTGCTGTTGTTAGCAACTAACAACCCTGAATAATGTGATTTATCACAATAAGGACCATCTAATTTGGTTGGGGTAGCCAAGTTAAAGCCATGGGCATGCATCGGTGTTTAAAAAGCAGCATGGCAGTGCTCTAATCAAGGAAATAAAGTATAAACACCTCATCTGAAAACCTGGTCCTAATATTCTCTAGAATCTAAAAATAAAATTTTTATATCTCAGCTCCTCAGCTGGATACTTCCCCAGTTCCAAATTAGTAGCTTATTCAGGGCTTTATTAGTAATAAGAAGATATTGACTTTTTCTCTGCTCACCGAATAACAGATCAGTTCTTTCTGATTTCAGTCCCCCCTTCCCCCGCTTCTAAAACTGGGGTAGAATTGTCTGTGTTTCCAAATTTCCAGACCTATCCTCTGGTTCTTAATTAAGCTGATTTTTCTTTGGAGTGTCAAAGATGGCATTTTGACAGTTTACTCCAAAATTCTCAGAGGATACCTGACTTGTGTAGCTCTGTTTTCTTCTTTTTAGATTTTTTTCTTTGTTAACAGCTTTCTTGTCTTGTTGTCCAAATCTATACAATTGAGTTGACTATGAAATATTGGGCTGGCCAAAAAGTTTGTTTGGGTTTTTCCGTAAGATGTTACAAACGAACGAACTTTTTGGCCAATCTAATAGACTCAACTACGCATTCAGAAAATGATTTTTTTGATCGTGATAAGAGACTGAAGGTTTCCGGCTCAAGATCACGAAGTAGGAGGATCCTGACCTTGCCTCCTCCCATGAATGCACCAAATCTACAGCTACATTTGGAACAATTTCCTCCGGGAAAAAACCCAAAAACCAAAAAACAAAAATAATAAGAGACTGATTATTGATATCACATCACAATCTGTGTCTAGTAGACAATAATGGATAAAAATAAGCAAATGTTGAGATGACTAATCAAGGGAGTTGAGGTGAAGTAGGCTATCTGCTACTTATCCAGAAATTTGGATGGGATGCTGAGACGTTTTGGCAAGTTTTAGAGGTGTGAAACTTAGCTAAAAACAGTCTTCAGGCTCCAGTTGTTAGTACATTCATCTTTAGTGAACTAAAATAATAGTTTTCACATGTAAAACCACGGTCCCCTAGCAGTTCTTCTGTGCTGACTTTCTCCCAGGCCCTTGAGCCCAGCAGTTACTAAGGCTTAAGGCAGTTTATGACAGTTTGATAAGTAGGACACTGTAACGTATGGCTGTGAGCAAATCACTGGCCTTCCACATTGAACTGATGGGAAAAATACCCTTTCTTTGATCTCTTTCAAGTGAAACTAATGCATGTGTATTCATCAGGTACTGACAACATGCCTGACATTGTCATAGGTATTACCAGAGGTAAAAGAAAAAACTCCAAAGCTTGCCCTCCAGGAATTTAAAATTTAATTGGAGACTGAACATTTTTATTTAAGAAAAACTGGGGAGTAAAATACGGCAATGTGTGGAACTGAGTACAAAATTGTGAGGTACAGGTGACGTCTTACATAATTTAAGGATAGAGGATTGCTGGCTAGAGGGAGCCACTTGAGAGGGCTTTCCTGAGAATGGTTATGGTGTAGCATTCTTCTCCACCTTTAGAGAGACTATAGAATTTAGAGTATGAACTAAGTAATATGAATATGAATTAACTACATGTTTAACTGAGAATGTGAATTAAAGAAGGCTAGAACGGTTAGGATGAGAAGTAGGTGTTTATCAGTTTGGATTGAATTAAGAAAAATAAAAGCCACTTAAGATATTTCCAGCAGAGAGATATTTAATATGGGGAATTAAATTTTAAAATTATTGGAGAGGTTGGAGGAACAGAAAAGGAAGTGGTGTTCTCAGATATAAGCAAATACAGGGAGGTGCAGCCAGATATGCAGCCTTGAATCCCTCTCCCCCAAGCTGTCTGTGATGGTCTGTGGCTTCACTCTAGCTCAGGTATAGAGCAGGTGCCATGGAGCCTATAGCCACTGCTATTGCCCGAAGAAGAAAGATTCCTACTCTTCTTCTACCCTCTAATCTCATGAGAAAGCCTCCTGTTGGCAAAACTTTGACTGGAACCCTGCTAGCAACAGAGTCTGTGAAATGTAGCTTCTAGGCTTCTAGCCCCTGCTAAGAGCCAGCAACAGACACTATCTGGCATTATGTGGAGTGGTTGATGCAAGTGCTATTTTAGAAAGGTTTCTCTGGTAGTGACTAAGGTCCTATGTCCCCAGTAATGCTTTTTCCTCCCTCTTCTAACCCATACTATATCCCCTTGCAATTGCCTTTGGGTTTGGTTTTCGTCTTGTTATTTTCTACCATATTAACATTACATACTTGTTTTTATGTCTTAGTTTTATCTCCTTAACTGGATTTTGAAAGATTGGAAGCACAACTTCATTTATTAACAAATAACAATTTACTGTACAAGAAAAAAAATGCCCTTTGCAATGTTGATGACAAAGCAGTGGACAAGACACTCATAATCTGCTCTAAAGGAGCTTATGGTCTAGTGGGAGAAGCTGAGAATAAAGAAATAAATGAGTAATGAGTATTTAATATTACATGGTGATAAGTGCTATGAAGAAAAATAAAGTAGGGTAAAGTGATAGAGAAGGGCAGTGGTGGCAGTGGGGAGAGGCTATTTTAAATGTGTGGTCAGGGCAGGGTTCTCTGATAAGAGGACCAGTAGGATACGAGAGAGGGGAGCCAGGTGCATATCTAGGGAGAGCGATTTCCAGGCAGACAAAACAGCAAAGGCAGAGTGGAGCACAGCATGTTAGAGGAAAGCCAAGGAGTCCAGTGATTCTGGACAGAAGAGAGCACAGGAAGGTGGTAAGAAATAAGATCTGAGAGGGGAGAGGGCAGCGGATGTGATGTGTCAGACTTGGGCATATATTTTTTGGTATTCCTCATAGAGATGGCTTTCTTCTGGGAAGATAACATTTAACCTCAATTTCCAAACCCAACACCCACCTCCCCAAACATTATCTTTTTCCCTTTTGTAGTTTATTTTTCTTTCTTCTTTCTGATGTGGGTCTGTAGTTATATTTATTTTTCCCTTTATTAAATTGCAAGGACCACTTGCCAGAATGAGGTATAGTTCGGTTTTTCCGGTGCACAGGTTGCTTTAGCAACAAGGCAAATCTTACCCATTTCAGCAAAACCTTATCAATAAAGCAGTCTCATAAGAGACTAATGTTCACATCCTTAAATGTCTGTTATGTTTTTCCTCGGTTCCTTAACCATGACAATTCTCAGATTAATTAGGCAAATGCAGATTGACTGAATGGCTCCACAGAGCAGACACTAAGAAAGAGTAATACTAGAATGATCTTTAGCAGTCATAGTGGACAACCCCAAGTTACCATATCGCTTTGGTTTCCCAGTTCCACCACAGCAAATTTTTATCCCTTCCAGGCATAGGCATGCAGGTTCCATGTTGAACACCTGTCGTCTATTTAGACTGGCCAGTATCCATTTCCTAGAAACCTCAGGCAACAATAAAGCAGTGTTTGGAGGGAGGTAGAGTGTATGCAGTCTTGCCAACCAATGTTTATGAGTGAACAGGTATGTGAGTCTCTGCAAGGTCAAAAGAGAGTGAAAGAAATACATCTCAAACATTTCCGGTTAAAACTTAAGGCACCTCATACCACTCAAATAAATTATTTCATTCATGGTAAAAACAGGCATACAAACTAAGACTTTTTTTGTTACAATAAGTTGTACTTCTTATGTAAAATATTTATGAAAAATTTAAGGAAGAATATTTGTTTTAGTTCAGAGAAACAGTCCAATAGTACGTGTATCTCTCTCTCTTTCTACACACACACACACACACACACACACACACACATATACATGTACATGTGTACATATATTTATTTATCTATCTCTCATCTATTTATCTATTGACTGATTGACTGGAATTGGCTCACATGATTCCTGGGGCTGGTAAGTCCAAAATTGTAAGGATAGGCTGGTTGGCTGGAAATTCAGGTAAGAGTTGATGTTTCAGTGTTAAGTCTACATGCCACAGGGCAGCAGGCCAGATGGAGGCAGAATTTCTATGTTACAGTCTTGTGGAGAATTTCTTCTTCTACAAGAAACCTTCAACTGATTGAATATGGCCCATCACGTTATGGAGAGTAATCTGCTTTACTCAAAGTCTATTGATTTAAATGTTAATCACATCCTCAAATACCTTCACAACAACATTTAGACTGGTGTTTGACCAAAGAATTCAGTGCTGTAGCCTAGCCAAGTTGACACATAAGATTAATCATCAAAAAGCTCAAAATAAGAGATTTGATGTTGATAGTTCTAGTTTCCTAAGGGTAATTTCTTTTTTAAAATGTGAGGGAATAAAAAAGAAGTGAAAGTAGGATGTAAAAGAAATATGGCAGCTAGAATAAAAGTGATTCTAATTATTCTAGCAACTTCTTTATCCTTCAATTTTTTTCTCGTTTCCTTAATTATAGCACTTTTATATGGTAAAACAGTAGGGAAGTATATTTTCTAAGTTGATGAAGAATTTGCTTCATCATTATTTTTATTTAGTACCATCAAGTTAAAAGGTAATCTTTTACTTTGACAAAAGAAAACTATCAGAATTTTAATTCTGAAAAAACTAAAATTTATATAATTTGAGATTTTTTTCAGCTAAGATAATTAATGATTTTCATTAGTGTGGTATGGCTTGCTTAAAACAAATGATGATTGGTTTTGACAATAAAAATGAATAAAGGACTAAAATCAATTAGTTAGTTAGTGTTGGGTTTTGGCCCTGCAAGATGTCTCTCTATGCGGCTTATGTGATTTATGCAATTTTCCATGATTATCAGTTTCTATCATTAGATGATCTTTTCTTGCAAAGCTGGAGCCCATGCCTTTCATATCCTAGTATCATTCTCCCCCACCTGATATAGTCATTGCCGATACTGGAACTATAAACATATTGTGGACCCACAAGGATTGCCACACTGTGATGGTTAGTTTTATGTGTCAACTTGCCTAGACTATAGTACCCAATTATATAATCAAACACTAACCTAGGGATTGCTGTGAAAGCATTTTGTACATGTGGTTAATTGACTTTATTTGATAAAATGTACAATCATTTTAATCAAAATTAAAATTAAAAATTGAAATAAAATAAAATGTATTTAAAAATAAGTAATAAATAAAATAAATTAAATTTTAAAATGAAAAGAAAAGGGGGTTAAGTGGTACAAACTACTACATATAAAATAAATAAGGTACAAGGATGTATTGTACAGCACAGGAAATATAGCCAATATTTTATGATAACTGCAAATGAAGTATAATCTTTAGGTACTGTGAATCACAATGTTGTACACCTGAAACTTATACACTATTGTAAGTCAACTATATGTCAATTTAAAAAATGCACAATCAATTGACTTAAAGTAAAGGGGATTACCCTTGATAATATGAATAGGCCTCATCCAATCAGTCGAAGTCCTTAAAAGCAAAAGCTGAGGTTTCTTGGATGAAGAAGAAAGTGTGCCTGAAGACTGTAAAGTAGAAATCCTGCCTGAATTTCCAGCCTGCCACCTGCCCTATGCAGTTCAGGTAACTGTCACACCATGTAAGTCAATTCCTTGAAATAAGTCGCCATAAGTCGTATATGTATACTTACACATACATGCATATTTATATATATATACACATATTTATACATATAGACACATACATACATATATACTCTGTTTCTCTGGAGAACCCTAAATGATACATTAATATTGCTTTTGTTTGACTCATTCATTTGCATTGTTGAACTTGGATTCTATCTGTTAAAAATCAGTGTCTACATGACATTGCTTAGTCTAATGGGTGTAAGAAGTCTTTTAGGCCAGGATGCTATGGATATATTTGTGTAGACTAGACAGCTATTTTACTAGGAATGGCTAATAACTTGGAAAACCTTTTGCAAGTTGGATTAAATGGGTTTAATTAAACTAGACAGTATCATCTTATAAAATTAATTTATATAAGTTTGGCCGTGGGATTTAACCTTGAAAGTATTAATTGTCAAATATGCCTTGGAGTTGACTGTCTAGTAAAAAACAAAAAGGACTGCTATAATGGCATTGCCTAAAATCATGTCCAACTGCAAATTATATAAGATCCCTCTGCAAATGGAAGCGGGGGTTGAGAGCATTTGTCGCGTCAGATGGGTGAAGTTCAAAGCATGTGGTAAGGATCCCTGCATGAAATTTCGGTACCTTAAAAAAAGGATGTCAGAACTTGAGCTTGGTTTAAAAACAAATACCAGCTGAGGGATGTGGCTTAGTTTTTTGATGGAAAATACTGAGATAGAGAATAGCACAGATGCTCAGGTTATGGACTAATTAAGGAACATTATCAAAATTACCATCAAGAGTTCTATTCGAGAAGGTGCTGGGTGTAGAATTCATTCTTAGTACTATTCCAGACATGCAGACACAAATATGCAGTCTTAGGAAACTCAGTCTGGAGCCACTTTGTGACAGAGGGCAGAAAACTGACAAGTGTTTCTTGAAAGTAAATTTGCTGTGTGTTAAATATTTGGTTTTACAAATTATCACGAGTGCCACCAAGTCCACAGTTTTATTACTCATGTAAAATGTTCTTCTGCTTTCTTAAGTTAACCAATGAAATCTGGGGAGGCTGACATATGATTATTTATAAGAAGTCAGGTAAGCTAGGTCAAGGAAGTACAGGCTTAGACGGGACGATCCTTGGGTGATTTGAATTAAGCTTGGCATATGGACCCCTTTCTGCTGACACTCCTCTTTTGAAGGTCACCATCTCTCTCATTGTCAAGTCTGGTGACTTTTCATCTGCTGTTATTCTCCAGGGCTTCTGCTGAAGTTACCCCTCCAATACTTTGATTCCTGACTCTTCCTTTTCTTGACCAGTTTTTCTGCCTCTTCTCTGTTGAGTTCTCTCTTTCTCCCACTATAATTTGCTCAAGTGCTTTATTCTTTACAGAATGAAATTTAAGAGGCCCCCAAGAAAGGCATTAACACTGAAATAATGTAATTTTAGCAGATACTTTTTTCATCAGAGAAAAGTTTTTACTTGCGTTGTAGCTGTTTTGCGCTGAAGAGTCTGGAAGACCTCTAATCGAATACTTCAGTGAGAGGCAGATGGAGACCCCAACGCGGAGGAGCCTCCTCCAGGATAGAGGTAGGCACATGTGTCCCAGAGGCAGGGCCTGGAGCGCATGTTGGGACACATGGGCTGTCTCAAGTAGATCTGAAGTGTAGAAAGAGCAGGAGTGAGATGAGCCGCAGGTACTCCTTCTGAGACCCACAGTCCCACTGTGGAGGGACTGAAGTTGCCCTTGGGAAAAGGATAGAAATGCTCTTACACATCCTTCACACTTCGTGTATTTGTGAACGACCAGTTTTTCTCCTGCGAGAGGACTGTGCCCACCTGCTCTTCCTGCCATTGCTCGTGACCTTGTAGCACCGTCTCTGGTCTTTGGGAACCACTGGAGATGCAGTGGTTGTTTTAATCTCTTATCTTCTCTCATTTCACCGAAGCATCACCCCCATATGTCTAACTGTCTTCCAGAGGCATAACTTAGGTATCCCCATGGTTGAAGGAAACCAACCTGCCCCAGATTGTACGTATGCTTCCCTCTCTCCCTATTGTGTCTCCTGTTCCTGATTCTCAAAGGCATCATGATTCTCCCAACCAAGAGGCCTGGAAACTTGGAGGTCTGTTTGAGTCTTCTTTTATGTCTGATGACTCATCTTGGGTCTACTTCAAGTTCTGCAGCTTGTTGGCCTTGGTTCATATCCTGTATCTATACTCCCTTTTCCCTTAACTTTGTGGATGCTCTCATCCAAGGCTTATTTACCTTGTGCCTTCTGACTGGATTTTTCCTCTTTTCTCTCTATTCCAAACCAAATACTTTAGTTATGTTTGTTTTCTTAAAAGAAATTCCTCTTATCTGGACATTGCTATTCATAGACTCTCAGTTTGTATCTACCTGTCTGGTTTCCAGAGGCCTGAGGTCTAGCTTCATTGTCCAAACATTCTGATTTCTCCAACACAGCCTCTGCACTCACCTTAGAACGGTCCTATGGCTACAGGGACAGACGTTGCTTACGCTTACCTCACTGTCTTTCTTCTTCATCTTCATCCTGCCCTATATCAACGATGATTTTACATACTTGCAATCTTCTCTTACTACTTTCAAACGCTGCAAGCATTATTTCCTTTGCATTCTTATTGCTTGTATCACTTATAATACGTTTATATGTTTCCTCTCTTGTACCCATTTATTTGCTATATATGCTGAGTATTGTGTTAGGCACGGATATATGGTGACAGAAGACACAGTCTAACTCCCCATGAAAGCAAGTGTTCAAAGGTAATCTCTGATAACTGCACAAACCATGTTTCCTTATAGCCACCAATGAAAGCACTTTGAAAAGCCTTAGTAAGCAATGTAAATTTTACCAAAGATTTCCAGGGAAGTAGCAGGAGATGGTGTCAATTACACAGCCAGTAACTGCATTACATTCCTGTAAGGACTGAAACCAATATCTTTTCCTTCTCTGTGTTAAACAATACTGGGCCCAAACATATTTGCCTGTCCCTGTGTTAACTGGGGTCAGGTATACTTTCCTATCTGTATGTAACACCACCAACAATCCAACAAAACAAAACAAAAAAAGAAATCTTCGTTATTTGCTCCAGAGAATACTGGTTCCTGGAAGACAAGACTGTGAACCACAAGGTAGCTTGCTCTCCAGAGTTCTCTTCAAAACACTCACCTTACCTTCCCATCAACCCACAGCTATCATGTTATAAGTCTTAGCCAATCCCAGCCAGTTCCCCACCTTGCAAGACCCACCTTAAAATCACTCAGGCCTCAAAACTCCATGTGTATGTTTCTCCAATTTCCCCATTTTGAGACACTGCTAGGCTCTGTCAAGGACTGTTCTCCTTTATTACAGGAAGTCTAGTCAATTTCACTTTGCTTGAGCAGCAGGTTTTTCTGGTGACTTTTTGGGAGATTGATGAGATATTTTTGTTCTGTCTCAAAATCCTTTATCTTCCTGGCTTCTCCTAATCCTTCATTCACGTGGTTCCTAACTGATACCCTACCCTCAAACTCCCCATCGTAAGCAGGTAATTTAAATCAGCCCCAACTGATGAATGCATAGGCCCTAGACAGCCAACTACCACATAGACTGACGTGAGCATTTATGCAGCCAGGGGAGCCTCCGTCTGAGGATATTAACATGATTGTCTCCATAATGTTAAATAGCACAACTGTACCTAGAGTCTGGATGGTGTGGACATCTCTGTAAAGTTTTTATTCTTTTTTCATTCCTTTCTTCTCTACCTATCTTAGGAGGCTGAAACAGCTGTCTAGCAGCTGCTTAAGAAATAGTTTGAAAGTATAGAATCAGCAGATGGCAGGAAGAAACATTCAAAACTCTGACTCTGCCATACTTCCTCTCTTTTAAGGACAGGAGAGTTTGTTTTCTTGTGTGGAGATAGGTTTACATGAGGATTACACTCCTCTCCAACCAACTTCTCCCATTTTAACACCATGCCATGTCAACATCTCTGATTTCAAAAAAGAAAAAACAAAAGGGAAGGATATGAGGAAATCCAGAAATTCTTTGGGATTAACCAGTGTTTCTGTGAACATTTTGGAAGCATGGTGGAATTTTTTAAAGCACAAGTGTGCTTTTAAAAAATCCCCATAAATGTAATTTTTAATGACTATATAACATTCCATTATAGGCACACTCAATAATTTTTCTTTACTATTTCCCTATTGATGGACATTTCAGTTGCTTATAGTGTTTAGGATTTTGAACACTCTTGAGAATAAATCTTTGTCTGCATTCCTTATTATTTCCCTTCAGGATGAATTTCTGGTTGTGGAATTCCTGGATAGAAGGCTATAGCCATTTTAAGGGATTTAACTTCACACTGTACATGGATTTCCCTCGGAAATTTGAAATGTTCCTTGTGAGATATATTAATTCATTGCAGAAATGAAACATACAGCATTAACTGTTGGCATTAGCTGCTGACCATATTTATATGGAAATAATACTTTTATTCTTTTTAAACTTAAAACAATTTTTAAATTTTACATTGGAGTCTATTTGGTTTACAATGTTGTGTTAGTACTTTCAGGTGTACAGCAAAGTGATTTTAGTTATACATATACATATATCTATTCTTTTTCAGATTCTTTTCCCATATAGGTTATTACAGAGTATTGAGTAGAGTTCCCAGTGCTATACATTAGGTCCTTGTTGATTATCGATTTTACATGTAGTAGTGTGTATGTGTTCATCCCAACCTCTTAATTTATCCCCCTCCCCCTTTCTCCTTTGGTAATCATAAGTTTGTTTTCTAAGTCTGTGAGTCTGTTGGAAATCACACTTTTAACTTTCAATATGCACAGAGTTGTATCTTTGCTTTTGAATAGCAAGCAGACCCAGTGGATGGCAGACAGAGTCTGTCTCTTTAGGAAAAGCCTTTACCATTTCAAATGCCAGATTCAGGAAATGCCAAAATTCTCCATTTCCCACTGGAACTGTGGGATTCTAGGCTTCCTGGAGAAAACAGAGGCCAGAGGGCTGAAGCCCCTTCCTGGTCTCAGATGAGGCGTTCAGTTCCTTTTAGAAGCGTCCTCCTCTCTTGGAATGATTTTCTGTGTTTTCTTTTATCAGAAAGGATTGTACTTTTTTTTTTTTTTTGCGGTACACGGGCATCTCACTGCTGTGGCCTCTCCCATTGCGGAGCACAGGCTCCGGACGCGCAGGCTCAGCGGCCATGGCTCACGGGCCCAGCCGTTCCGAGGCATGTGGGATCTTCCCAGACCGAGGCACGAACCCGTGTCCCCTGCATCAGCAGGTGGACTCTCAACCACTGCGCCACCAGGGAAGCCCAAAGCATTGTAATTTTGAAAAGCCAGATCCCCTCTCTCCCTTTCCTTAGCCCTGTTGAGAGTGGTGCGTTTTCCTAAACTGCCTGACCAAGCAGAGCAATCAGTGCTCAAGGAGACAGGAGGCTGACTGCCTTGCAGAAAGAATGGTTTTCAAGGGAATGGCAGTGAAAGCCCTGCACAGAGCAGGGAAACTTGCCAGACCTTGTTTGGTTTTATGAGAAGTTATTTGTATTTGCTGATGCTCTAATAAACAGCCCTTTTTATGGGGCAAATCCTTGAAATAGTTTCATTCCCACCATGAGTCCTTATCACCAGTCAGACGCTATAGCACAGAATTAGCTGAGCGTAATCATGGTCTCTGCTGTTCTCTGGTAAATTAATTCAGCCATCTGGAAGCTGCTGGTCTCTCACCTCCCAGGTGATGATTTTCTTCAACTGTTCCATCTTCAAATATTCATCAATTGGCCAAGTGGGTCAGATTGTGTTCTGGACACTGGGGATGGAGTGATGGATGAGACACACAAGGTCCCATTTCTCATGGAGCTAACATTCTAGTGGGTGTAGTCAGACAATAAACAGATAAATAAACACGAAATGTGTCAGATGCTGATAAGGAATGCAGAGAATTAGAATAGCCTGTTGTGATGGTGAATCTCTAGCCCCGTTTGGGTCTTCCAGGAAGGCATCCCTGAGATGAATTCTGAATAATTGCTCAGATTGGTCTGTTTAGAAGAGGGTGGAACATGTCTGGCCAAGGAAGGGATAAGTACAAAAGCCCCAAGGCAAGAAAAGGATGGGTGGATTTAATAAACAGAAAACCAGAAAGAAGGCCACATGCAAAGTACTTAATGAGCAAGGGGGTGTGCTATGTGATAAGGCTCTATAAGTAGACAGGGGCCAGATCAAAAAGGGCCTTGAAAGTCAGAATAAGGTGGGTTTTATTCTAAGTGTGATAGGAAGCCAATGGGTGATTTTAAGCAAGGATCGACATGTGATTTATGGTTTTAAAAACCTACTCTACTGGGGCTTCCCTGGTGGCACAGTGGTTGAGAGTCTGCCTGCTGATGCAGGGGACATGGGTTTGTGCCCTGGTCCGGGAAGATCCCACATGCCGCAGAGCGGCTAGGCCCGTGAGCCATGGCCGCTGAGCCTGCGCGTCTGGAGCCTGTGCTCCACAACAGAAGAGGCCACAACAGTGAGAGGCCCGCGTACAGCAAAAAAAAAAAAAAGAAAAGAAAAACCCTACTCTTCTGAAGATGAAGATGGATTGGACTAGGATGGCAGTAGTGGAGAATGGAAAATGATGCTGCAATTAGGATATGAAATTGTGTGTTTTTTTTCCTAACAACAGCAACTCTTCAACACCAACTGGATGTCCAACAATTCAATCCAACTAACTACACAGAATTAGCACAGGGCTTAGTTCCAATATGACCACTTCCATTTTAGACACCAGCCTCAACTGGGGTCTCCAGACTACCTGCACTTATGCCCGGCTGAGTACAAATTCGAGGTTTCCCACAATGCCCTCTTCAGATTCAGTAATTTGCTAGAATGACAGAACTCAGGAAAGAGCTATACTTAGGATTACAGTTATTACAAGGGAGACAGTGTACAGTCAGTTGGAAGGGTGCATAGGGTGAGGTCTGGAAGGGTCCCTAGTGCCAGAGCCTCTGTCCCTTCAGAGTTGGGATGCACCATCCTTCTGGCATGTGGATGCATTCACCAACCCAGAAGCTTCCTCAGCTTCATTGTTTCAGAGTGTTAATCCAAGTTACATTGCATAGACATGATTGATTAAATCATTGGCCATTGGTGATTGAACTCAATCTCCAGCCTCATTTCTTTCCCCAGAGGTGGGAGTAGTGAGAAATTTCCAACCCTCTGATCACATGCTTGGTTCCTCTGGTGACCAGCCGTCATCCTGAAGCTGTGTAGGGTTCCTGCCACCAGTCACCTCATTAGCATAAACCCAGGTATGGTTGAAAGGGCTCGTTATGAGTAAAAAAACCCACTATTGCTCAGGAAATTTCAAGTGTTTTAGGAAATCTGTGCTAGAAATGGGGGCAAAGACAAAATAAATATATTTTTTATTATACTCAAGTATCAGAGGTAGAATTCATAAACTTGGTTGTGGGGAATGCAGAAAAAGAAAATATGGGTGTATTACTGAGGGTTCCCCAGAGAATCAGAACCGATATTATAACACATGTTCTGTATATTGTGTTATCATATAATGTTATACATATTGTGTTACCATTTAATAACATATATACAGATATTATATGTTACCTATGTATCTATCCAAAGAGATTTATTATAAGGAACCGGTTCATGCACTTATGGAGGCTGGGAAGTCCAAAATCTCCAGTGTGGGCTGGCAGGTCAAGATTCAGGAAAACCAACGGTGCAGGGCCAGTCAGAAGACAATCGGCTGGAGAATTTGCTTCTGCCCAGGGAGGCCACTCTCTTGTTCCATTTGCCCTTCAGGTGATTGGATGAGGCTCACTCACGCTACGGAGGGTAACGTGATTTACCCAAAGTTCATCCATTTAAATGTTGATGTCATCCAAAAACACCCTCCAAATTGATGTATAAAATGAACCATCACAATGGGTAACTCCAGCTTTCTTGCTTATGTGTCACTGAATGATCTTGGTGTCTTAGCTTATAGATGATGACCTATGTCATAGTTTGAATTTCATGGTTTCCAAAGCCTGTTGAGATCACTTACACGATTTCATTCTCTCTCCAGCATTTTTTTTGGTGGCAGTGAGGACATACCTGCAAGAAGGGGGAGAGTTAGAAGTGTTAGTTGATATATTTAGAAACTGACTGCCAGTTTCCTGCCCACCGCAGAAGAAAAGGAATGAAGACTGTGCAGGGGCATGTGTGTGTTTGCAAAAGCCTGCAGTGTTTCCAACCTGTCTCAGTTCCAGGGGTCTTGCAGCAGCTTCTATACAGCAGCTTCTTTATCAGTATGCTGATCTCAGGGGTAGTCTCTGTTTTCTTTTGGCTGAACAAACAGAGCGTGAGCAACGTTTTATGGGGGGATGGGGTACCCCTCCTGCTGCGTGACCATCAGAGGTGGACGGGCTGCTGGTGAGCGAGGCTGTCACAGGATGAGGGTGGCACTGTCCTTGGTTGCAGACGATGTTTAGCGAGTGATGGCTGTAGGGTCTACAGAAGGGGATCACTTGGCTCTCCTAAAACTTCTGCGGGTCAAGCAAAGCCCCTTGCATCCCTTCTTCCTGCTCACCTGGCCTCTCTGTGTCTGGCCCTTTCACCAGGGATCCCCAGCTCTCTTTTTATTTATGTCCCCTCACTTCCCTAGCCTAGAAGAATTGTTTTCTGGTCTTTGGAGAGAAAGCCTTCTTCTTCAGGCGTGTTTTGGCCAGGGGTTTCCTTCCGTCAGTTTACACTGCCTTTAGCATCAATTCTGAAGGGCTTTTGCTTCCATTTGGACATCAGGCTTTAGGAAACCAAAAGCTCTGAGCTTCTGAGCTCATGCAAACAGAACTTCGTTAGAAATGACGTGGGGTGGAGCAACATGCTGAGAGTTTTGGAAAGAAAAGGGAAAAACACTGGAGGGGGAAAAAAAAATCTTTTAACATCTCAAAAGTGTTAGCCTGACCTATAACGATCAGGATCTCAATCCAACATCTTTCTTTTAAGGAATCCACAAAAATCTGCCTTCCCAGCAATTCCTAAGAGGATAGCTCTTCCACATTTTCAGTAATATTTTTTTCATAATGAGTTGAAAGTCTATCCAGACATCTAAGAAAGCTGTGAAAACGATTGAAATAAATTAAAGCCCAGAGAAGCTAAGAGGAATTATAAACGATAACCTCCATTAAAAAATTTCCCCTCTCCTTTGACCACGCTTGGTCAGATGATCGATTTGAGTGTGGGAAGAAAATATTAGGATTTACACTTTAAAAAATCTCATTCTTTATATTTTTCTACTTTTTCTGTTGTTAAAATATTAGTAGCACAATGAACGTGCATATAATATAAAAGTAAGTACAGTAGCACAATAAAATGTTTAGGACTCCTGAGCTAGAAATCTTGTAGTTTTACATTTTCTTTTGTAAGCCTGACTTTCGAAGTCATTGGTCCTCAAAGCCTGAATTGCTGAAAAAAATTTTTTTAATTGAAGTACAGTTGATTTACAATGTGTTAGTTCCAGGTGTACAGCAAAGTGATTCAGTTTTTTATATAAATATACATATATAATATATATAATATAAATATACATAGCTGATAAATTAGGGGTTTTGGGATTAGCAGATATACACTACTATATATAAAATATATAAACAACAAAGAACTACTGTATAGCAAGGGAACTATATTCAGTATCTTATAATAAACTATAATGGAAAAGAATCTGAAAAAGAACACACACACACACACACACACACACACACACACACTCACACAACTGGTTGGGCCCAGTAATCTGAATTTGAAGAAGATTCCCAATGTGTCCTGAACAGATGTTTGGAAAAGAACTCAAAGTGTTAATTTCCAATTGCTCCTAGTATCTCTATGTGAAACAAAAGACAGCATGATTTACCTGCAGGTTTAGACTGAGACAACTTGCCCCAGATTTTAACTCTTCACAAGGTTTTTCTAAATTGGAGCAATGGCCTGCCATGTTTTCTTGGCCCCTGTCCTATATCCCTGTAGAGGAAGGAGACCATTTGAGATGTTTTACTGTAATCTTTAAAATTCTTGCCTCTACATGTTTCCATTGCTCCCTGTATTGTGAGGGAGCAGTCGTATCTCTGCATTTGTCCCTTGTAATTATAAACAATGTTACAGTGACCTCAAATGATGCTTCCATTGGCCTGCTTTTCCTGCCCCCAAAGAATGGTCCTCCATTTGCAGCAGACACTTTTGCCATCAGAACTTTAATAGTTACATGCAGGTGTGCTCCCAGCAGCACTAGAGGGGGTGTGCCCATGAATGAACTAAAGATGTGACCTTTTAAATATCACTTCTCCTAAGATCTCAAATTGTGGGATTAACACTGGGAAAGTGTCATGCCAAATCTTATACAGCCTGACCGGTATAATTTATTCCATTTCCACTAATGGTGGAAAACATTTGTGTTTTTGCTATATATTATTTCCCCTTTCCACAGAGCTTAGCAAAGGAAGCATCAAAGGAAAATAGCAGAAGAAAGGTCATTTGGGCAATGGAGAAGCCATAATCTCACGTAGTGATGTTCAAGCTGGCGTGTGCCTGCCTCATGTGGTAAGAGCCGGCTTTCCAAGGCTTGGGTGGAATCTTGGAGGCTTTTTAATGGATTCAGATTCTAGACCCTCAACTTTAAATATTCTTTTTCTAGGAAAATGATCTGCCTCTGCACATGTTCTTGAAGGTGCCCAGCCCTCTCCCACCTCTCCTTTCACATTTCGTTTTTGCTGCTTTATAAAGAATAGCTTGGTTGGTGGTGATCATTTTGCAACATATAAATGTATCGAATCAACACATTGTACACCTTAAACTTCCACAATGTTATGTGTCAACTGTCAATCTCAATAAAGCTGGAAAAAAAGGGAAAAAAAAAAAGAACAGCGTGTCTCTATCAGATGATAATTCTTATTATGTGACCTTGCTCGTGATGAAAAAACTTCAGTAAGGCCAAGCAATATGACAACTCAAAATACTATATTGGTGTCAGAGAAGTTTCTTTTAATCCAGGCACCAGAACCTCGCCTATCTACTTTATGAAGAAATGTCTTTCCCCCAAATTTTACTTTTCATTGCATATTAATGATCAATCTTACTATGTTGTTTGATCAGTTGTGGACTAATAATAATATTATTGAACCTGAAACATTCATCCCTCAAATTTTAACTCAGAACTATATGAGCACAATGAGTTAAACACTATATAAATCTAAAATTATCTACACATGTTTGATTGTTAATGGTTGAGTGAGCAATAAAAGACATTCAGACAGAAATATATATCATCTTATGGTAAATTGTGTGGGAAAATGAAATAAAAACATGATTTCAAAGAGAAAGGGAATAATGTACAATTTGTGACTTTTACAAAAGAGCTTATTCCCGTATTTTGAAAATGAGTGATGGGAAACATCAAATTGCTCTGATATTTAAATCAACAGTTTTGTTTTAAAATATCACAATTTAAATATGATTCCAGGAATTCTATCCTTTGCAACCATTTAAACTAACAATAAAAAAAATTTGTACATCAACCTAAAATGTGGTATGTAATCAAAAGTTGGAAGGTCTAAACACTTGCTAACAACTTTCATAGTTGCTGCTGGAGACATTATATGATAGGCTCACTTTTCTTTCCAATTATTTCTCTGGTTTTAGTTTAGTGGTATGTTTAAAGTTGTTTTCATGAATTCTTCTTTTCCACGGAATGGAGCAACTTGAACTCTTAGATGATGATGGAAAAGAGCTAGTAAAGATGAAGAGATGGGACTTCCCTGGTGGCACAGTGGTTGAGAGTCCACCTGCTGATGCAGGGGACATGGGTTCATGCCCCAGTCTGGGAAGATCCCACATGCCATGGAGTGGCTGGGCCCGTGAGCTATGGCCGCTGAGCCTGCGCGTCCGGAGCCTGTGCTCCGCAACGGGAGAGGCCACAGCGGTGAGAGGCCCGCGTACCACAAAAAAAAAAAAAAAAGATGAAGAGATGGAAGATACAGATGAGACAACGGAGCACTGATGGATCAAGGCTCTGGAGAAGGGGGCCATGGAAGGGATGAAATGCACAAGTGCCCTGAAGAGATGTGCCTTTTTCTCTGACTCTGGTGGGAAGGAAGTGAAATAAACATGATGATGGTGGTGATGGAGGACCACAGTATTTTTTACCTAGTAAAGACAAATTGCCTCAATTTCTTGCTGAATAGAGAAGCAATTTTTTTGAGGGTGAGGAGAGCAGGAGTTGAGTAGTTGCCCTGCTCCCCTCCCTCACCAAATTGTGCAATGGTGCCCAGCATCATGTTGCATCCTTACTATGAAGATTTTTATGTGAATCAAATATTGGGCTTACTCTGTTCACAGTTAATTTTTAATGAAATTTTGCTTGTAGGAAAGAAGCCTGCTGATTTGAAATTCTTCTCCAAACTGTTGATCTGTAACGATTCTCATAGTAGTTGATTCTATCAGGATTTGGAGGACTTCACTGTTTTCACTGATGTATCAATATATTCTTCACTGTGAGTCAACCCACAGTCTTGTCTGGGGCTTTGTGAATCCCAGGGCCCTCTGGGCTCTGCACCAATCTATTTAAATTTGAGGACAGGAGGTACCTTGGGGGTTACTGAATGGGAGCTTGTGTGTGGATGCAGCATGATGGGGCTGAAGGCTCAAAGGCAGAGGCTCATACCTGTGTCTGGGAGAGAGCTGGCTGGGGTAGTCGGCTGACTGTCTGTCCCCAGACATTTTGTCCTGCCTGTTAGTTTCTTAAGCTTGACCTTGGCATCACTGTTGCCCTCATTCTTTTTTTTTTTTTAATTTTTATTAGAGTATAGTTGCTTTACAACATTGTATTACTTTATACTGTACAGCAAAGTGGATCAGCCATACGTATACATACATCCCCTTTTTTGGATTTCCTTCCCATTTAGGTCACCACAGAGCATTGAGTAGAGTTCCCTGTGCTCTATAGTAGGTTTTTGCCCTCATTCTTTCCCCCATGTTACGCCTTTCTTCTGAACCATTCTCTGTGCCAAGGATTCACAACAGAATGTTAGGACTAAAAATGAAGTAGTTAGCAGCACCACTGCCTCATCACTCTGGGGCTCAGAAACAAAAACCTTGTCCTTGATCTCAGATTAAAAAAAATCTTTACCTTAGCTTTTTCTTTTTAATAAAAAATTATTATTTTTAAATATTATTATGTTATTTTTGATAATAATATTATTTTATTTATTGTTATTTTCTGGTGATGAGCACAAGCATCTGATATACATTTTACATGAATGGTTACATGATGTAACACACATATTATTTGTTTACCTCCTGCCTCCTAAGCTTGACTCTATGCAACGCTTGGTATGCTGACAGGCATTTCACGGGCTTAACAGAATACAGCATATTTTTTCTGATCATAATAATCCGTTCTTAGAGAAGCCTGATGAACCTTGTTACCTGGAACCATAGGCATTTCAGGTGAGCAGATGGTTGCATTTGATTTAATTTAGAAAAGGGCTATTCAATCAGTTTGCAGCTGCAAAATGTGGGCTGAGCCTCCACCTTCCAACTCCCTAAATAAAGGGAAATTATGTGCGAGCTCCGATCTTGGGGCAGTTCTTGTTGCAGGGAGTGAAGCAATGCTCTATTGCAGAGTCTCCCTGTCCAATTCTCTAGCTCTTCTCCTTTCTCACTTTTCTATTATCTGCGCTTGGATTTGACCATCTGTTTGGTTTTTTGTTTTCTTTTTTTTTTAATAACGTAATGCCTCATGGGTGCAAATCAAAAGCCACAGATATCTGAGTGCAGGAAATGTAACTTAATTTATTTTTCTATAATGGAATTTAATTCTTATTACAAGACTTCATTCTACCAGGCAGCAAAATCTTTAAGTTAATTTAGCAACCCTCCTCCCTACCTTCCACAGTTTGTATGGGGTCCAGCTTCATTTCCAAGGAGCTTTAGAACATGTCTCTCCCCGGTGGGGGTCAGAGGGGGTCTGGCTGTCTCCATTATCAATTCACATCACCCTCTGCTGGGAACGCTCATTCCTGCCTGCTTTTCGTGCATTGATTTATTCAGATCATCTTTCTTCTGGATCCTTTGGCTCTTAGTGCAAATCCTTGGTGAGCATGGCCTATAGAAAAACACTGCCCCTCTTCCAGCAGGTTGCTGGACCTACCTCCTATCTGAGTAACAATCCTATTTTGCTCCACCCTCACTGTGCTGACACAAGTCATTTAAATCTGAGGGCCTATGCTTTCCTAGGACCTATCTGGACGCTTCCATGAAGGGGGTCAATGTCCCAAGCCTATGTGTCCTTTGGGAGACAGGAAGGACAGTGGGGTCTCAGGTACCCACCAGCTTTGAGTTCTCTGTATTTCCTCTGAAATCTTTCTTTCTCCTTCGTCTTGCCTGAGAAAACTGCATCTCATCTAGTGACCAGAAAAAATAGCACCTGGCTGACTATTGCTTCTAAATTTTTTTATACCTGGACCAAGTCTTTTGAAGCTCAGAAGCTGAACCTTCCTCCTGTCCTTCTGTCCTTCTTTATCCCACCAACTGTTTTTATTGTTCAGAGCATTTTCATCAGTTGCTCCTTAAAAAACAAAACAAAAACCAATTGTTTGTTCATTGACTTCCCTCCACTAGAATATAAAAGTCTATGGAGACAAAGATTATTTTCAGCACTTAGGACAGTGTCTTGCACATAGATGGTGCTCAATAAAAATTTGTTGAACAAAATAATGGATGAATAAATGAGTGAAGTTGACCCTTGTGTCCTTTTGAGTTATTCCTTTCTGGAAGCAGTATCATAGCATGAGTTCGGGGGAGGGCTACAAGGTCACAGCTCACAGAAAAAATAAACTTGGCTAATATCTCAAAATGTTCTCATTACATATATACACAAGATGATAACAAAACCATTTAGTTTATTATGTGGATGGAGTTGATGTTTTCCTAAAGATAGATGAATCTCTTCCTGGTTCCCTCTGGTGGGGAGATTTCATTTCCTAATGTGCTTGCCAGAAGGAACTTGTCAGAGATTTGGAATGTAGCTCAACCATTCATCTTGGGATAGCTCAGTAGAGATTTTTGCTCCCAGTTATATGATGTGTTTCAGCCAAGTCACTGCAAAGTCCTTGTTTACATTCCTCTTAAAAATTCTTGATATAGCTGGTTGCAGAACCACTGCAGAATGTAATAAAATATAAAAATGAAGACACTAGTGGGAAATGGACTTGAAGTTCATGGTGTTGTTTTTTTTCCTACCAAATATATTAGTAAGGAAAATACATCTATAGATAGTTTTAGTTTTACGGAAATAATACATTTTCTAAACTACTTTGCTCTTAATAGAACTGTAGCTCCTATATTTTCTCTAAATCTTAATTGAGTGTTAAAGAACATAAATATTTTGAAAAGATTTACTAATTCACTCATTTATCTCCAGCTGAGATAGAAGACATGAAAAGTATACATTGAGGAAAACCAGTGAGAATCCCTAAGGTCATAAGTCTTAGTGAAAATTCTCCTGGTTACAGAGAGGACAAAGATTAAGAATAAATGCAGCTTCTCATAGATTATAAACACAAGCAAGATTAATATTTTAAATCATATGTTTATTTTTGATACTAAATGATTACTTTTCACTTAGGGAACTAATGTCTTTTTAGTCACTTAAAAATACTTGGCTAGGGGGAGACCTTCAAGATGGCGGAGGAGTAAGACGTGGAGACCACCTTCCTCCCCACAAATACATCAGAAATACATGTACATGTGGAACAGCTCCTATAGAACACCTACTGAATGCTGGCAGAAGACCTCAGACTTCCCAAGGGGCAAGAAACTCCCCACATACCCGGGTAGGGCAAAAGAAAAAAGAATAAACAGAGAAAAAAGAATAGGGACGGGACCTGCACCAGTGGGAGGGAGCCATGAAGGAGGAAAAGTTTCCACACACTAGGAAGCCCCTTCGTGGGTGGAGACTTTGGGTGGCGGAGGGGGGAAGCTTCGGAGCCGCGGAGGAGAGCACAGCAACAGGGGTGCGGAGGGCAAAGTGGAGAGATTCCTGCACAGAGGATCGGTGCTGACCGGCACTCACCAGCCGGAGAGGCCTGTCTGCTCACCCGCCGGGACGGGCGGGGCTGGGAGCTGAGGCTCGGTCTTCGGTCGGAGCACAGGGAGAGGACCGGTGTTGGCGGCGTGAACACAGCCTTCAGGGGGTTAGTGCGCCACGGCTGGCCAGGAGGGAGTCCGGGGAAAAGTCTGGACCTGCCAAAGAGGCAAGAGACCATTGTTTCGGGGTGTGTGAGGAGAAGGGTTTCAGAGCACTTCCTAAACGAGCTCCAGAGACGGGCGCAAGCCGTGGCTAAAAGTGCGGACCCCAGGGACAGGCATGAGATGCTAAGGCTGCTGCTGCCGCCACCAAGAAGCCTGTGTGCGAGCACAGGTCACTATCCACACCCCCACTTCCGGGAAGCCTGTGCAGCCCGCCTCTGCCAGGGTCCCGGGATCCAGGGACAGCTTCCCCGGGAGAACGCACGGTGCACCTCAGGCTGGTACAACGTCACGCTGGCCTCTGCTGCTGCAGGCCCGCACTACATCTGTACCCCTCCCTTTCCCCGGCCTGAGTGAGCCTGAGCCCCCAAAGCAGCGGCTCCTATAACCCCGTCCTGTCTGGGCGGGGAACAGATGCCCTCCGGCGACCTACATGCAAAGGCGGGGCCAAATACAAAGCTGAACCCCGGGAGCTGTGCGAACAAAGAAGAGAAAGGGAAATCTCTCCCAGCAGCCTCAGGAGCAACAGATTAAATCTCCACAATCAATTTGATGTCACCTGCATCTGTGGAATACCTGAATAGACAACCAATCATCCTAAAATTGAGGCGGTGGACTTTGGGAGCAACTGTAGATTAAGGGTTTGCTTTCTGCAGCTAATTTGTTTCTGGATTTATGTTTATCTTAATTTAGTATTTAGAGTTTATTATCATTGGTAGATTTGTTTATTGATTTGGTTGCTCTCTTCCATTTATGGTTTTTTTTTAAATATATATATATATATTTTTTTCCTTTTTCTCTTTTTGTGAGTGTGTATGTGTATGCTTCTTTGTGTGATTTCGTCTGTAAAGCTTTGCTTTTACAATTTGTCCTAGGCTTCTGTCTGTCTTTTTTTTCCTTAGTATAGTTTTTAGCACTTGTTATCATTGGTGGATTTGTTTTTTGGTTTGGTTGCTCTCTTCTTTCTTTCCTTTTTTATTACTTCTAATTTTTCATTTTTTTAATTTTTAATTTTAATAACTTTATATTATTCTTTCTTCCTTCCTTCCTTCCTTTCTTTCTTTCTTTCTTTCCTTCCTTCCTTTCTTTCTTTCTTTCTTTCTTTCTTTCTTTCTTTCTTTCTTTCTTTCTTTCTTTCTTTCTTTCTTTCTTTCTTTTCTTTTCTTTCTTTCTTTCTCCCTTTTCTTCTGAGCCATGTGGCTGACAGGGTCTTGGTGCTCCAGCCAGGTGTCAGGCCTGAGCCTCTGAAGTGGGAGTTCAGGACATTGGTACACCAGAAACCTCCCAGCTCCACATAATATCAAACTGCAAAAGCTCTACCAGAGATCTCCATCTCAACGCTAAGACCCAGCTCCACTCAACGACCAGCAAGCTACAGTGCTGGACACCCTATGCCAAACAACTAGCAAGACAGGATCACAAACTCACTCATTAGCAGAGAGGCTGCCTAAAATCATAATGAGGTCACAGACACACCAAAACACATCACCAGACATGGTCCTGCCCACCAGAAAGACAAGATCCAGCCTCATCCACTAGAACACAGGCACCAGTCCCCTCCAACAATAAGCCAGCACAACCCACTGAAACAAATTGAGCCACTGGGGGCAGACAACAAAAACAATGGGAACCACAAACATGCAGGCTGCAAAAAGGAGACCCCAAACACAGCAAGTTAAGCAAAATGAGAAGACAGAGAAATGCACAGCAGATGAAGGTGCAAGGCAAAAACCCACCAGACCAAACAAATGAAGAGGAAATAGGCAGTCTACCTGAAAAATAATTCAGAGTAAAGATAGTAAAGATGTCCCAAAACCTTGGAAATAGAATGGAGAAAATATAAGAAACGTTTAAACAAGGACTTAGAAGAACTAAAGAGCAAACAAACAATGATAAACAGCACAATAAATGAAATTAAAAATTCTCTAGAAAGAATCAATAGCAGCATAACTGAGGCAGAAGAACGGATAAGTGACCTGGAATATAAAATAATGGAAATAACTACCACAGAGCAGAATAAAGAAAAAAGAATGAAAAGAATTGAGGACAGTCTCAGGGACCACTGGGAAAACATTAAACACACCAACATTTGAATTATAGGAGTCTCAGAAGAAGAAGAGAAAAAGAAAGGGACTGAGAAAATATTTGAAGAGATTATAGTTGAAAACTTCCCTAATATGGGAAAGGAAATAGTCAATCAAGTCCAGGAAGCACAGAGAGTCCCATACAGGATAAATCAATGGAGAAACACATTAAGAAGCATATTAATCAAACTATCAAAAATTAAATACAAAGGAAAAATATTAAAAGCAGCAAGGGAAAAGCAACAGATAACATACAAGGGAATCCCCATAAGATTAACAGCTGATCTTTCAGCAGAAACTCTGCAAGTCAGAAGGGAGTGGCAGGACATATTTAAAGTGATGAAAGGGAAAAACCTACAACCAAGATTAATCTACCCAGCAAGGATCTAATTCAGATTTGACGGAGAAATTAAAACCTTTACAGACAAGCAAAAGCTAAGAGAATTCAGCACTACCAAACTAGCTTTACAACAAATGCTAAAGAAATTTCTCTAGGCAGGAAACATAAGATAAGGAAAATACCTACAATAACAAACCCAAAACAATTAAGAAAATGGTAATAGGAACATACATATCGATAACTACCTTAAATGTAAATGGATTAAATGCTCCCACCAAAAGATATAGACTAGCTGAATGGATACAAAAATAAGATCCATATATATGCTGTCTACAAGAGACCCACTTCAGACCTAGGGACACATACAGACTGAAAGTGAGGGGATGGAAAAAGATATTCTTTGCAAATGGAAATAAAAAAAAGCTGGAGTAGCAATTCTCATATCAGACAAAATAGACTTTAAAATAAAGACTATTACAACAGACAAAGAAGGACACTACATAATGATCAAGGGATCAATCCAAAAAGAAGGTATAATAATTGTAAATATTTATGCAGCCAATATAGGAGCACCTCAATACATAAGGCAAATGCTAACAGCCATAAAAGGGGAAAATGACAGTAACACAATCAGAGTAGGGGACTTTAACACCCCACTTTTACCAATGGACAGATCATCCAAAATGAAAATAAATAAGGAAACACAAGCTTTAAATGATACATTAAGCAAGATGGACTTAATTGATATTTACAGGACATTCCATCCAAAACCAACAGAATACCCTTTCTTCTCAAGAGCTCATGGAACATTCTCCAGGATAGATCATAACTTGGGTCACAAATCAAGCCTTGGTAAATTTAAGAAAATTGAAATTGTACCAAGTGTCTTTTCCAGCCACAATCCTATGAGACTAGATATCAATTACAGGGAAAAAGCTGTAAAAAATACAAACACATGGACGCCAAACAATACACTACTAAATAACCAAGAGATCACTGAAGAAATCAAAGAGGAAATCAAAAAATACCTAGAAACAAATGACAGTGAAAACACGACAACCCAAAACCTATGGGATACAGCAAAAGCAGTTTTAGGAGGGAAGTTTATAGCAATACAATCCTACCTCAAGAAACAAGAAACATCTCAAATAAACAATCTAACCTTACACCTAACCAATAAGAGAAAGAAGAAGAAAAAAACCCCAAAGTTATCAGAAGGAAAGAAATCATAAAGATCAGATCAGAAATAAATGAAAAAGGAATGAAGGAAAAATAGCAAAGATCAATAAAACTAAAAGCTGGTTCTTTGAGAAGATAAACAAAATTGATAAACCATTAGCCAGACATATCAAGAAAAAAAGGGAGAAGATATAAATCAATAGAATTAGAAATGAAAAAGGGGAAGTAAAAACTGACACTGCAGAAATACAAAGGATCATGAGAGATTACTACAAGGAACAATATGCCAATAAAATGGGCAACCTGGAAAAATGGACAAATTCTTAGAAAAGAATAACCTTCCGAGACTGAACCAGGAAGAAATAGAAAATATGAAGAGACCAATCACAAGCACTAAAATTGAGACTGTGATTAAAAATCTTCCATAAAACAAAAGTCCAGGACCAGATGGCTTCACAGGCGAATTCTATCAAAGTTTTAGAGAAGAGATAACACCTATCCTTCTCAAACTCTTCCAAAATATAGCAGAGGGACAGACACTCTCAAACTCATTCTACGAGGCCACAATCACCCTGATACCAAAACCAGAAAAAGATTTCACAAAGAAAGAAGACTACAGGCCAATATCACTGATGAATATAGATGCAAAAATCCTCAACAAAGTACTAGCAAACAGAATCCAAAAACACATTAAAAGGATCATACACCATGATCAACTGGGGTTTATCCCAGGAATGTAAGGATTCTTCAATATATGCAAATCAATCAATGTGATAAACCATATTAGCATATTGAAGGAGAAAAACCACATGATCATCTCAATACATGCAGAAAAAGCTTTCAACAAAATTCAACACCTATTTATGATAAAAACTCTCCAGAAAGTAGGCATAGAGGGAACTTACCTCAACATAATAAAGGCCATAAATGACAAACCCACAGCCAACATCATTCTCAGTGGTGAATAACTGAAACCATTTCCTCTAAGATCACGAACAAGACAAGGTTGTCCACTCTCACCACTGTTATTCAACATAGTTTTGGAAGTTTCAGCCACAGCAATCAGAGAAGAAAAAGAAATAAAAGGAATCCAAAGCAGAAGAGAAGAAGCAAAGCTGTTGCTGTTTGCAGATGACATGATACTATACATAGAGAATCCTAAAGGGGCTACCAGAAAACTACATGAGCTAATGAATGAATTTGGTAAAGTAGCAGGATACAAAATTAATACACTGAAATCTCTTGCATTCCTATACACTAATGATGAAAAATCGGAAAGAGAAATTAAGGAAACACTCCCATTTACCATTGCAACAAAAGGAATAAAACTTATCTAAGGAGACAAAAGAACAGTATGCAGTAAAATATGACACTGATGAAATAAATTAAAGATGATACAAATAGATGAAGAGATATACCATGTTCTTGGATTGGAAGAATCAACATTGTGAAAATGACTATACTACCCAAAGCAATCTACAGATTCAATGCAATCCCTATTAAACTACCAATGGCATTTTTCATAGAACCAGAACAAAAAATTTCACAATTTGTGTGGAAACACAAAGACCCCGAATAGCCAAAGCAATCTTGAGAAAGAAATATGGAGCTGGAGGAAAAAGGTTCCCAGACTTCAGACTATAGTACAAAGCTACAGTAATCAAGACAGTATGGTACTGGCACCAAAAGAGAAATATAGATCAATGGACAGGATAGAAAACCCAGAGATAAACCCATGCACATATGGTCACCTTATTTTTGATAAAGGAGGTAAGAATATACAATGGAGAAAAGACAACCTCTTCAATAAGTGATGCTGCAAAACCTGGACAGCTACATGTAAAAGAATGAAATTAGAACACTCTTTCACACCATACACAAAAATAATCTCAAAATGGATTAAAGACCTAAATGTAAGGTCAGACACTACAAAACTCTTAGAGGAAAACATAAGCAGAACACTTTATTACAAATCACAGCAAGATCCTTTTTGACCCACCACCTAGAGAAATGGAAATAAATACAAAAATAAACAAATGGGACCTAATAAAATTTAAAAGCTTTTGCACAGCAAAGAAAACCATAAACAAGATGAAAAGACAACACTCTGAATGGGAGAAAATCTTTGCAAGTGAAGTAACTGACAAAGGATTAATCTCCAAAATTTACAAGCAGCTCAATATCAAAGAAGAACCAACCCAATCCAAAAATGGGCAGAAGACCTAAACAGACATTTCTCCAGAGAAGATATACAGATTACCAACAAACAGATGAAAGAATGCTCAACATCACTAATCATTAGAGAAATGCAAATCAAAACTACAATGAGGGATCACCTCACACCAGGCAGAATGGCCACCATCAAAAAATCTACAAATAAATGCTGGTGAAGGTGTGGAGAAAAGGGAATCCTCTTGCACTGTTGGTGGGAATGTGAATTGGTACAGCCACTATGGAGAACAGTATGGAGGCTCCTTAAAAAACTAATAATAGAACTACCATATGACCCAGCAATCCCACTACTGGGCATATACACTGAGAAAACCATAATTCAAAAAGAGTCATGTACCACAATGTTCATTGCAGCTTTATTTACAATAGCTAGGACAAGGAAACAACCTAAGTGTCCATTGACAGATGAATGGATAAAGAAGATGTGGCACATACGTACAATGGAATATTACTCAGCCATAAAAGAAACAAAATTGAGTTATTTGTAGTGAGGTGGATGGACCTAGAGACTTTCATACAGAATGAAGTCAGAAAGAGAAAAATAAATACTGTGTGCTAACATACACACACACACACACACACACACACACACACACACACACACACACACACACACATATATATGGCATCTAAAAAAAAACCAAAAACAAAAAACTGAAGAACCTAGGGGCAGCACAGGAATAAAGACACAGATGTAGAGAATGTACTTGAGGACACGGGGAGGGGGAAGGGTAAGCTGGGATGAAGTGAGAGAGTGGCATGGACATATATACATTACCAAATGTAAAATAGATAGCTAGTGGGAAGCAGCCACATAGCACAGGGAGATCAGCTTGGTGCTTTGTGACCTCCTAGAGGGGTGGGATAGGGAGGGTGGGAGGGAGACGTAAGAGGGAGGAGATATGTGGATATATGTATATGTATAGCTGATTCACTTTGTTATAAAGCAGAAACTAACACACCACTGTAAAGCAATTATACTCCAGTAAAGATGTTAAAAGAAAGAGAAAGAAAAAGAAAAGAAAAATAAAAATACTTGGCCATAACAGACCCATCCATTACAAGTTAGATATTGGGGATTGAAAATGTAGCTCCTCTTTGTAGATTCTGGGGCATTTGAAGATTTATTTCTAAGCAAAAGGATGTGCTTTCCACAGAATTCAAGCTGTAATCAAGTCTCTCCTTTCTGGTTAATCCCGGTTCAGATGTTTCTCATTTTGTGCAGTACTGCTCCCTTGAAGATGCTACTAAACCAGATCATCTTTTAAATGTACTGAAAGCGCTGGCTGTAATAAATCACGAAAGGCGATCTCTTTTCCAAAGTCAATCACTACCTCTAATGCAGCTGACTTTTAAATTTGAATTCCCTGAGGCTTGACTTAAAGCTTGGCTCCAGGCCAGGCTGCCATTAGGAGATTTGTGTGGTGACTCCAATACACTCTGTGTAATTGTCCCCAGGCTTCTGAATGGTCCCAACAATAGGGCAAGACGCATTTTTATATAGCTTTGTAAAGAAAAAAAAAAAAAAAAAGACATACTATGGAAATTTCATTACAATATCCACTTTACATTAGCTTTTATTGCTCATGTGCATATAAGTAATCATACAGATGTAATTAAATTGGACAGGAAAATTTCTCCCATTTTTGTATTTTTCTCATTATAGAGAGAACTCAAATAAGGGATCGTTTTGTCATGTGGCCACACAAATCATGACATTTTGACTATCTCTATGTATATGCTTGAAGATCACGATCTTGACCTCTTTTCCTTGACAAATGGAGCAATTTATCAATGATGTGTTCTAAGAGCTGGTAGAAGGGACATATTACAGAGTCTCTGTGCTTTGATTGCTGTTTTTTTAGTTGTGTGGCTCCTGGAAGAATGCAGACTTGCTCTAGAGTTCAGCTCGCTGCGGGTGCTGAGTTGCCAGTATTACTGTTAGTACTTGGGGAGCGTTGTTTCCTGTTTTCCTGGAATTTGGGAAAAAAGATTTCCCAGTGAGAGTTACACTTTGAAATCAACTGATGTAGCATTAGAATAATCCTATACAAACGATTCTTAAAAGAGACAACATGGCTCTTAGGACCCTCTAACCCAGTGAAAACATTCTTTCCTTAGCTGTGTTACACCATCTTTCTGCAGGGAGGTTCAGTGCACTTGGAAGCCTGGATAAAAGGGGAATCACAAGGCAGACAGGGTATTACCCATCTAAGCACTATCTAGGGAAAGTGAGCTTTAGTCAAGAAACGTCAAGGGCTAAGGTTGTCACTGCCCCTATTCTAGAGGTCATAGCCCAACAAGGTTAAATTTCTTATTAATCTTACTTCTTGTGTTCTAATTCCACCTTCACCAGTCCACTTACTAAAGACAGTTCTACCTTTCTCTTATACGTTTGCATGGCATTTCTGAGTTGACTGAGTCAATGAACATTGACGTATGTCAATGGATATTTGTTCCTCTTACATATTTGGGTACTTGTGGATATAAACTTGAAAGACAACAGATCTAATGTCCAGCATACACCAAATATGTGTTCTTATTTGTTCAGTCAGCAAGGACCCATTGTGCACCCACTACAGCTAATGCCAGCGTGCAGGTCCTGTTGGGAGAGAGCCAGGGTCAGCACCAGTTCCCACTTGGAAATATCTTCAGGCCCTTTCCCTGGCTCCCTCCAGCACTTGGGTCTTTCTCAGTGTTTGATGTGGTCCTGTTGCTGCCAGATGCTCATTCAACCTCTGAAAAGCTTTGATAAATTTCATGAGCTTTCTGGGTGGCAAAATGAGGGACAGCTCTGCTCTGAAGATGAAGCTTTTGAAAACCCAGAATTTCAAATGGCCCTCTAGTCTCGCTCCCAGGGCTATACCTTCTTTGGTGGGTGGCTCTTGGAGTTTGGGAAAGACTCCTTAGCACACAGCAATATTTTGACCAACAGTTGGTTGTAAAATCTTGGGGCCATTTTGGAGTTAAAAGGAACTGGATAGATCATCTGGAATAGCATTTACAGTTTTGGAAGGAAGCTGAGATTCAGTGGTTAAGTCACTTGGCCCCAAATGTTTTGATTTGCTTTCTGTGACTTGGGGCAAGTTTCCAGCAGTTTCTAGGAGGTTCTGTCTTGATCATGGGTGCTTCTAACACTGATGGTGATACTCCTCAAATTATTAAGATTCGGTTCAAGCAAACTCAACTTTACTCAAATTACACTAGAAAGTATTACATAATATAATTTTGAAGAAATATTAGAAAAATACATATAACAGAAACTATTGTGTTGTAGGATGCACCAAAGTGGTCTAGTTCTGGTGAACACTGTGCATCAATGGGGCAGCTAGCTCAGGAAAAAGGCATGTGACTCTGTCTCTGTTGTTTCCCTGCATCTTGTTGTATCAATTTGCTATTCACTGTTATTTGTGTTACTCAGATTTATTGTAGTCCAGGCATGACTGAGAGCCTCTAAGAGGCAGCTGTGTTAGGCTGGCTTCTCAGCGGGCACATGATGATCACTGGCTCGTGGTCCATGGTCTTGTGTTACTCTCTTCCCTCCAGCATGTCTGAACCTAGTGACTTGCTTCCAACGAACAAACTATGGCAAAGGTCTGGGGATGCCTCCTCCAGGATTAGGTTACAAAGGGTTGTGACTTCCATGTTGCTAGTAGACTCTCTTCACTGCCTTCTCAGCTTGAACATGGTGATTGAAGCAAACTACCATGATGGACAGGCCAACGTGACAAGGACTGGAAGGTGCCTATAACCAACAGCAGTGAGAAAGTGGGATCCTAAGTTCAACTGCCTGGGGGGAGCCAAGTCCTGGAACCTATCCCACGAGCTTGGAACCTATCCCTGTTTGAGTCATAGCCCAGAGCACACCTTGACTGCAGCCCATTAGAAACCCTGAGGTGAGTGGATGCAGTAAAGCCATGCCTGGATCCCGGCCCACAGAAGCTGTGAGATAATAAATGTGTGTTGTTTTAAGTTGGTCCATTATGGGAGTAATTTGTTATGCAGCAGTAGATAACTAATGCGGTAGCTAAGGGGTAAGACAAGTTCATAAATATAAATTAATTTTAAATGCATTGCTGACCACACTAATTTTTGCATTACACATGACCTTACCTTG
This sequence comes from Orcinus orca, assembly GCF_937001465.1. Classification (NCBI taxonomy): domain Eukaryota; kingdom Metazoa; phylum Chordata; class Mammalia; order Artiodactyla; family Delphinidae; genus Orcinus; species Orcinus orca. The sequence continues at coordinate 170,466,048 of NC_064561.1, read as the reverse complement.
GCCATTTCAACAGGAAGAGTGTTTTGAATGAAAATGCATTCAGACATAAACAAGCAAAACTCCTTTGCTCCTTTTAAAGGACAATGAAACATCATTTGTGACTTAATATAAAATTTAAATGGCATCAGACCGTCCAGATTAAAGCAATTGTGAAATGTGGAGAGAGGAGGATATAACATGTGCCAGCATCATATTAGTAATTACACAAATCATAATAGCAACTATTTATTGAGTACCTGACATATGCTAGGTCATGTGTTAAGTAATTCTGAAGCTCATTTCATGGAATCTTCTCACAGCTCTAAGATGGAATTAGATTATCCTGATTTTTCGGTTGAGGGAAAGGATGTTTTGACAAGTTTCCCAACAGATAGTATGTAACAACGATGACATTGGGACGTGTTGTGCCTTGTTGGAAAGCTTGTGTCCACAATTTTCAAGCTTGAAAAGTTGTGTGAAGTGACACCCATCTCTCTCCTATGCTTTGTTCAACCAACGGGAACAGTCACTAAAAATGCTACTTTTGTTTAGTAGAAAACAAAACCAAAATACCCACAAACTTCCTGACTCTAAAAGTCAATAATTTTCCAAGGGCATGATTGCAATTAATCATATTCTGTTCTGTGAATTTTTTTTAATGCTTGTTCTGTCATATTAGTTTTATTATTGTTTGACCTTTTTATCCCACAAATTTTTGTTGTATTCACAAAAAAGTTCCTTGAGGACAGGAATACTTTTTTATACTTCAGTGTCCTCAGCCATGTCTGGTACCATACTGTACAGATGATAAGCATGCAATAAATCTTTTTGGATGAATTTGATTACCTCTGAAGTGAATACAGTGATAAGCTGAGAGATCATTTCTTTCTAGAAAGTCCTGTCAGCTTTGCATAAGGGGCCAGGGCTGTTGAGCAAGAGTTATGGCTTGGGCTGGGCTGTGAATCAGAAGATGTTGCAACAAGATCAGCCCTAGGAATATTCTCAGGTACAGCCTTGCTCCTGGACCACTCCTGAGAGCATCTGCAGGTTAGTTAGGTAATTAACTCCAGGACTGAGGGGCTTCCCAGGATTTTCAGTGCTAAAACCAGCAAAGTCCTAGACAAACTGGGATGAACTGGTCATCTCAGCAGGAATGTTGTTATGGACTGAATGTTTCTGTGCCCCTCAAATCCATATTTTGAATCCCTAACTCCCAGTGTGACTGTATTTGGAGTAAAGAAGTAATTAAGGTTAAATGAGGTCATAAAGGTGGGGCTTTGATCCAATAAAATTAGTGCCCTTGTAAGACACCAGAGAGCCTCTTTCCCTGCCATGTGAGGACACAGTAAGAAGGCAGCCGTCTGAAAATCAGGAAGATGACTCTCACCAGAACCTGACCAGGCTGGCACCCTGATCTTGGACTTCCAACCTCCAGAACTATGAGAAACAAAAGTCTGTTGTTGAAACCATCCACCTATGCTATTTTATTATGGCCAAACCCAAGATGACCAATACAAATATGCATTTGGTTGAGGAGTGGTGCTGTTTTTGCTACATTTCTGTGGTTTGTTTTTTTCTATGTATTTAAACCCAACCAACCAGCTAACTAACCAACCAGCTAGCTAACCAACTAACCAACAAACTTCTGGGCATCTTAACAGTGTACAGGAGTACACATTTCATAAGTGGTATATGTTTCCTATCAGAGATGTTAGCTAGATTTAAACAGTCAGTTTTAGGATGGAAGATTTAATGGCATTTTGAAGGTCATTATCACCAATATTTATCTGCAATGTGCAGACAGAGCCCCTGGGTCTTTTCCATGTTACAGATCTCCTTTGAAGTCCTGGAGAGTTTTGCTCACTGAGCAGCTATACATGGTGCAGGGAGGAATAAAACCAGGGAATTAGCATGAACTACAGGTCCCAGAGAGCTGTATCAAAAGCTCACACACCAGGCTATTTAACTTGTTGGCCTGCTCAGTAGAAAGATACCTGCTGGGCAGGGTGGGTTTGAAGAATCAGATGGAGAGAAATATAAATGTGTATAATTCACACTGTTATTTCTTGGCTGCACTCATACATGGCTGAAACGTTTTTGTCTACCCCAGAGCTGGCGTACATCTCTTGCTACTTTCTCTAAGCTAGTAAGTACACTGGCAGCTGAAAGGTGGTGGAGAAAATTGCGCAATTGAGCTATTTTTTTTTACTTCAAGTTATTTTAAACTTTCGGTTGGCATTGCCTGGTAGTTCTACTGTGTTTCTTTAGTAGATGTTATCCATTTGCTGAGGTTGTCCTTTCACACTTTCCTCTTGCACTCAACCACCACATCTCCTCCTTCATCAGATGACTTTGCATCATTCTTCATGGAGATTTAAAAAAGAATGCTATGGGACCTAATCCTGCAACTTGTTACCACCAATTATAATAATCTACCCCCACCTGTACCTATATGTTCCTCTCCTACTCAGTTATGGTGGAGGAAATGTTCCTCTTCCTGCAAGGCAAATCATCTCATGTGAGCTCAGTATGCTTCTTTGTTCTACATAGGTAGCTTCCAAATTGGCCCCCAGTGAGACCCATCATGTGCCCTTGTGCAAGCTCCTCATTAGAGTGTTCACTGGATTTAGTGATTTGCTTCTAATGAGTAGACTATGGCAAAAGTGATGGGTTGTGGGACTTCCCTAGTGGCACAATGATTAAGAATCCACCTCCCAAGGCAGGGGACATGGGTTCAAGCCCTGGTCTGGGAAGATCCCACAAGCTGCGGGGCAACTAAGTCCGTGCTCCACAACTACTGAGCCTGTGCTCTAGAGCCTGCGAGCCACAACTACTGAGCCCACGTGTCACAACTAATGAAGCCCATGTGCCTACAGCCCGTGCTCCGCAACAAGAGAAGCCACTGAAATGAGAAGCCCGTGCACTACAATGAAAAATAGCTCCCCCTCACCACAACTAGAGAAAGCCCACGTGCAGCAATGAAGACTCAAGGCAGCCAAAAATAAATAATAAATAAATAAACTAATTAATTAATAATAATAATAATGAAAAAAACCTTTAAAAAAGTGATGGGTTGTCACTTCCATGATTAGGTTATAAAAGACTGTGATTTCTGTCATTTATTTTTTAATTGAAATATAGTTGATAGACAATGTTGTGTTAATTTCAGGTGTACAGCAAAGTGATTCAGATATATAAGTATATATATATGTATATATATTCTTTTTCAGATCTTTTCCATTATAAGATATCACAAGATATTGAATACAGTTCCCTGTCCCATAGAGTAGGTTCTTGATGTTTATCTATTTTATATATAGTAGTGTATATCTGTTAATCCCAAACTCCTTATGTACCCCTCCTTCCTTTCCCCTTTAATAACCATTAATTTGTTTTCTATGTCTGTGTGTCTGTTTCTCTTTTGTAAATAGATTCATTTGTATCATTTTTATATTCCACATGTAAGTGATATCATATGATATTTGTCTTTTTCTGTCTGACTTAGTATGATAACCTCTAGGTCCATCCATATTGCTGCAAATGGCATTATTCCATTCCTTTTTATAGCAGAAGAATATTCCATTGTGTATATATACCACATCTTCTTTATCTATTCATCTGTTTATGGGCATTTAGGTTGCTTCCGTGTCTTAGCTATTGTAAACAGTACTGCTATGAACACTGGGTTGCATGTATCTTTTTGAATTAGAGTTTTTGTCTTTTCCAGATATATGCCCAGAGATGGGATTACTGGATCATATGGTAACTCTCTTTTTAGTATTTTAAGGAACCTCCATATTGTTCTCCATAGTGGCTGCACCAATTTATATTCCCACCAACAGTGTAGAAGAGTTCCTTTTTCTCCACACCGTCTCCAGCTTTTATTATTTATAGACTTTTTAACGGTGGCCATTCTGACTGATGCGAGGTTATCCCTCATTGTACTTTTGATTTGCATTTCTCTGTTAATTAGTGATGTTGAGCAGCTTTCATGTGCCTGTTGGTCATCTGTATGTTTGGCTTCTGTCTTGCTTTCACTTTCTTTCATTTTCTTGTAGAATGCAGCAGGAGTGGAAATGTGGTCATTAGGACCGTGCGTCTCCATGTCTGGGCTCCACTGGTGTAATTCTGAGGTTCATTCTTTACTTGTGGTGGCAGTGATATCTTCATGTTTCCGTTGTTTCATAGGCAGAGTAACAGACTATGCAGCTTACAGAACATAAAAACATGTTTGTTCTCTGAGTTAAAACCTTTTCATTGGGTTTCCCTGGTGGCGCAGTGGTTGAGAGTCCGCCTGCTGATGCAGGGGACACGGGTTCGTGCCCCGATCCGGGAAGATCCCACATGTCACGGAGCGGGTGGGCCCGTGAGCCATGGCCGCTGAGCCTGCGCGTGCGGAGCCTGTGCTCCGCAATGGGAGAGGCCACAACAGTGAGAGTCCCGTGTACTGCAAAAAATCAAAAACAAAAAAAGCAACACCTTTTCATCATATTTGATAAATACAAAGTTAGATATCTTACTATGCATTTTTCTGTGAATACTTTGGCTGTTAGTTATATATAAATTTCTCCTTATTTGCTCTCAATTTGAGTCTTTCAACCTTACCCCAAGCTAGTTGCCATAGATGAGGAATTGATTAGGTCCAAACCTTTTCCTTGGGAGAGAAAAAGATTGATTATTTTAGAAGATGCAAGATTTTCTTGATGACTTAACATAACGTTGACCTGACAGAAGAATGGGAGGAAAGAGCTGGTACTCTTGGAAGCTGTCCATATGCTAGTCACTTTCAGCTTTGCTTCCTATGGGCAGCCTCACTCTGGGTGAACATAGCATTGTGTAGCTCAAAGCTCTAATAGTTTGAAATTTTAGCCCTTTAATAAAAAGCTTCCCAAAGAACTCAGAAGTATTTCCCAGGTGCTAGGTCTACAAACATGTTTCTGACTTGTCCAGGGCCCTGGGCCTGTAGCAGGTGCCACAGGCTCCATCGAAAAGCAATGTGTGAATATTAGTTTATATGAGATGCTGAGTGCAAATGGAGACATCAGAGGATGATGGAGAGTCAATATCATCTGGGCAGGAAAATCCTCTCTGGATCTCCACTGTGTATATGGCACATAATAAGCACTAAATAGGTATGTATTAACTGACTTGAGTGACTGGGTCATACATAGGATAGCTAGACATTGAGGTGGAAGTAAAAACAAAAAAGAAAAGAAAAGAAAAAGAAAAAAACAGATTGCTACCTGAATAGCTGGCTGCTTGCCAAATTTAATCCTTACACTCTGACAAGACTCAGTAAATGTTCCTTTGTATAATCAACTGATACTCAATTAACTTGTAATAACTACCTTAATAATTCTAGAGCAGTAATTTGAGTCTCCTGAAAAGTTATCTAGCATTTTTCTTTGTTTGTCTTTCTGGGGGAGTGAGTCACAGGTATTAATTACTGGGTAGGGATTCATTTTTTTCATTCTTCTTTTTAAATACAATGATGAGTAGTTTGCACTAATATTAAATAATTCTTAAGAGTTTTTAAAAGTAATTTGGAAGTTATTAATAACTGTTGGACAGAGAGAAGATTTTATTCAGTGGTGGAAGCACATGGCAAAAGAAAACTGGCTTAAGTTGCTGAATTTCTGCTTCCATTGAAAAGCTGATTAAAAATGAAACTGGAGGGCTTCCCTGGTGGCGCAGTGGTTGAGAGTCCGCCTGCCGATGCAGGGGATACGGGTTCGTGCCCTGGTCCGGGAGGATCCCACATGCCGCGGAGCGGCTGGGCCCGTAATCCATGGCCACTGAGCCTGCGCGTCCGGAGCCTGTGCTCCGCAATGGGAGAGGCCACAACAGTGAGAGGCCCGTGTACGCAAAAAAAAAAAAAAAAAAAAAAAAAATGAAACTGGAGATCTGTAATTACCCCAACGGAATGATTATGTGACATAAAAAACTGGTCACCCTGGGTGGTTAACTGCATGATTAAGGAACAGTAATGGTGTGGATAACATGAACCTTGCCTGGTAGTGATCTCAATTTGCATTTTGGTTTTGTAAAGCACAAATAGGTTAACTGAATACCAAAGAGCAGTGTACATGATTTGCATCTTTACATGGTGATTAAGAATTCATAAATTAGAATATAATATTTATATCACTATATGACCAAAATATCCTCTCAACTTCCTGAGCCTGTGAGGGTTGAAAGAAAGAAAGGCCATGTTCTTCAATTATGCAATGGATAACTATTAATTTTCTAACATTTTTCCAATGATTGCTTGCTGTAAAAATGTAAAATGGTGCCAGCAGATTTAGCATGCATTATTCACACTGTAATTTTGGTTATTTTCTTTTAGACTTTTTTCCAGTGCATATTTTTTAGAACAGTTGTAATCATGTTGTACTTATAATTTACCCTGACTTTGTAAAACCTAGTGTTATAAATGTTACTTACGCTTGTAATAACAAAAAATCTGGAAGCACAGTAAATATGAACCATACTCAATGACTCATGACACTCCTAATGGCATTAGTTATGAAAATATATCATTCATTTAACAATCCCCATATAACCGGCTATCTAGACTCTATTTTTTTGTTATGTTATTATGAAGGAAACAAATATTGCAATGTATGTTTTTTTATGCACACAGATTCTTCCAGGGTTTTGACTGTTTTCTTAGGAGAAAATTCTACAAAAGAAATTAGTGGGTAAAAATTTGTGAACCTCTTTTTAATGATATTTGATGTAAAAGGACCTATTTGTTTTCAAGTGTCATTGACTAGCTTAGAAATAAAGGGAGGATTTATTAGATGCAAAGGATCGTGCATGTAACAGTAGGAAGGGAAAGCACATCTGGAAGGCTGAAACCAGGGACTTAAATGTCCCAGGGCTTTTTCTGACTATTTCTTTCCAAGGCTCAGTGGTCAGCCTCATTTCATTCATTTGCTGGTCAGCATTTTTTCCCTCACCCCTCCAGAGGGAACACAACCTCTCCAAACTCTATGTTTCTACCAGTAACGAGAGACAGGATTTAACTCTAAGAGAAAAGGTCTTAGAGAACTACCGTAATCCTGGCCTGGCGTGGTCCAGGAGCTGCTATGGACCAGTCCACACTGGCAAAATGGGCAAGATTCCATAACAGAGAAAAGGTCTCAGAGGCCCAAGTCTTTCTATTAGGTCCATTTCTAGAGAATGCAGAACTTAGATGAGCTAGGTGTCTTTGTTATTTGTGTCCATATATGATCAAATTACCTATCAGTTGGCAATCCTATCAGGAACATATAAACGTACTAGTTTTACAACTTCTTCACCAGTATTCTATCAGTGTAGCTGAATGGGAGATGCAAGGTCATACGGCATCACTTCAACCCTATTCCACTTGTCATAGTAGGTCACAAAGCTAGGCCATGTTCAGGGAGGAGAGAGAGAGACTACCATTTGATGGGAGAAATGGCATGGGTGATAGTTAATTTTATGTGTTAACTTGACTGGGCTATGGGGTGCCAGACATTTGGACAGACATTATTCTAGATGTGTCTGTGAGAGGGTTTCTGGAGAAGATTATTTGAATTGGTCCACTGAGTAAAACAAATGGCCTTCCCTAATGTGGGTGGTTCTCATCCAATCAGTTGAAGACCTGAATAGAACAAAAAGGATGAGTCATAGGGAACCCCTCCTGCTTGACTGTTGAGCTGGGACATTGGTCTTTTCTGGCCTCTGAGTTCAGACCGAAACATTAGCTCTTCTTGATTCTCGAGCTCACCTGCTTTCGGACTGGGATTTACACCTTTGGTTCTCCTGGTTCTCAGGCCTTTGGATTTGGACTGCACATCAGCTCTCCTGGGTCTGCTGACTATTGATCTTGAGACTTCTCAACCTCCATAATCATGTGAACCAATTCCTTATAATTAATCCCTTTTGCTCTCTCTCTCTCCATATGCTATTGCTTCTGTTTCTCTGAACACTCATTCATACAGCATGCATAGACATGGATGGTAGAGATTGTTGGTGACCATTTTTGCAGCTATTCTGCCACTAAGATGGTCAGTGTGAACACTTACCCTCCAGAGAGGGCTTTTCCATTGCTACTTCTTGGCCATGTGCACAGAGCTAGGATTCAGTACTGCCAATCAGGTGAGAGGAAACAGAACTATACAATGTCTTATAATGTCAGATTATATTCCTAAATGTGAACATTTAACAAAGAACCTGAGACACTTAAAGAAGATTGCCAGCATGGAAGAAAAGCGTCAAGGTGAAAATCCAAGGATTAATTCTGGAGGACAAATTCAGTGAACAAAACAGAACCTTAACATGATTATACTTAAGTGCCTATTAGGTTCCTATCACTTCTATAGCAAACTTATTGGCTTAAACAATACACATGTATTACCTCTGGAGGTCAGAAGTCTGGAATGATTTTCATTGAACTAAGGTCAAAGTGTTGGCAGGGCTCATTCCTTTCTGGAGGTTCTAGGGGACAATCTGTTTTCTGGCCTTTTCCAGCTTCTAGAGGCTGCCTGTGTTGCTTGTCTCACAGATCCTTCCTCCATCTTCAAAGCTGGCAATGGTCAGTTGAGTCTTTCTCATACTGCAACCTCTCTGATTTTGACCTTCTATCCTCTTCTTCCCCATTTAAGGATGCTTGTGATTATACTGGGCCCTCCTGGATAATTCAGGATATTCTCCTTACCTTAAGTTTGACTGATTAGCAAACTTAATTTCATCTTCAACAGTAATCCCCTCTTGCCATGGAACCCAAAACATTCATAGGTTCTGAGGACCAGGACAAGGACATCTTTGGGTGGGTGGGCAGTAGCTTTATTCTGCCCATCACAGCTCCTAGGGAATTTTGAGAAGAAACACAATTCTCTGAAAATAGGAAGTCAACAGTTTTTTCTTGATTTGGTAGCATTTATATGTTGGCAGAATCTCAAACATATTAGGTGCTCAATAAATGTTTGTTGGACGGTTGGAGGGGAGAGATAGAAGACAGTAGGAAATGGACCCTGTGAATTTTGCAGGTCTTGGTAACATGGATGAATATTAGGAACACAGGTGAATGTATCACTGGAGACCTCCTGTGAATGAGGAGCTATAGAGCAGGACTTTGTCTTCAGATGTTTGTTTACCATATGATATTTGGGAGGAACATGGACAATACCCTGGGGAACTTGAAGTAAGTGAGTGATACTTATTAGAAAGGAGGTGGAACATCTAGAATCATAACTTGCATTATATGTGGCCTGGGTCAGAAGTGCCTTATTCAGGTATTTAAATTATCTAAGGATGGTGAGAGGGTAGAAGAGAATATTCTTTCTACTTTGTTATAGATGTGGATGATGACTGGGCTAAATGAATCAACTTCAAGGTCCAAAATAGGCAATTAGGAAAGGCTGACATGCCCATGGAAGCCAGTTTAAAAGTTTTTCCAAATTTGTTGTGTGGTGTAGGCAATAGGGTAGATTCTCCATAGAAGCACTTTTTCTTTTTATTTCTTCAACATAAAAACTATTTTCCCCTCTGGTCTGAGTGCGATGCTCTGTTAGTTTATGACACATCAACTTTACAGAGGATGTCTGCTTTCTTTCTTTTTAAAATTCCATGAACCTTGAAATAAATTCTTTTTATTTAGTATTCTCCATATATGTGTAAACAAAATGTTCTACTGAATCTAAACAACCAGAGCTTTAAATTTTGAACAACTATGAGAAAATTGAGATTTTCTCAATTTTCTCAAACCAGAGATTCAAGGAAAAAAACACTTGTAAACTCTACTGTGGTTCTCACTCCCAGAGCTAGCTTTAAGGACTAGCCATTCAATTGAGTTTTTCTCAGGATCTAGGGCAGAAAACTGCACTTAAAAACCCACTGGGATATTTTTTGTTTGGTTCAGGGTGAGTAATGTTGACATGTGATAGAGGATATCTTTTGAATTATCTCAAGAATAAGAGCCTTAGTTTTTTTTTTTTTTTTTTTTTTTTGCGGTACGCGGGCCTCTCACTGTTGTGGCCTCTCCCGTTGTGGAGCACAGGCTCCGGACGCGCAGGCTCAGCGGCCATGGCTCACGGGCCCAGCCGCTCCGCGGCATGTGGGATCTTCCCAGACCGGGGCACGAACCCGTGTCCCCTGCATCGGCAGGCGGACTCTCAACCACTGCGCCACCAGGGAAGCCCAAGAGCCTTAGTTTTATGAGCAGGGAGTTTCAGTATGTTTTGTGTCATGAATAATCCTCCACGACATGGTCCATGACCCTTTAACATTTTGGAATACAGGAAAACTTTTAAGTCTTAATAAAGTAAACAAGTAGCAGTATGTTGTTACGTTTTTGTTCCAACGTGAAGTATTATTCTTCAGACTCTGTATTATATACAGGAATTTAAATGTGGTTTTATCAATATATTTAGCTTCACGAATATTGTAGGAAATGAGGCTTGATGTTCTGCTTCATAATGACATATATATCTATACATATATATTTTTATCATAAACTTTTTATTTTGGAATAATTTTAGGTTTGCAGAAAAGTTACAAAGAGAGCATAGAGAGTCTCATATACCCCTACACCGGCTTCAAATTTCCCCTTATATCATTATCTTACATTACTGTGGTGCATTTTTCAAAACTAAGTAACCGACGCTGCTACGTTCTTATTAACTAAAACTCCAAAGTATATTTAGATTTCACCAGTTTTTCCTTAATATCCTTTTTGTGTTCCAGGATCTCATCCAGGATACCCCATTGCATTTAGTGTCATGTCTCCTTCGTTTCCTCTGTTCTGTGATAGTTTCTCAGCATGTTCTTTTTTTTTCAGTTTTATATATATATATATATATATATATATATTCTTTTTCAGATTCTTTTCCATTACAGGTTGTTACAAGAACTATATTGAGTATAGTTCTCTGTGTTATACAGTAGGTCCTTGTTTGTTATCTATTTTATATATAGTAGTGTGTATCTGTTAATCCCAAACTCCTAATTTATCCCTCCCCTGCCCCACCATTCCCTTTGGTTGCCATAAGTTTGTTTCCCATGTCTGTGAAGTATTTTCTTGTTTTTCATTTTCTTGATAGTTTTGAGAGTATTGGTCATATATTTTATAGAATATTCCTCAATTTTGGGTTTGTCTGATGTTTTCCTCATGATTAAACTAGGTTATGGGTTTAGGGGCAGAAAACCAGAGAGGAAATGCCCTTCTCATCACAAAGTATCAGGGGTTACATGATGTCCGTGACTGACTGTTGGTGACATTAATTTGATCACTTGGTTAAGATCATGCTTACCAGGTTTCTGCACTGTAGAGTTACTATTTTCTCCTTTCTTTGGAAGTGAGTCGCTAAATCTAGCTCACATCTAACAGAGTGGAAGGATTACGCTCTACCTCCTGGAGGACGATGTGTATCTACATACATTATTTGGAATTCAAAATCATATTTTGATCGTGTTTTTACTTTAAGGATTTTACCCTCAGTAGACCTGTATTTTGTGTGTGTGAAGAAAGGAAATACCATGTACAAAGGCCTTAGTGCAAGCTCTTTCTTATTGTCTCTGTCCCGAGTAAAGAGTGGGTGTCTGTGGGCTTCCCTGGTGGCGCAGTGGTTGAGAATCCACCTGCCAATGCAGGGGACACAGGTTCAAGCCCTGGTCCGGGACGATCCCACATGCCGCGGAGCAACTAAGCCTGTGCGCCACAACTACTGAGCCTGCCCTCTAGAGCTCACGAGCCACAACTACTGAGCCCGCATGCCACCACTACTGAAGCTCATGTGCCTAGAGCCCACAAGCTACAACTACTCAGCCTGCGAGCCACAACTACTGAGCCCATGTGCCACAACTACTGAAGCCTGTGTGCCTAGAGCCCATGCTCCGCAACAAGAGAAGCCACCGCAATGAGAAACCTGCACACTGAAACAAAGACACAAAGCAGCCAAAAAAAATAAAGAGTGCATGTCTAACGCCATATTGACACTCTTGAATCCTTTGTCTGAAGCACAGAACCATATTGACATATGCAGGATTATGGTGGAAGTAAGTGGAGGGAGATTTGCACATTCTTTGGAATGTATTCAGATGAAGTGAAGCTCAATTCTAAATACGGAATATAATAAACTCATTAACTTTAAACCAAAGTTAGGGCATGACAGACCCCACATAGTTACACATTTGTATGTCTCAGTTTCCGTCGCATCGCCCCACACACACACCTAGTGGCCTGCTGACAGGTTCTACCATGATGTGCATCACTGCCCCCTCTCTTGGACCTTAGCATCTATTCATAGAGCAGATGTTAAGGGTTAAACTGTGTCCCTCCAAAATTCAAATGTTGAAACCCTAACCCTCAGAATGTGACTTTATTTGGAAATAGGGTCTTTGCAGACGTAATTAGTAAGATGAGATTATTAGGGTGAGCCCTAATCTATTTCACTAGTGTCCTTACAAAAAAGGGCAATTTAGTTACCAGATACACACACTGTGAGAATATCACATGAAGATTAAGGCAGAGATCAGGGCAATGCCTCTACAAGCCAACAACAGCAAAGATTTCCGCCAAAGAAAGCACCGGAAGTTAGGCGATGGGTATGGAACAGATAGAGTCTCACAGAGCCCAGAAGGAACCAACCCTGACAACCCCTTGATCTTGGACTTCTAGCCTCCAGACATATGAGAGAATAAATTTCAATTGTTTTAGCCACTTAGCTTTTTGTACTTTGTTACAGCACCTTTAGCAAACTAATACAGTAAATAATTGAAGTTGGACTGAGCAACCCAGCTTTTGTGGCTCAAAGCTTGGTTGGTTGTAAATCTTTTTCTTGGTCGTAGACTCCAGAAGGAATCTGCGACTTCTCATTTACTATAAGCATTTCACAACGGTACACTTCTACTAAATGTTCATTTAAGATTGTTCATATTGGGCTTCCCTGGTGGCGCAGTGGTTGAGAGTCCGCCTGCCGATGCAGGGGACACGGGTTCGTGTCCTGATCTGGGAGGATCCCACATGCCGCGGAGCGGCTGGGCCCGTGAGCCATGGCCACTGAGCCTGCACATCCGGAGCCTGTGCTCTGCAACGGGAGAGGCCACAACAGCGAGAGGCCCGTGTACCGCAAAAAAAAAAAAAAAAAAAAAAAAAGATTGTTCATATTGACATTTGTATTATTTCTGGCCATATAAAAGGTCTTTGCCTTCCAAAATCTCCTTCAAATCCTGACAGCTATTGTGATGACAAGCTAATGCTGGTTTTGGAGAGAGAGAGATGGAAGACACAGTCTTTTTATAACCTAATCTTAGAAGTGATATCCCATCACTTTTTTTTTTGACGGTAATGCTGGTTTTGGTAGTCAAAGTCCTGCCCCCTTAGTGGGTGAACCAACAGTTGAGGTGTTCAGCTGTGCACGATTTGGTCATAGTTAAGGTGAGCCGCATGCTTTCCTGATAAAGCACTGTTACCTTTCAGGGTGGAATAAGATGTGGTTATTCATCTAGCATTTGAATTGACAAGTTTTCTGTATTTTCTATTAGAATCAATCACACGCCATTCTTCCAGTCAGCCAGCACTGCATTAACCATGGCTCCACACCCCACCTGTGGCTTGGGCAGGGCAAAGGTGTGAATAACTCCATACAGCTGTGCCTGGCACCTAGTGGGCCAGGAAAATTGGTTCCCAACTCATTTAGGGACCAGAAATACTGTTTCCATGAAAGAATTCATTACTTAAGTGATGGACTGGGGAGTGGAGAAAAAAGGTGGCAGGTGATTATATTCATTAAAGGGATTTGAAAATTAACTCCTTGAAAGATATTATTATATACTAGTACTTCTCCAGAAGAGTTCAACTTATTTCTTAGGCTTGCCTAAGTATCATTATGTTACTTAGTGTTTAAAGGAACAGCAATGTGGAAATGAAGGAAAAATTCATAGGTGCACCCTCCCCCTCCCCAACTCTAAAGTTTAAGTCAAGTGTAATTGAAAATAACATTTCCCAAGGAAGGTAGCTTGGACATTTGAGTAGGCAAATGAAAACTTGGCATTTTTGTTTATTTTCAGCAAACTGTTGTCAAGTACAATTTTGGTAGCTTGAGGGTTGTGGAAGGTGAAACAGGCTGCCTCAGTCCTCAGATGTGCCCCCTTTAAAGGACAAAATATAACATGGGTAAGATGGTTCTCCCTAACTATGGAGGGTGAACACGGCTAGTGAGAGACTGCTGGGCAATGGATTTGATACACTGTTTAATTGAGGGTTACCAGGTAGGAGCAGATGCAACTTTCAGGCTTGGGTAGCGTATATGCTGCTGAATTCACTTCCGATATTTTATAATAGGCTTTTCATTTTTAGAGCAAAAATTGTAATTCATCTCCAAATGTGCCTATTCCATCTCTCTCTTTTTTTTTTTAATAAATTTATTTATTTATTTTAGTTTTGGCTGTGTTGGGTCTTTGCTGCGCACGGGCTTTCTTTAATTGCAGCGAGTGGGGGCTACTCTTCATTGCAGTGTGTGGGCTTCTCGTTGCGGTGGCTTCTCTTGTTGCAGAGTACCGGCTGTAGAGCACAGGCTCAGTAGTTGTGGCTCGTGGGCTCAGTAGTTGTGGCGCACGGGCTTAGTTGCTCCGCGGCCTGTGGGATCTTCCCGGACCAGGGTTCGAACCCGTGTCCCCTGCCTTGGCAGGCGGATTCTTAACCAATGAGCCACCAGGGAAGCCCCTCCATCTTTTTTTGTAGTGAGGGTATTTTTAATAAAAGGGCCACCAGTTCTGATTTCTTCAGCTGGCAATTCCTTATCTCCTATCTGGAGATTACTGCAGAGTCTGGATCGTCTGGAGGGTGTTTGGGGCAGTCTTTCATTCTCAGAATGGCACCAAACCTGAAACTGGGAGGTGCTGAGGGAGGCAAAGAAAGCATTTCTGACAGCAAAATGAGCTAAGATCATTAAAAAAAAGAAAAAAAAAAAAAAAGGGAGTGGGCACCTAAATAGAGGCTTCCCCCGCAGTCTGAAAGCACAGGTTCCTAGGAAGTCTTTCGTAAGCTGAAATGGTATAAAGTGAAGAAGCAACTACCTTAGGACACATCTTGCTAACAGATGCACAGAATAAATCCAGATGAAGCACAGATGCTCACAGACACAGTTCAAAGCTATGGCGGCTTTGATGCTGAGATACTGAGTGTGGTTCTGGCGGAAGGAGCTGGGCGGGGCCACCCTCCCTGTTCAGCGTCCGAGCTGCCTCTATAAAGGCTCACTGTGAAATTAACGCTGACCGCTCTTTTCACTTTTCTTTTTTTTTTTGTAAAATCAAAAATCTTCTTTGGATTTCTTTAGGTTAGTAAAAACAGGTACTAATGTAAGTCTTTCCTGAAAGCGAAGTGGTATAAGACAAACTTTGGGGGAATCCCTGCACCTCAGTGTGGTGAAATTGTCGCTTATCAGAGCGGAACCCAGCAGCACAGCCTTCTGCTGGCGCCGGCCTGAGAGCCGAAGGAAGAGAAGAGCAGGGAAAGAAGCTTAGAGAAGAGGGCAGATGTAGAGTAAAACAAAGCAGTGCAAAATAAAATAAAATAAGGGAGGCACAGCCTGGTGGGAAGGTACAGAAATGGTGACTGGCCCAAAATGAAGATGATGATTTACCCAGGCTATCAGTGAATAGCAGGCAGTGAGAGTGGCGGATGGCTATTGCCCGGTCTGGGTAGAGGAAAACTCAGCATCCTATATGTCTTGACTCATCAGGAGCTGATTATATTATAGCACGATAAAATACTTGCTCATAATTAAGATCTTTAGCTATCAGGAAACGTTTGAATTATGCTTGTATATTTCACTAAAGAAGGAAAAGAAATTTATAATAAGTAAGGTATTTAATGTAAAAGTGAAAGTTTGAGTGAAAGGGTTAAATTCAGTGATACGTGAAAGTGTTCTCTAGAGCCATCTTTTCCTTGAAATGTTGAAAAATTGATGTGGAAATTATGTTGTCCTTTACTATTGAGATAAAAAGATTGAAAATTAAATTTCAAGGGAAAAAATCATTGCCTTGAAATTAGTACCTACACAGTGGGGGCAGTTTGTGAGATATAAATGCTGAAGAATGAAAGGAGTAAAAATAAAGATGACATAAAACTCACACACACATACACACACACACACACACTCACACACACACACACTCACACACACACACACACACACTCACTTGATCAATGTTCTTCTGTTTCATTTTTTAATTTCCCTTCCCTTGCCTTTTTACAGAAAGAGCTATATTTGCTACTCTTCCTGTTTCAGGATTTCTGAGTATGAAATCTACCAGAAGGTAGATGGACTAGTTGGAGAGAAGTCAGTTTGTGTAATGAAATTCTTAGCAGAATGTGTGTCTGTTCCGAGAAAGCTCTTTTATCTGATACCCTCACCACTTATGTGACTTATCCCTCTCTCCATCCTCCCCCATTTCAAGATGGCTTTAAGCACACATTTCTAGGGCTTTCTGGGCTCATGTATTATTGATCAGCCATCCTTTTCTCCATTCCCACAGGGCACTGCCTGACTCCTGCGGTGAGCTAGCACTTTAGCAAGGGGAAGTCAGTGAGTAAGAGTCTGTTATTTCATCATCTCAGCAAGCAGAACCACTGTTTCCCTACCTGCTGTTTACTGACTAGATGGGCCCCAACAAACCTCATCAGAACAGGAAGTCCAGGATCTGGAATTCAACGTCCCCTCATCTCTGGTCCCCTTGGAAGGAGTGATTACTGAGCCCCAGCAGATAGTTTTGAAGGGGCAGGAAGAAACAGTTGGCGGGGATCAAGGCCATTGCAAAGGGACTGGGTGGCCATCACCCAGGACACCCCTGGAATGCTTTATGTTTCTTCTCCCTTTTAAAATTCAGGCATGTAAGGCACATGTCTGGGATGTGCAAAATGTGGACGGGACAGGTAAACATTTAGACAGTGGACAGATAAAGGCCCGAGAATACGAATTCCTTGAGCTTGGAGGGAGCTCTGTTTTGCTCTCTGACCGTTGTTTATTTGTGTGTTCAAGGGTTTTACAAGTGAATCCCAGGGTGGGACAATAATAGGTGATCCATGGAGCACCAGCTGCCGATTGGGCTGTGGGTGCTGAAAAATTTGTGGACATTTTGTAGGTGAATAGATTTTTTTAAACTGCAGTAGTTCTGTGGCGATTCTTTGGCAAATTTTGAAACAAGTTAGAGAAGCAACCAAATGAAATTTTTCTCTCTTTTTTTCCCCCCAAAGAGTTACAATGAGCCAAATTTAGTTTTGAAAGCACTATCTCACTTTGTTTTAGGGATAAGAGTGAAGAAAATTAAGTATTATCTGCAGTGGATCTCTGAATGTGGGTGAGAGAAAAAGCAAAGCCCTGGGTCATTTTAATTGAGCAAGACAGAGATTTAGAGATTTGGGGTCATAATAGGGCCATGAAGTCATTGTTGTAAAGCTCCTTCCATCGTCATCGAGGAATCTGACGTTCCTGGTGACAATAACCCAGGTTTCTTGAATCATAGCGCCTGCTGCAGGTGTTGAGAACTCCTCAACACCTGGAGTGGAGCACAATGAAGCCAAGGGGGCTCAGGGGACAGAGCCAGCAGGGGGCGATTTTGGAGGAACTGAATAAGTGAGGGGCAAGACAGGTAGGCAGCCGGAAATGCCATTCAAGGAGTCAACACCATAATCAGGGAGGAGGGGACAGAGTCTTCCAAGGCCACTTCAGGACAAAACTCCCATTCCACTTTCAGAGAAATAGGAAAAATGTGTTATTTTCTATGTGAGCTGAGGTGAGCGCTCAGCTTAGCAGACCTGCCCTGGTTTCAACCAGACTCACCAGATCACCGAAGGACCTGCCAGAATTGTTGCAAAAGACCCAAAAGGTCACTTGTGCTGCTAGTTTTCCAGCACCCTGCCCCAGAGCTCTGGGGTGTGCCTGGAGGGAGAAGGGAAAGACCAAATGTTCATGTTGCCTTTACCAGAACTGTTATGTCTTAGATTGTTTCTATGAGGATTCTCAGTAAGATTTCCTTTGGGAAAAAGAAGGGAGTTCTGTCCATTAATAAGATGTTTGAAAAATCTAATCTCTTCTCATTTTACAAATGAGGAAACTTGAGACCCAGAGAGGTTAATTGACTAATGTGGGAATCCACGATTAATGGCACAGATTGAGTTTCAACGCTAGTCTTTTGACCACTAGGGTGCTGATGGTGATTTTAAAGACATGGTATAGAGAAGACTCTAAGTGTTGTATGTACTAGATCTAATTTTATTTTAAGCTACAAATGCTTACATGACAGTTATCACCCATATTTGTGTGTAATGTCTATTTAATAACATTATAGTAATGTGTTGATTGCATGAAATTAATGCATTCTTCTTCTTATTGTATGGTAATTCTAAAGATCTGTTTTGCTCCTTTGTTTTCTGTATGAAAATGGAACCAAGCTCACATTTTGTGTGTGTGTGTGTGTGTGTGTGTGTGTGTGTGTGTGTGTGTTTATTTGGCCGCATCGTTGCATGAGGGATCTTAGCTCCCTGACGAGGGATCGAACCTGGGCCCTCGGCAGTGAGAGCTCCAAGCCCTAACCATTGGACAACCAGGGAATTCTCAAATTTATTGTTTTAAATAATTCAGTTGTTAACTAAAATTTTAACCAAGTGGTGAGTCTCTTCACATTTTATACAACACCCCTTCAGAAAGAGACATAATTATCTTTGTTGATTCTTTAAGGTTTATAGGAAAACTTACGTTTTCCCTTTTCCCTTCTCTCTTTCAAATTGAAAGCCTAGCCTCATTTCATCATCCTCCATTCAACTCTTAAATATCGTCATCATCTTTGTGTACTAACAATACAGTGTTTATCTTCGATAAGAAAGAAGAATGCAGTCACTATCTAGGGGTGAGTTTTAAGACCTGAAAGTATTAGCAGACCAATATAAAGCTATAATTGGAAAATTTTAAACTTGGAACTACTGATATTTTTCAGTTTCCCTAGTGTTAGTTTTCAATATTTTATGGAAAGTATCCTCAAGGCTTGAGCTAGCTACCAGGTTCCTAATATTGTCTTAGGTGTCGCAGTTACAAATGTGAGCTCCCTGCTTTAGGCAGTGTATGCTGGACATGTACAAAGAATGTTCTCGAAACCAGGAGGAAGAGCAAATAAACTAGACTGGGCAGATGGGGCACGGAAAGGCTTCCAACAGGAATGGATACTTTAAGACCAGTTTTGAGGAACTGAACAGGAGTAAACTAAAGGAAGGAAAGCAGAACAAGAGACACACCGCTTAAGAAGCCTGAAGCCACATTGGAAAAACATGTCTTTCAGGATGTCTGTAAAGAAATCCTGGTTGTGGTGCTAAGAAAGAAAGTGAGTCAAGTTGGGCAGTGGATGGATTGCAGAGGGCTCTATGAGCCAAGGTGAGAGTTTAGATGTTAAAATCTAGGGCAAAGTAATAAAGAAGTTTAAGCATGGAATGACATGAAGAACAGGAGTCTGTGGTAATAGAAGGCAAAGTTCAATTAAAGGTTTCAGAGAAAGGATAAATCCCTACAGTTGCCCTGGAATGAGGTGTCTAAGTTGTTTTAGAGGGAAAAGTCTATGCAATTGAGGAGATCAAGGATATTAAGTACCAGAGTGTAAGATCAATCGTCTATCGTAAGCCACGGATGTCATACAGAGTTTTTAGGGATAGAGGTAGAGAAGAAAAAGTAGCGGGTAGATAACCAAATTCTTGACAAATGTCAGGGAATTTGACGGAAGAGATTGCTAGGGCTAGATAAAGTAAGTTTCAACACTGGTGTTTTTACTTCCAGGTGGGGGAACTCTGGTCTGTAGGAGCAATGAGAAAGTAGCAGGAAGACTTTCTCCCTGAGGTTCTGTGTACACAGAAGTGGGTGGGAAGCCAAGCTGTCTTCTCTTGAGAGAAGGTTGTGATATGTCAAAGTTTAAGGGAAGAGAGTCCGAATTTTTCACCTAAATGATTCTAAGTCTCAGGCAAGTAGTTGCTCAGTAAATGGTTACTAAATGTGGCATAAAGAGTTAGGACTGTTCTCTGGAGAAATAGATCCTGATTACCAAATGTTTTTTTATACTTTTCCTGGACTCCTGAGATATTTGCAGATATTTCCTGGACTCCTGAGATATTTGTTCCTTTACATGCTACTGTATTTCTAATCTTAGCACAAAAAGTTGATATCCATCCATTTGCTTTTAAGGGAACTGCCCTTTTGTATTCATGATTTCATGAACATTTGCTCATTTTATCAGTCTTTACTGAGTGCTATTTTATGTCACATGAGGGAGGTACAAAAGGAAACAAGTTGGAAACTGTCCCTTTTTTCATGGAGCTCATGTTCCAGTAGGTGTGGAATGTTAGTAAGATTTAAAAAAAAATACTTAATTTGTATCTTTCCTTTAAATAGCAACCCTAAAATAGGCAACTCTTTATAGCAGCATTATAACACATCATCTTAAAAGATGAATGTGTAGTACAAGGTGTAAATAGATCAGTATCTATGAGTGACCACTAATCCTTAACCATTAACGACCCCTGCTTAATCTAACTTGCATTTACTTTTTATTCTTGAATTCTTAGAATTTGTTACACATTTTAGAAACATAGACTTTGTTCCCTAAGCAATATGGCATTAAAGTCCCTGAATTACTTTGTTTAGTTGTTGAGTTTTCTTCTCACATATTTTTTAGCTGTTTGACACACTGAAGATTTGTCTTTGCCCTTCTTTCTTTTTTTGGACCTCATATTTCTTTACAAATGGCCTATAGTCATTATTTAGGCCAGTCTCTGTCATTATATAATTTTTCCCTTTTATAAGAGGAAGTGAATTTTCCTCGTTCCCAGTAGAAATTGAGCATGTTAGGTAATCATTTTTTTGATAATTTGCGTTAATCTCCTCCAGAGCAATAAACAATCAGAGTTGAAATGAGAAAAAGTTCAGGTTACAACCCAAACTGCTTTTGTAAAAGGTTACATATTTCCTCTAACCAATTGTTTAAAAAATAACATAGCAATGTAATGTATTAAAAAATGAAACTAAACTATTACAGGTGTAGTAAAACCCCAGTGATTGTTGCAAATTCTGTGAAGACTTGTATGACTAAAATTGTGATTATCACATGTACAGTTTTATTATTTTTAAGCATGTGTACAAAGTTTAAGGAATATTTAAGAGTAATTTTTTATTGGCAAATTAATTTTTAAAGTCATCTTAAATCGTCTCAAATTTTTTTTTTGTTTCCTTGAGAAGGTAGGAATCTTCCTTCAATTATATCTACTTTGTTTCACTGAGCTGCAAAAAGGGCACAAGGACCTCAATTATTTTATGACTAAAACATATGTGACTGTGTGTGTACATGTATAGGTGTATATTAACACAAGGCTTCATTAATGACAAGATATATCCTTGATGGGCACTGTTACTTGAATAACAAGCAATTGAATCATTTCCTCTTCTTGTTTGAAAATTATGGAGGATTGAAAAATGATTACCCTGGCTGTTAAGGTAACCATGTGACAGACCATGTGTTCTGGCCAATGAGACATAAGTAGAACTCCACTTTGGGGCTTCTGGGAAAGATTTTGCTCTTCCATGAAAGGGTCAGGTGCAAGAGGAGAGCTCACCGGTTCTACCCCTTCTCTGTCTTCCTGCCCTGAAGGTGTTTATGTGAGAAAGTGATGGAACAATGGCAGCCATCTTGATTGGGGCCATGAGACAAAATGCCTAAGAACAAAAATACATCATATTTGGGATGATAGAAGATAGAAAAAAGATAAAAAGGATAGGAAAAAACTTACCTTTCTGATGACATCACTTTGTTACCTCGTCAAATTTGAACCCACTTACCTCAGGTTTGATCATATGTGAGATAATTAAATGTCTGACTTGCTTAAGCTCCTGTTGGCGGTTAACGCTAACTGATTCATTGTAACATTTTCCTGATTCATTCCCAGTCTCACGTTTGATAAGGAAGTAATAGCAGATATTTAAACCCAGGTTTTTGGATTGAAAGCCCAGTGTTTTCTTGGCCTGGCTCTCTTTCCACATAGTCATAATTTGGGAAATAAATACACAGACTGCGAAGTAATAACATATATCATCGGGACTTCCCTGATGGCGCAGTGGTTGAGAGTCTGCCTGCCGATGCAGGGAACACGGGTTCGAGCCCTGGTCCGGGAAGATCCCACATGCCACGGAGCAACTAAGCCCATGCGTCACAACTACTGAGCCTGTGTTCTAGAGTCCGCAAGCCACAGCTACTGGGCCTGTGTGCTGCAACTACTGAAGCCCACGCGCCTAGAGCCCATGCTCTGAAACAAGAGAAGCCACCACAATGAGAAGCCCGCGCACCGCAACGAAGAGTAGCCCCCGCTCACCGCAGCTAGAGAAAGCCCGCGTGCAGCAACGAAGACCCAAAGCAGCCAAAAAAAAAAACAAACAAACCCATATATTATCCATTATGCAGACTTTCTCTACTCTTATTTGAAGCCCTATTTCTCTCATAACCCTCTGGAGTCACTCTGCTCCTGGTTTCTAACAAGTTCTGGGAATGAAAATTTCTTGTCATCAAATGTTCTTTTAGTTCATTATGACTTCGGCAAGTTACTGATCTTTATAAGAGGATAATTTATATTAACCTCTTTGCATATTTCACAGTCTTGTTGAGTGGGGAGGGGCTCGTAGGGTCGGGCTCAATTTATTATCAACATTCCATTTTTTTTTACTAGTGTTTGTTACATAGATGTTTATTCTTTTGTGCATTGTAAACATTTAATAATGAATACCAATAGGAAAACAGATTAGTTTGTAAAGTTTGTAAAATCACACAATTGATGAAAATTTGGCATGCAAGCATTCATATGAGAGAGAAGACAGAGGTTAAAGGATTGTAATCATGATTGCCTGCCCAGGTGGTCTGTGTCTTAGCTGGAGAGGGTGAATAGCTTGCTTTGGATCTTTAATAAAGAAACATTTTAATGTAAAAGTAAAGTACATATGGGTTTAGTGTCATTTGAACTATAATTAATTTTTTCTAGGATATATGACATATATATATATATATATATATATATATATATATATATATATATATATATAAAACACAGTGAATAAAGACCCATAATGAGATATTACATTTTTGCCTGGCTTTGTCTGTTAAAAAATCAGTGTGCTTAACATTTTTATTCAATTTGCAGGGGTAACAGCCTTATATATCCTTTTCTTTCAATTGATTTATCTCTTTCTAGAGATCAAATGTTAAAGATCTCTATGCAGATATTTGGTATTATATAACTGAAATCTTACCATAGGAGTTCTCGTGTCTTCAAAGAAACCTCAGAGATTCTCCAGTCTGAGCATATGGCCAAAAGTGGAGGCTAGGAGTCCCTTAAGAACGTGACTTTAGGAAAAATGCGAAGGCCCTCTGAGTACACTGTAACACTGAGTTATAAGGGGGCAGAGTAGAGATTTGCAAAAATACTGATTAAGGGCAAAATGACTCCTAAGCTAGTTGAACTCAACTCTTGGTCAATTAAATGCACCAATATATTTAAGGAAGAATGCGTCCAACAGATGGGGGATTGAGGAGACATAAAAGCTTGAGTAGAGGAAATCCAGAGAAAGGAGATCTGTGTGCTGTTCAGTCAAGACTTGTCTGAGAGAGAGGATGTTCTGAACCAGGAATATACTCTATTCCCAAGGACAGGTATATTATTGTTATTATGTTTAATCTCTAGCCTGTACAGGTTGTTTTCAATGTCAACTGCTACACAATTTTTATATATTTTGCCATTTAATCCTCATAAAAGCTCAAGGATGTAGGCACTGCTATTATCCCTATTTTGGAGATGATGATTTCAAGGCTGAAGGAAGTCAGGTTTGTTTAGGTTCCTACAGCTAGTAAGTGGCAGTGTTGGGATTTGAACTTAGAGAGCCTGTGCTTGTAACCACAATTTGGCGAATTTATTAGGACAAAAGGGAATTCTCTCCTAAGTTTTGCAAAGAGGGATCTGAGGATTCGAAGTTTATGACTTGCCCAACAGTATGTGTTGGAATTAAGACAATTATTCAAGGTCTCTTGACTCTTAGTTTGATGTGTTTCAGCAAATGAGGATACTTCCTGCGCATGGGGGAGTCTAAAAGCCTACTAGCAAGGATCAGACTGCCTTCAGGGCTGGGGCAACCTTGGAGGACTAGACTCTTTAGAAGGAAGTAACTATGCATAGCTCACACTTAAGGAGTGGAGAGCTATTTTCCACCTTCTTGAGGACTGATTATCTACATAAACTGTTTGGAATTCTTCTGCCTAAGAGATTTGTCTGTTCTACCCCACTGATTTATTTATTCAATTCATTTATTTATATCAGCATGAACTCATGTGTATTTATTTTCTACTGTGGGTTATAATCCAATAGATTTTATTTATTATCTTGTTCAAATTGTTCAGGCTTTGGCCTCTGGGAGCTTGCTTAGTTGGTTCCTGTGTCCTTTTGATATGCCTGTCATTGTGGACTTTTTTTTTTTTTTTGAGTACTTTTTTACTTTCTGGCACTACAAGATGCTCCAGGCTCATCTTGAATGTTTCCTGCTTTAGTCCTAGAATGAGATATGTCTCCAAGGAGTCCTGTTTCTTTTCATTGGAGAATGATATTAGAAACTAAGATCTAGGTGGTGTGAATCACATTTTGCACATTTTAAATCGTAGCTACTACTAAGAAGTCATGACAGTGGTTGCTCTTGGGGTGGGGTCGGGAGTTGGTGAGTGGAAGAGGTCCCAAGGAGCTTCAAGTGTGTCCGATCTGTTTCTCAAACTCAGTGCTGGTCGCATGACTTTCTTCATTTTATGACAATTCATCAAGCTGTCTGCTTATGTTATGTGCATAATTCTGCTTTTTGCTATATCTCAATAAAAATGTATTGAAAATAGAGGAAAAATAAGAAACTAATAACTAACACTGAGTATCAAGAAGAGAGGCTCTGGAGTTTGAATCCCTGGTTTCAAATAATTTATCAGTGTTATAACCTTCAGCTGGCTACTTAACTTTTCTATCCCCCAGTTTTCTTCATTTATGAAATAAAGACAGGGTTATTATCTGCTATAGATGGCTGTTGTGCTCATAGCAGCAATCTCTCTCTATATATATACACAGACACATACACAAACACATATATACATGTATGTATATGTACACGTGTATGTATGTGTATATATACATACAGAGTCAATCCTCAACATTTGCTGATTCTCTGTTTGTGAGTTTGCCTACTTGCTAAACTTTACTTGTAACATTCAAACCAATATTTATGGCACTCTGGGGCCATTTGTGAACGTGCACAGGGAGGCGACACACTTGAATTGCTCAGTGCCCGTGTTCCCGGTGATCTTGAATGAGGCCATGCTCTGCATTCTAGTTTCAGCTTTCATAATATAAAGAAGTGCCCTTTTCTCAATATATTTAGTGCCATGTTTTTCACATTTTTGTGCTTTTTGTTGGTGATTTCGCTGGTTAGAATGGCCCACAGTGCAGCGTTGAAATCCCTCTGGTCTGGCATTCCTAAGTGCTAGAAGGCAGTGAAGTATTGTATGGAGAAAATAAGTGTGTAGATAAGCTTTGTTTAGTCATGAGTTGTGGTGCCATTGGCTGTGAGATGAATATTAAGGAATCACCAACATGTATTAAATAAAGTGTCTTCAAATAGAAATAAGATAATCTATTGATCAGATAATGAAAATGTTGTGACTAGGTGCTTGCAGGAAGCTAACCCTGTATTTCCCCTAAAAGCAATGGTTCATTATTTGCTAATTTAGTGTTTGTGGTGACTTTATAGAATATAAGAGCTACAAATAATGAGAATCAATTATATATATGTAAATATAGATATATACAGATATAAATGGACATATGTATACATCTAGATAGATGCACATAGATATTAATGTATTGTCTATCTATACAGATATAAAGATATGAGAACAGTGCTTATCAATATAATAAGCTGTCAATAAATGATAGCTATTTTTATCTAGGTAACTGACTAGGTTGCTCTCCAACCTACAATCACTCCTGGGAAAAATGGTGGTGAGTCTTTTGGCTGTAAGAAGCACTTCTCCCCTGTGATGCGGAAGGCGCAGTAATAAACAAAGGAAGCCCTTCCTCACTTGGAACTTAAGCCGTATATAAGTCAAAAGATCTCAGCTTACCACTGTATGCACATCCAGCATACAGCACCTAGTACCTAGAAAGTACTCAGTATTTTGTAAACTACCTAAACATCTTCAGGGAAAAGTGAGAGTACAATGGGAGAAGAGCCAAGTCCAAAGTTAAGCCGCTATATGAGACGAAGACAGACAAGTAAACAAATGAGTCCTGGGTAAGAGATTTTTATAATGACTTGTCCTTGTCCTGAAACTTAATATTCTATGACTAGATGTCCTGGGTTCTACATAAACATTGAGAAGCCTATCTCATATAGGAAACGAACGCACGCTCTAGTTTTCAAGTCAATCAGGGCAATATTCCTATATCTTTTCTAGGTTAAGGAAACAAATGTGTTCAGACGCGATGCCAACTAAATACATGATCTGATTGTTCCAGTTATCCTGTGCCAAAAACAACAAAAATGGTCTTTCCAGCGTTCAATACGGAGTGTGGGACCTGTCTGGCGTTAGTGTGTCTTGGAAACGAGCCGCTATTCAAAGCTTTCTGGGCAATTTGAATCAGGTTGCTGAGCTTTGAAAAAACCCTACCGCTGAGTTTGGAAGACCAAAGAACTCAAAACATACACACTCTGGGCTATTGCAAAAGAGCAGTGGAGACATGAAAGGATGAGGGTGGATTTTAGTGGAAAGGAGGGGCAGAGAAGGGACAATGTCACGCACATTTGCAGCAGAGGAAAAGGGTAAGCCTAGTTGATTTCAATTAAAATGCACAATTTGGGGGAATTCTACGAGGTAGGATTTAGGTGAGGTCTTGGAATTTAGGTGAGGTCCAGAACGGTCCACTCACTGAATGTCAAAGCCGTACATGAGTCTCTAGTAAAATTGTGCCAGAATAAGCGTAGTCCTGGAATTCCTCTGGGCAATCTATTTGGACGGTAAACCCATATCACCTAGATGCCTGGTTTCTGGGCGAAAGTTCTGGAAAAAAGAACCAGGAAGCCTGTTTTAGCATATATGAGGGTTAGGAGGTAAGGGAGAAACCCTGTTTAAATAAAATTGGATCTCATGTATAAACTGACTCAAGTGTTTCCAAAGCCCCCATCTTAGCCCTAAAATACAATCATTGTGTGGAGGGAATGTGATCTTATTTCGTAACAAGAATCATTTTCTCAGCCAAAAAATTAAGAAGTACTACCAGTGTGCCTACACCATACACGGTTCATGCTATTTCCTCCTTGAGGGGCAGAATGAATCCTTTTCACGTGGGGGAGCTTTATTCCAGAGCTAACCCAACATCAAGCTGACAGATGCACGTGTGGGGTGGGGCCATGGGGTGCGGTGCTCCGCAATCCCTTCGAGAAAATCTGCTGCGAGGTGGGAGGCTGGTGAGCAACACTAGCGCCAGTGCATTGCTGCCAAAGCCCGGTGTCCTCTGATGGGTAAGCTCTGCTCCAGGGCTCACCATCAACCTGGACGAGATGTTCTCAGAGCCCTCTGCAGGCTGAGTCTCCTTCTTTCCTTTCACAGGTGTCAGAACTGCGGCTCAGTCTGAAGACCGTCTCCAGACTATCCCTCCTCTCTCTCTCTGAGACAGGCTGGGACCTGGGATCCTTTGCTGCAGTGCTGCAGTGCTTTCACTGGACAGACCTCTCCTTGAGCTACAAAATACAAAGAAACTATAAGGGACTAAAAATAACTGTGTGCATGAGCAGTTGGGGCAGTTTCTTGTCAACAAGATACAAAGAGACCAAAAAGCCCAACTGCCACTTCTGAAGTGAACGAAGGCAGGGGTTCGGGAGCAAAAGCAGAGTACTGGGCATGGCCCTAAACACACCACCACCAAAGGGGGTGGGTAAATCACCTCAATCACCCACGTTGGCTTGACCCTTGGACACACCCCTACCCTCACCCCATATAGGAAACAAGCTTGCCCTCCCTCAGCCAGGGAGCAAGCAATGGAACCTGTTGTTTGTTCGTGCTTACCCTTGCTGCATCTGGGGCCCCAGTAAAGTCTTGCCTGAATTTTCTGTCTGGCGTCTGATCAATTTCTATTGATTAAGGAGGCCAAGAACCCTGGTCAGTAACATATCCTCCCCTCGCTCCTTCACTGGGATTCCCCCTCCACCCCCATCCAAATCTCAAATATCTAATTTCATCTTCATGTCTGCTTCATGGAGATCATGGACTGACATACATGAAAGAAGGATTTGCTAAGTAGATAAGACACGAGGAGGGAGGAGGGGGACGGTCTATATATTTCTGACTCTGGTCACCAGGTGCTCTCTTTAACTGAGGACCTGATGGAGCTGTTAGAATTGTCAGGTAAGAGATGACACAGACTGGCCTCCCTTCTTGGGCAGTGCCCAGGAGGGTCAGGTGACCCACACTGATGTGGGCTGGGACCCAAGGATCCTGGCTGCATGTTGGAATATTAGCTAATTTGGGGTGAGAAGGAATAGACTGAGAGTCACACGACCTCCAGCCCCCCCACTTTTTCAACTGAGACCTAGGTGAGAAGCCAGCTTAGAGGAGAAAGACAGGTTGTATGCCCTTCCCCCTTCCCACTGAGGATTCTGGGTGTGTACTTCAGTCACCTGGAAATCTCAGAAAATAATGGTAAGATCATATTGGCTTTTCTGCCCGAGGGACCGTGGAGACAGACTCTAGTGGAAATCTTACTTTAACCCCAGCTCAGCCCACTTTTCTCTCAGTGAGGAAAGGGCTGGTGGCTAAGTAGGTGATTCAAAGTTAGGTTTCACAAATGTATACATTCATGAGTGACTTTTCCTCAGAAATGGGGAAATACTTTCATAATTCAGGAAGGCACGCTGAGTTAGGAGTTAGAAGCTCTGGTTATTACACAAACCCACTGGGTATCTCTCTCAAGCCTCTCTCACCCTCAGTGTCCTTTGCTGTCAGATGAGTGGATCTGTGGTGCAGTGTGGGTTTTTTACCTCTGCCATTGTCAGAATGCCATATTGTCCAAATGAAAGACGCACACACAAAATATGACAGGAAGGAAGCATTTTTAAAATTGGAGCTGTCCCCATTAATCTGGTTAGCTGTTTTTACTGGTTCTTTCAAAAGAAAACTATTTTCATAAATATTTCCTTTGAAAATCCTTGCTTATCTTGAAGACTTAAGAGAGCAGCTTTTGTAGACACGGAAGCACATTATTCTCTGCTTAATTTGAAGTTTGATTACCAGGCATGTACCTCTTAAAAAACCATATTACTTAAGTCAAACTTTACATAGAAGATAGACCATCTGTAAAAGAAATGTTATTGTACAGTAATATGCTTCATTATTTTTCCAGGCTTATGGTAAACATATTTTTCTCTGTTTTACTTCCCCAAAACATTAGCTACCAAACAAAATATTAAATTACAATTTTTTAAATTGGAGCATAGTTGAATTACAATGTTGTGCTAATTTCTGCTGCATAGCAAAGTGATTCAGTTATACATATATATATTCTTCTTTTGTTTTTTATATTGTTTTCCATTATGGTTTATCATAGGATACTGAATATAGTTCTTGGTGCTATACAGTAGGACCTTGTTGTTTATCCATTCCATATATTAGATTACTATTTTTTTAATTGAAAAGTTATTTAGAGAAAAATAATACAAATGTCTAATATCTCATATTTACTTTCTTCCTGAACTCTGAACACTAAACTTTATTAAAAGCAACATAGGACATATGAAGGACAAGCATAGGAAGGACAGCTACTTGGGAGTGTGTAGTAAATATAGCAGGCTCACTGTTCAAGTTAAATGTGTGTAATTATCTGATAGCTATTTGTAGTTCCCGTAAAGTACCTTTTTCTGTGTATTCATTGCTGTGAGGATTGAAAAGGGAGGTCTAAGATTTTTTGCTTTTCATCTCTTTGCCAACCATCAGTAGCTGGTAAAAAAAAAAAAAGAAGAAAGGCAAAGGATCATGCAGAACTGGCCTTCATGTTACCCTATCACCCTGTCTGTAAATTGCACTGGGATCAGACAGATGGAAGGCTAGCTGCAGCCACACAGGCCCAGGGGCCCGAGGGACCGCACACAAAGCAGCCGGCCCTGCTAAGACCCTAAGCCAGCTTCTTCCGCCTTGGATCATCCCCCGCGTGGCTAAGTCTGGGCCAGCACCACTCACACCCACCAGCAAGGACCTGAATGGTTTGTCTCAAACCGGGAATGTTAACAGAAGCTGATTGTCTGCAGCCAGCTAAGAACCTTTTCACCACTGTTTGCGTCTGACGTGTGCCCTGTTTGGCAGCCGCTCTGTGACGAGGCCGCCTCAGCAATAGGAGAGGGGAAGGAGGCTGCCATGGATGCCTTCCTGCCCCTAAGGCAGGTGATGTACAAAAGGGACTCGGTAAATTATAGCATCCTTTCTGGAGGGATACTGCCTTTACAAATAGGTACTAATAACAAGCTATCTTTTTCTTCACACCTTAAAACAATTTATTATTTCTATTTTACAAGTTACTTTAACGCAGAGCCGCTTATTCCAGGTAGTTCTCAAAGGGTGGTCCCTGAACCAGTGGCATCAGCATCACCTGGGAGCTTGTTAGAAAAGCAGATTCTCTGGCTGCACCCAAGACCTACCGAATCGGAGGCTGAGGGTAGGGCCCAGAAATCGGTATTTTAGCAAGCCATGCCTGTGATTCTGATGCACTCTCAAGTCTGAGGACTACTACTTTATGCCTTTTTGTTCATGTTTCTATAATAATATTGATATTTTCAAATTCATATTGTCGAAATTTATATTTCCAATCTCATACCTGCCAAACGTCCCATCTTACAAGAGGCTCTGGGGCCCTATGTTGTATTTGTTATGTCATGACATTTAAAACTTCAAATAGTACGTCTCTTCAGTCCTGAAGCCCATGTGTTTGGCTCCAAGTTCCCTACTTCTTCTCTTTGTTCACAGAAATCTTCAGGTTCCATCCAGGTTGATCACTTGATGAATGTTTACATTTCTTTGGGTCATAAGATCTGTAAATATACTTTCCCTCAGTTTCTTTGTTTGTTTTTGTTTTTGTTTTTTGCGGCACGCGGGCCTCTCACTGTTGTGGCCTCTCCCGTTGCGGAGCACAGGCTCCGGACGCGCAGGCCCAGCGGCCATGGCTCACGGGCCCAGCCGCTCCGCGGTATGTGGGATCTTCCCGGACCGGGGCACGAACCCGCGTCCCCTGCATCGGCAGGCGGACTCTCAACCACTGAGCCACCAGGGAAGCCCCCCTCAGTTTCTTAAGGCCATTTTATTTGATAAAATCTCAAGCTACTAAGTATTTTCTATTAAATGATTTTTTAAATCTTGATTTGATTCTGCATTCTTCCATGGTATTAAACTTTATGACTTGGGTAAATATTTTAAATGCTCTCCAGTTGAATTTTGGATATTTCACTGGCTTCCCCTGACTTGTCACAGTTTCTTAGCCATTCCAGCAGTGCATTCACATAAGCAAGCATTCACGCACAATTGAAAAATTTCAAGTTCAAGTTTTAGGGACCTACTTTCCATTTTGTCTTTCCCAAAAGTATGACTTGGTTGGAGTAGAAGGAGAAGGACTGAAATTTCTTTCCTTCCTTTGGGGATTTTCTTGGAGAACTGAATCAATAGTAAGAACTGCAAGTAAGAAAAAGGAAATTCCTCACCTTCACGATGGATTGTATTGGTAACTGTTTCTAAATTGGGGAAAGTTTGAAAAGTTATAGTGCTTAAAGGGAAAATTCTAGTTTCCATATTCAACTGGTCTTTCTTTAAAAAAATTTTTTTTTTATTGTAGTTGATTTACAATGCTTTGTTAGTTTCAGTTGTACCGCAGACCAACTGGTCTTTCATTCAACATTTATTAATCAAATATTTGACCTCCTACCAGAGGTCAAGCATGTCTCCAGGTGATTTGAGATGACCAAATAAAGACATAGGCTAAACAATAAATAATATATGAGTAATTTATATAATTTTCCAGAAGAGACTAAATACAATAGAAAAAAGAAACAGTAGAGTAGGATAATGAGGGAGGGAAGAAGGGCGTAGTTATGGTTTTCAATAGGTAGGTCCAGGAAGCTGTCACTGAAACTGAGTCATCTGAGCAAAGAGTTGAATAAGCAGAGGGATTTAGCTATGCAGGTATCTGAAGGAGAGGCTTCCAGAGAAGGGAGTTGCTAGAGCAAAGGTGTGATTGAAGACATCCACCATACTGGATCAGAGGGATGGAGGGGAGGTCTAAGTGGGATCAACTCAAGTAGGCCATGGTAGTCATTTACATGGGCCTTGGTTTTCCTTGGAGGAACTAGGGAGGCATTGCAGGGCATTGGACAGAGGAGTAACATGATCTAACATGTTTTCAGAAGGTCATGTGTTTTAAATAGACATTGGGGGGGCTATAGCGATCCATAAAGAGTCTACAATCCAGGTGAGAGACATTGGCTTGGGCTCGCGTGACAGCAATGCAAGTGGTGAGCAGTAGTTAAGGCACTGGCTAGTCTTTGAAGGTAGACCCAAGAGCATTTCTGACGGGTGAGATGTGGCAAGTTTATAAAATTATTTTATCTATAAATTTATTTTACTTATAAAATAAATTTAATTTAGTGGAATTTTTCTAGCTCTCTCGATTGAAGAAATTTCCAGAATTAACTCAGAATTTTCAGCTTTTCTAATGACAGAGCCAAAATGCAGTGTGTATGTGTTTGTTTGCTAGTGTTGCCATCACAAATATCAGAAGCTGAGTGGTTTAAACAACAGAAATTGATTTTCTCACAGTTCTGGAGGCTGGAAGTCCCAGGTCAAGGTATTGACAGGGTTATTTCTTCTGAGGCCTCTCTCCTTGGCTTGTGGATGATTTTCTCTCTATGTTTTCATACGGTTGTTCCTCCACTTGTGTCTGTGTCCTAATCTCCTCCTTGTGTAAGGACACCCAACAGGTTGGATTAAGGCCCACCCATATGACCTCCTTTTACCGTAATTTCTTTAAAAGCCCTGTCTCCAAAACCAGCCATGTTCTGAAGTGCTGGGCTTACGATTTCAACATGCGACTTTTAGGAGACACCGTTCAGCTCCTAACAGTGTGCAACTGTGCATTTTACTCACTCACATGTTGTCATTTTACTCATGGTTGTGAATGGCACAGCCTCTCTGACATGCAGCCCAGAAACAGATGCTTGGAAGCATCTCAGCCCTGATTTGCCATGACTCAATTTAAACAGAGGCAAGATATTTTTCACTTATACATGGTGTTTAAAGTATAGCAATTACTAGAAAGAGTATTGAGTTAGGGGTAATTTTTAGGCAACTTATTTTTTTTTCTGGTAAGAAGGGTATCTACTTATTATTTTAAAAGACTCAGTTGTTACAGAAATAAATACGACAGAAAGGGAGAATCTCCTGAAATCTTGCCCGACAGCGTGTTGAAGGTACCTAGATGCTGTAGGGAGGATGCAGCAGCTGAAATGTTTCTACCTCAGAACCTCCCAGAGGCCTAATCACAGGGCTATTTTGGGGATTGCTCCACCCACCCACAGGCTGTGATTAGTTTGGGCTTTGGCCATGATTTTTTGGCCCAGGTTGATGGGTTTCTGAGTGTCCAGCATAAACGCACCATCTCAACCTCTGCCAGGCGAGTAAAACCACACAAGCCTCAGAAAAATTCTATTCCGTTTGGTGCAGGCAGCTCAGAGAGGCTTGACGTGATTGCTTCTGGCTCTCCTCCGGCCGACAGCCTCTCTGCTCCCAATGGGGAGACTTTGATGCCCTTCAAAATATAGAGTATATTGATCTGTTTTTGAGGCAATAAACTCCAAAGCCCTGTCAGCTAATGCGACTTCAGGTTAAATATGGATCTGGAAAGAATTATCAGCTGCCCACCAAAGTTTTCTAGTCTGAAATGCAGACACGGAGAAGGAAGAAGCTCAGGGGTGGGTTTCTGTGTGTACAGATGCATCTCTCCAGGCAAACATTATGTTCTTTGTGTTTGATCTGCCTCTGCGGTACTCCGTGTCTTCATTAGACAATATCGTCCCTGGAAAATTAGTAAAAATGGGAGGAAAAGAGAAAATGTCAAAGATTGGGAAACAGTTCCCTCTACTTTTCTGAATTATACATGCAGTAATCAGTAAGCCTGACATTCTCTCCTTGTGCTCCAGAAGGTGGCTTAGAGAGAGGAGAGGGAGAGAGAAAGAAGAAATAAGAGAGAGAGAGACAGAGACAGAGAATGAATGGAGTATGAACCTTTTGATAGTGGTACGCAGAATTTAAATTTCCTGGGATAAAAACACCAAGAATTTGACAATACATTACTGAGTGACAGGTTTGGAAAATTCTTTGTTATTTGATCTTTCAGCTTTTCCCTCTTCTTTCCTTTTATACACCGAGGGCGGTAAAAATAACTGTTGGTTTTCATTTTGAGTTTGGTTTTGCTCCTTGTCTTCTATGTGGTGGTAAGCTGTACTAGGCTTGAATTTACAGGAAATACCTTAGGGAAACACTTACAGTCTACCCTTGGAATATTTTCTTGATTTCTGCTTAATAAAATTTGTGTGGATATGGACTGATTCATAGTCAAGTGGATTTTTGCTGAACATTTCAGCCTCAGAAAAGCTGGGTTTGAATCTTAACTGTATCATTACCTCTCTCAGTTTGCAGTTTTGTGTGTGAAAAGTATTGGTGGTCACATGGTCTGACCTTTTATAGCATTGTTTGGAGTGTTATAAGAATGATACATGAATTTGCTTTGCAAACTACAAAGCCCACCAAATATTGCTTATTGATATTAAATATTTCTATGTTTATTTGAATATTACCCTTAAGAGACTCTTTATTGAGAAAAAGTTCTAAAATTGAAGCTCTCCTTGGAAAAAATGGACGTGGAAATGATGGGATGGTCTTTCTTTTTTTTTGACTTAGGCTACTAGCCCTTGGAGAAACTAAAAAGAAGGGGAAATTTTTCTGAACAGATATATGGATAAGTGGCTGCTTCTGTGTGTTTGATTGTTCAGGCTGCTATAATTGATTTATGCCTATTTTACTGTCTGTGTGAAGTTTGTGTGCAAGTGTGGTATCAGCCCATAATTACATTATAAAGGCATGAACTATAGAGGTAATTAAGGGTTGTGAGACTGGAAGGTGATGATGTCCCCGAAGTAGTTTTGTGGGATCAGGTTTCCATTATGTGTGTTAGTTCTCAGAATTAAATAAAAACAGCATCTCACACCTCACCAGTCTCACCATAAAAACTGTATGGGGGTGCTTGGTTTAAGGAATTTTCTTCTTCTGGCTTTCATTTTGGGGAACAAAGAAAATGAAACCCATGTCCAGATGAACATACCTAACAGCATACCACATGCCACCTGATACAGGCAATAGAAAACTTTGCTGACTTTTCCCTGGGATACTCTGACTTATTTTAGAGAATGAGCCAGGAACAATGTTCTTTCATATTCTGTCCAGGTTTGAGGTTCTTGTGGTTTCTTAACAGTTACTAAACTATCCAAGACAGTGTGAATAGATTCCACCAGTTGTTTGCTTCCTGAATGAATATTCAGCTTTGGCCAGATCTGGGGTGAACACAGCACTTTAAAAATCATGAGAGGGAGAAAGCATATTGATTTTTGTAGATGAATGGCATTAATTGCAGATGCAGTAAGTAGAACCAAATCAAGAAATCATTTTTTTGTTGTTGTTGCTTTTTTGCCCCTAGCTGATGCTAATTTACTTAATGTTTTGGAATATCTGAGAGCTCAAAAATTATCTCTGAATAAACTGCTTTGTAGTTAAAACCCAGCTCCATCTCTTACTGTGACACTCTGGGAGGGGTTTCTCAGGCTTTCTGACCTTTGCTTCCTCATCTGCAAAGTGAGAGCAGGACCGTTGCAAGGTTTCCATCAAATGGTATATTTAAATACTGTAAAGCATGTCTGGAACATTATAAACACGCACTAAATGGCAGCTATTATTTACAAACTTCAGAAAAATAACTGAAGCAAGGGAATCACCCCTGAAGTCTTTGTAAAGCCAGAATGAAAACAGTGCCTTCTGTCTGGCATTTGGCACAATTATAGTGATATTAATAGAATTGCTGAACAAAGGGTATTGTGCCAGGTGAACCCAGGCTTCATTTTCACTGCATCACAGCCT
This sequence comes from Orcinus orca, assembly GCF_937001465.1. NCBI lineage: Eukaryota > Metazoa > Chordata > Mammalia > Artiodactyla > Delphinidae > Orcinus > Orcinus orca. Next base: position 170,429,781 of record NC_064561.1, on the reverse strand, counting down.
TCAGTTTTATTTAAAGAGGGATAATAAAATGTAACACTGAATAAAACACTGATTTGTAACAACTAGCCTTGAAATTTTACATATGTGGTAAGTGAGATAGGCAATCCTCCTTAGCCAATTCATTGTCAAGTCAAAACCTGTGCTATTTCTCTCCTGTTCTATACACTGCATGTATATAACACGTGGCAGGTAACTATGGCCCAAGGGCCTCTATCTAATAG